>NC_079476.1:2545930-2862319 GCF_026230105.1 Diorhabda sublineata
AAGAGTACTCTGGATCTGCCTCCGTTAGATCCGTTTTTAGAATGTAGAGTAGCACGCTGGATCTTCAAGGTGGCAATAGAGCAAAACCAGACAACTCTCACCTACACGGTTACCTTCTTGTTATGAATGAATATAAGGAACTTTTAAATGTGGTCACATAGATTCCAAAAAAACTATAAGAACTTTACAAGTCACGATCAATGGACTAATTTCAAAATAATTCGACGGCAAGAACGATCGAAGCTGGAAGAAAGATAAAGTTAGTCTGGGAATGTCGCAACTGGTCATTATCAAGTGCTTTATCTTAACTTGTCATATCAGCAGAAAAAAAATAAAGCTATAACCACCGTCATTGGATCAGAGATATTATATGGTTTCCTATCCAGCCACAGAGTGATGGTGGTTGAGGGAAATAAGATTTTGATGAATGACCACTGGATAAAGACATCAGCTACGAGATAAACCAAAAAAGCTTCAGCATACAGTGAATTAGAAATGAATGGAAGACATGAGAAAGTTTCTGGATGATACAGCTGAACACTTGATTTGTTTTTGTGGAGCTGTACATAAGAAAAAGCTCGGTCAACTTGACTCGTGTAGTCGATACAACACCTAGGAACATAGTGTTTACCAGGTTCAATACCTCTTCCTCTCATTTAATATATTCTGCAGATCAGAATAATAATTTTCAATCACTATTTTCTAAGAGGACGGCGAGTATCATTTGACAAAGAAGAAAATGTTGTTTCCTGAGACAATGCACCAACTCACAAATTTTTGGAGGACGAATAATGAGGAACCGAACAGCTCTTATTACTAAATATGTTTACAGACAAAATTATATTATATTGATTGGAAAGAACATATTTTTCACTGTTTTCTTTGTTGGTTACTTCTGGTTCCAATATCGTATAAAGTAAAGGGTTTTACAATAGAGACATGACAATTTTAAATTTAGTTTGTGAACGCACCTTTCCACTTAACCTCCGAACTGTCACTGTCAGTTTTGCACTATAGACTTGACAGTTTTGAATTTAGTTTGTGAATGCACCTTTCCACTTAACCTCCGAACTGTCACTGTCAGTTTTGCAATAGAGACTTGACAGTTTTGAATTTAGTTTGTGAACGCACCTTTCCACTTAACCTTCGAACTGTCACTGTCAGTTTTGCACTATAGACTTGACAATTTTGAATTTAGTTTGTGAACGCACCTTTCCACTTAACCTTCGAACTGTCACTGTCAGTTTTGCAATAGAGACTTGACAGTTTTGAATTTAGTTTGTGAACGCACCTTTCCACTTAACCTTCGAACTGTCACTGTCAGTTTTGCAATAGAGACTTGACAGTTTTGAATTTAGTTTGTGAATGCACCTTTCCACTTAACCTCCGAACTGTCACTGTCAGTTTTGCAATAGAGACTTGACAGTTTTGAATTTAGTTTGTGAACGCACCGTTTCCCTTGACATCGAACTGTCACTGTCAGTTTATTCAGTAGACATAACCTTTTCATCATGATGAAGTACACGATCGAACAACGTTTGCAAAAATTTACTACAGAAATTCGGAGTCGGTGGCCGCTACCTTAAGAGCGTTAACCGATCTTCGGTCTTAATTCTCGACCTAGTATTCAGACAGCAACAAGTTTAGTGAAAAAGTTTGAGTCTACGTATTCGTGGTGTGATGTTGCCGTGCCAGTAAGACTACGAGTTGGTCGAAGTGTCGAAAATATCGCTGCCGTTGAAACGTCCGTAGCAAATGATCCAAAGCAGTCAATTCCACGGCGTGGGTCTCGCCAAGACCACTTTGTGGCGAATTTTGCGTAAGGATCTTACTTTACACCCATACAAGATCAGGCTCACTCAAGAATTGAAGCGGATGGACCATTCGAAGCGACGTACGTTCTCCGATTGAGCCAAGATGATCAATTTCATCGCAAAATCATCCTCAGTGACGAAGCTCATTTTTGGCTGAATGGGTTTGCAATAAGTAAAAAAAAATCCACTATTGGGTGGGTGAAAATCCACATGTGCTTAATGAAAAACTACTTCGTCCACAAAAGATAACTGTTTGGTCCGGTTTGCATGCCGGCGGCGTCATAGGACCATATTTTCTCGTCGACGATAGTGTTCGCCACGATACTGAGAATGGTGATCATTATCACGCCATGATTATCAATTATTTTTGGCCCGAATTGAAATATATGAACTTGGACAGCATGTGGTTTTAACAGGACGGCGCCACAAGCCACACAGCAAACGTTACAATCGATTTATTGAAGAACAAGTTTGATCTCAAAATCTCAAAAAATAGACCAGTCGATTGGCCGCCTCGTTCGTGCGATTTAACGCCTCTAGTTTTTTTTCTTTGGGGCTACGTCAAGTCATTGGTCTATGCTGATAAGCCAACGAAGTTGGAAGAGCTCAAAGCCAACATTGAACACGAAATAGTAGCCGTTTCGTCCGAAATGTGTAGCCGAGTCATGGAAAATTGGGTCCAACGAATCAACCGCTGCAAACGGGCCCACGGTGGCCTTATGAGCGAAGTCGAGTTCCATTCATAAATGTTTTGAATGTACTTCAACCCGATAATAAAGTTTTCGAAATATCTCAAATGGTTTTAATTTTATTTTGAAAAAAAGTTGTCAAGTCTTTATTGGAAAACTCCTCATTTCCTTCTCTAAGAAAAATTAATGTATTAATATTTTTTCATTGGAGTTATAGGCAGAGATTCTGCTATAAAATCTCTTCTGATTATCTGGTCGAAAAACGATCCGATGACGTCGCTTTCTATCGCAAACATTCGTAATTAAAATTTTTGAAATTGGAAGATGTCGTGCTCTAAAGTAATGCCAAATTTTACTTTCTAGCAATTCGGTTTATATCAAATATAATTTCACTTATTCAAATCAAAGATGAATGTTGTCGAGTCCATCAATTTTTCGCAAGTATACTGTCACGTTTTCGCAACATTTTCTGTTATATAACGACATAGATGATTTACTATTCTTTCATTCAGTCACGACCTCCAACTTCAGTCCTTCGTTGTACAAGTTGAACGCAGTATTAAATGGCTATTTAAATATTTATATAAAAGTTTTTCTCATTCATAGGAAAATAAACATAAAACTAAGGTTATTACTTAGTATTTGTAAACAGTTTAAATGGTTAAAGGGGTTTTATCACTGCCTCATCTAAAAATGTAAACAGTAGATTGTTTGGTATTTCAAAAATGTAAATGAATTAGTATGCAACAATTCTGGTTTTGCATTTAATATGAAGATGTATGTTTATTAATTTCTAATTATAAAGATTCTGTTAATGGAAAATAGACATAACATCACTTAATGATAAATTAACACACGGAATTATTTTGAATCCATTGTTTTAAAAATATCAATAAGCTTCATTTACACAGCTGTTACTTTTTTCTGAATAAACGAAATGTCATGACATTTGACACAGTCTTTTGAAAGTTGGTACTTCATAAACGTCATACTGATTTGACAATGGCAGCGCCATCTGTGTGTCAGTCACACGAGTTATTGAGTGATGTAATATTATCAAGCAACTCACCTATACACAAATTATGACATAATGACAACAGTGTACTGCTAGAAGATAAAAGTACAACGTCGAAAAATCGTCCGATTTCGAGGATTTTTTTTACATCTTCGTTTGTACGGCGGATTCACGAAAAAATTATGGGAATGAAGAAAAATGAAAAGTTATATTGGTTTCATGGCTTTAAATGTTCATGAAAATGTACTCATTCTCGTATAATTGTTGATAAATAATCAAATGAAGTTGTTACATTTTTTTCCATAATCTACACAAAAATAGACAAAAAATTATACAAAAATGTGGATTTATTATTTTTTTTTACAATTAAAAATATTAACAATTTCTCTTAAAATTGACCTTTTTTCGCATACAATCTTTTATATCTTTTTTATCAAGTAACCTTTGCAGATATATGGACAAAAACATTCTTGAAATCACTCATTGTAATCAGTGTACAATATTAAAAGTAAACTTTGAAAAATTGGAAATTTTCACCATTAAAAAAATGGTATCTTAGTAAGATTGACTGTTAAAGAGAATTTAAAGTCAGAAAACCATAAAAAATAGTGAGATAAAAATGAATAAACAAACATTTTTCAATTTTTTTCCCAAAATGTTCGTTTTTTTGTCTGAATTAACTAACAAAAATATATGAACTGCGTTTGATGCTTTGTAAAAAAGTTATGAACGATTATACACGAATAAGTGCATTTATGATCACATTTAAAGTCATAAAACTATATGAAATCTCCAGGTAAGATATTTTCCATATTTTATTTTCATAAATCCGCTGAAAAAACGAAGATTTTCAAAAAAAATTCATTGAAATCGGATAATTTTTCGATTTTCTAGAGCCAAAAAACGAGGGAACTGCGAAAGTATAAAATGTCTCTTGTGAAGATCTTAATTAAGTAACATCTTCATTTCATATTAAATGATCAAGTACGAGCGTATTTAAAAATAATCGTTAATTCAAAAACCATATTTTTATTGTGATTAAAACTCCTCAAAAAGTTATCGTTTACTATCAATCGATAATCTGAATTTAAATATAATCTACCTGTACAAAAGTTATCTATTATAAAGCAAGCAAATTCATTACACTCAATTAAATTTGTCATTGGTACTAAAACGTGGTGTCCTCCATTGACTAGGTACCGACCGGTACCATGCCGTCGATAGTGCGACTTCAAAGATTGGACTTTCACGAGAACAAAATGTACAAGAAGGTGAAACCTCAGTGAAATATTTATGAATGCCATTGATCGCAATAGTTGTGTTGATGTTTCGTACGTCTTGAACACGTGCGTGGAATATGACAGGGAGCGTTATGTAACGTGAACAAATTAAAATATTTTTTGTCGATTCTGTTGAATATTCTAGATCCTATTGGAAGTCCTTATTAGAAAAATTTGATTTGAAATGATAAAGTTAAGTAATTACTATGAACTCTAACATCATCAAGTTTATCATTACTATAAATTGTCTGTATTTCATATTTCTGTCAGTTTTATAGATTGTCAACTTCGTTAAGGTATCATCTTCAATTATTTATTATTAATGTGACTATAATGAACCATAAATATATTTATCTAATTTTATAATTATTATTTTATAAGATAAGAACTAATATATAAACTGTAACTAATACTTTGATTATTTAATTTGATATTCGTCTAGTACGCCAGTCAGATTAATGTAACCAATTGTAATTTTAAATTATTATTAAATCGTCAGTTTGCTAAATTTTTTTAAGAAAGGAACTATAGGACTAAAATTTAGTATGAATCTAGATTTTCAGGTTTAACAGGTGTAAATTTAATCAGGAATTTTAATTTTAATAAAACGAACTTCATTTGTAACATATTTGACAACTAGGCACGCGCGTAAGGCGGCATTAATAAAGTGCTTTCAATAAAGTTAATGCCGTTTTTGAACAAAGAAAAGAAGGCATTAATTTTATTTAAATCGGCTTTATAATTTCACTTTTTTATACTGTTTTCAGAAATTAAGAAATTGGTTTTAATGCATACCCATATTCCCGGTGTTTGCTGTATAATTTTTTTCATCTAAACCAAAAAAATTTCGTTTTCGCTATGACGACAATAATAAAAATCGTATACCCTATAACTACCACTACAAAAGACAAAATTTCAAGTTAGAAATACCAGCTATGTATCGAATGCGATCAGTTTGAATAGGCTGAAGTCTACGGCAGCAAATTGTGTTACTTTCGATTACTTTGCTAATTCGGTCTGTTCACCATGACTATTTATTATAAACTAACTTTAACTGCGCTACACAAACTTCTTGTATATATGTGAATAAAGGAACAAAACAGATAAAAAAATGGACCTTCCTAGAAATTATTCAAAAGAAACAATGTAAATAAACCCCCTACTCTAATAAAAACTTATTATATGAATCTTAAATAGTATCCTTCTTACTTTTAAATTAGTGCATGCTTGAAATTTTCTTTGTTCAAAATAATGTCTTTTAACCATTCTTTACGTGAAAATACCCAAGGATCTTATAGTTTTTAAATAATTGTGAGCTAATTTAAGAGGTCTATGATGATGAATAGTCTACAGACGGCATATTTGTAAATCCGCAACTAATAATAATTTATAAAATACTTTAGGAAGAATGTAGTATGGTTAGTTTCATACAGTGTATCTCTACTCAATTCTCACATGTAGTTCTTAAGTTCTTCTCCAGTTAATCAGCTTTACAATGAAGAACAACCTTATTCTTCCACATCGTACGTTAGGACCCAGTCCTCAATGGTTGACTAGCTTCAGCTGGGATGATGAATGCCAGCTTTCATACCATCTTGTAAGTGGTCGTCCTGGTGGTCGGGATGTATTCGGTTTTTCTTCCTTTACAGTTTTTGCCAACTTGTCATCTGACATTCTGTCCACGTGGTCTCTTCATTCCCTTCACCGATGTCTTGTCAATCTTACTACATCCTGGATATCACATCTGTCGCGTATGTCATTACTGGTCACACACAGGCAATACATATCTCAAGTACCTTGATATTAATGACGCCTTTGTTGTTTGAGCTTTGAGCTATTTGAATGACATTACTTGTTCTACACTCTTATCGTGTATATTGCGAGTTTATATCGGTTTCCTGGTTATTGTAAAAGAAGAGTCACTTGAAGATAGAAACATTGGGATCAAAGTCAATGGAGTCTGGGTCAACAACATACGTTACGCCGATGACACAGTGCTGATTACTGATAATATAGATGATCTACAACAACTAATTAATATAGTAGGCGGACATAGCCAAAACATGGGATTAAACATCAACATCAAAAAAACTAAATTCATGATTATCACTAGGGAAGCGAATACGTTTAGAAAATCTAGAGTAACATATAACGGAAAACCTGGCTCTATGAAGAATGGTCGTCGGACGGTGAAATAAAATGCCGAATTGAACAAGCTCGAAGTACAATTTAAAAATCTATTTACATGTACCGACTTTGATCTTGATCTTAGAGACTTGTGGGTTGCTACGTTTGGTCAGTGCTTCTTTACGGAATGGAGGGTTGGACCCTTAAAGTCAAAAAAATCAACAAATTAGAGGCATTCGAAATGTGGGTATATCGTAGAATCATGAAGATACCATGGACTGCCAAAGTGAGGAATGAGGATATTCTCAGGCGTATCAATAAAGACCGTGAACTCTTTAACATCGTGAAGAAACGAAAGATTGCGTATCTTGGCCATATAAAGCGAGGCCATAAATATCAATTCCTTCAGCTGATAGTCGAAGATTGAAGGTAAGAGAGGATTGGGACGGAAGAGGATGTCGTGGTTGCGGAACGTGAGGCAGTGGACGGGTATACAAGATATTCAGACATTGATCCATACCGCTAGAGATAGAGAAGCCATGAAAAATGTGATCGCGAACATCCATTAATAGATAAGCATTAAAAGAAGAAGTAAAAGAAGAAAGAAGCCCAATCTGTTAAGAAACATTTGACTGTATTTAAAATGTAAATCATTCTTGTAGTAATTTGATCGACGTTATTTTTTGTTGTATTTTACATCAATAAAAAATATGCTATGATCTAATCGTTAGAATATGTAATTATTACTCATCTGATAATTGATTTATTTCACGGCTGAGCTAATACACTGGATGGTTGTTAGTCCAGACGTAATCTTGAAAAAATATAAACAACATAGTATATTCCATCAGGAATTTGGAAAAAGGTTTTTCCCCGCGCGAATGGCAAATTAACGAAGGTGAACACGGAAAGTTATGCAAGCACGGAAAAATTCATTTTTGAACGTGTAATAAACGATACTTTTTATTATACTTATATGAAAACAACGCAAATACGTTCGAAATGTCAAATTTTTCATGGAAACTTTTATAAATTAAGATTTTTGTTAATATCTATTGATTGTTAACGGTGAAAAAAAGCGCTACATTCTCGCGCCGAGAGTGCGAACTACTTTTTTAGTTGTTTTCTACAAGCTGATGATTAATTTCACATTTTTTTATGCGTGAGAAAAAGGGCTCCTTGGCTAGATATTTTTAATTTTGATTTGATTTCTTTTGACTGACCCTGCAAGTTTTGGGTTGGAATGCTTCTCAATGTGGTTATTTCACTTGTCTGTGCGGGCTGGTTATTTGCATGAGTTTCTTGAAAAACGCTTGAAAACTAGACAAAATCTTATGCAGAAGCATTAAGGTAGAGCTGCTGCTGCATTATTTCTTGTCAACTATGTTAAATTTAAACCATAGAAAACTTGCAAATGCAACGAACTCTTTTATGTTTGTGGCGACCACACCATGCACGCAGGCATTTAAATATACATATATAAATATATGTACACATTTCTTCCTAAATAAAACGATAATCCGTCCACCACTGACTGATACCTGACCCAGGAAATTCCAAATAACCTTCTTAATGTCCCAATCCTCTCCGACATATCTGATACAGTCTTTGGGGAAAACCAATACCTTCAACCTGCTCATTGTTCCATACTTACACGGGCGAGGCGCTTGGAATCGAGGAGAGATACATTCTGTCTCGAAATAGAGAAGCGATCAGATCTCAGCGAAATTGCGCTGTTTCAAGAGATTTAGCTCGCGCGACGTACTTTAATCTTTCAATGTTATATATTTTGTGTATATAGTTTTGTTAATATACAATCTACCGAACTTTGTTTATTGTACTAACTCTCTACTACCCTCGACACTAAGGGTTATTATTGGCCAAATAACTTTTGAAGGAACTTTCAATTGTCCAATAAATGTTTACTGTTTCCTCGCCCTAGTTGGTTTGAATCCAAAGTAACTAATATTGAAAATAATGGATACTAAAGAAAAATGAAAACAGTGAAAAAATTTGTTAAGTTCTGAAAATAGCAATCTCATGGTGGAATTTATCAAAATATTAGAAGATAAAGTTATATTTAGAGGAGAAGCAAATTTCAGAAAGGCAGAGGGCAGAAAAACATAAAAAAAGATGCTTTTATATGAAAAACAAATAGAACTTGTAAAGTTAGAACTATAAATTTAAAAAAAAATCAACACGAACCATAATAATATTTTTTGCATATTTCTAAGTGTTTTCTTCAATTCATTAAGAATTTCATGATTCTCTTGGATCATTTCACGGTTTTCCTCTTCAATATCTGGAATATCGTTTCCCTCATATACATCATTATACCTTTGACATATATAGTGTAAAATGTCCATCAATTTTCCCACTCTACACGTGGATAATGGAGTTAAAAGATAAGGGCGAAGGGGATATCCACTATCTCAAAGCAGTATACCTGCACCCATTTCACTAGCTTCAAACTCATTTCGATTTGTGGCTATTGTGAGTGAAGCTTGGCCATCTTGCCAAAATACTTAATTTTTTAAGCTTAGCATCACAGATAATTATACAATTCTATTCTATATAATTATTCAATAGTTTTTCTTTCTTATGCGTTAGTTGAAGTTGAAAAAAATTTAATGAAAACAAAAAAAAAACGTACATAGAAAGATTTATCAGGATAGCAACTCACCGATTTGAATGAACTCTCTTTTGATCCTAATACAGGATGTCTTAAAACGATCCAACTATTTCGATAGTGAGTGAAAAGCAAACAACAAGTCGACAGTCTCGACTCAGCGTCAGAAAGCGTGAGTTTCAACTGGGATTATCAAGAGGGACAATTCACATCTCAATGAAATCTGATTTACACTTAGAGGCCTATAAAATTGAGATTGTGCAAGCTCTACATGAAAATGATTACGTTATAAGATTGAAATTTGTGAATGCAATGTTAGAAAGTTCATTCTTTCGGATGGATACGTAAATCACCAAAATTCTCGTTTTTGGTGAGAGAAGAAGCCACAGACTTTACATAAACACCCGTTGCATAGCCCAAAAGTCATCGTGTAGGTCGCTATGTCATCGAACTGCATTATTGGGCCCTACTTGTATGAAGATAGCACAGACATTGCACACGACTAACAACTCTTTAGCTGCATTGCACGGAATGTTCCCAGAAAAGATGATTTCACGAAGAGATGTTATTGAAAGGCCACCTCGGAGCCCTGACTTGACCCCACCTGATTTTTTCTTGTGGGGCTATCTTAAGAGCGTGATCTAAGAGAATAATCCACGAAATTTGACAGATTTAAGAAACAATATTGAAGAAAAGATCGGAAGTATTCCGCGATCAATTCTTCTAAAAGTTTTTGAAAATGTACGCAAATGGTTTGAGGAGGAATCCAATAAGTACTAATACAACTATAGACGAAGTTATTTCTTTGACCTCGTTAAATGTTGCCAATTCAAGTATCAATAGTAATGTAACTCCTTTTTCACTTCAAATTAATAATACTCACAGTTGTACTTTTAATATTACTATTACAAAATGAAAATTGATAAAAGTCTTATCGGAGAAAAAGTTTTGTATGTAATTCGTGAGTAAAGTAACATTTTTTTCACTCGTAGAAATTGTCAAAAAGTATTACTTCACTCCCTTGTTGCATAAATAACTATTTTTCTACTAAACTCTTTAATTGACACTTCAAAAAACCGAATTTTTAGTTATTCGGTAAATAATAGTAGGAACGAATGAGATTTGAATAAAAATAATGATTAAAATCTTCAGTTAATGGTTAGGTTGGAATGTCGCATCTTTTTATACATGTAATTATTTTTTAAATAGAAATTATTTTTACTTGTGAAGAAGACGGATTGTGACATTATATATTTCTCAAGAGCCATTAGTAGAACCATTGAAATGCGGTATTGCAAGTGTTTTTGAAATTGAAAAAATTAATCGTATATTTAAAATAATCGTGGAAATAGGTTGCAGCACACATAATGATAAATATTTTTCAAGCAGAAAATGTTTGCAACACATAATTTCAAACTATTAAGGTAACTTTATTTATAACTATTATTTTATTTGGTTAGAATTGGTTAACGTATTTGGGTTTAATATAATTGGAGTTTACTCCTTAAGAATCGATTTGCATATATAAGGGGCCCGGTATGAGAAAAATGTGAGGAGTAAAATCTATCGATGAATGACCTCGTTACGTTTTTGGTGCGCACCCTATGATACGCAACTTTCTAATTTGTCAGTGTCAACATATTGCTGTCATTGTGAAGTTTTATTATCATTGTGTTCCGCTAAAGTGAACTGAAAGTATTTTCAAATAACTATGGCAGAAATAGGTGTAGATGAAATTGCCGGAACATCTAACAAACACGTGGTTGCAAGGTACGTTATAATTCATGTATTATATGTATGAGCATGTGCATTTTGTATTTATTAAATATTTTAATAATTATCGATGTAGTTCATAAAAATATATATTTGAAAACAACACATAAAATTAGATAATCAACCCAATATGAATTATCGAGCGCATCCACATAAAATAGAAAATTTTTAACTTAACCAAACATTAATTTTTTTGTCGATGTATATAAATTCTTCCACGTTATTATGATTTATATTATAAATAATTTTTAAATATTAACAACTGTAGTCAATAATTCGATAATATTATCAGAAAAATCGACAATATTTTCTCATTATAATAATGTTTTTATATAATTTTCTTTGGAAAAGTTATTTTTTAGCTTATTTAAATAATTTTCATGTACTATTTATTATTGTATGTAAAAGATTTAGTGACATAATTATCTTTTTATAACCATTTTTGTTAATTATTAAGATAATATTATATTTTAAATAAAAAATTAATTATAATAATTTAAAAAAAATGTTTATAAAAACCTTTTTTATCAATTTTCTTAAAGTCGGTTAAAATTTTTATAATTATGCATTTATAAATTTTCTAATGTTTTTTTATATTTTTTGACTAGGAAAAAATCTAAACCTCCAAAAACTCCAGCCGAGAGATAGCGAGCTTACAGATTAAAGAAAAAATTAATGAACGAAGCCCAAAATATTCTGGCAATGAACCAATCTTTTTTAAGTTAAATAAACTCTTTTTGCGTCTGGTTAGACTATCGAACTTAAGGAGTAAACTCCAGTCGTACGTCGGAGCTGACACACACAATTTTTTTTTATAAAGAATATCAATCATTTTCAAACGGAAACTTTTTAATGCGAAGATATACACAACGAAAACTAAAACACGTGTCATGAAGGTTGCACTTGAAACAACTCAGAAATTCTTAATAGTCTTTTGATGTATAAACCACCAACAAAAGTCTTTTTTTCTATTCAACTTCCATAAGTTATGGTTGTAGCTCAAGAGAAGAAAATTTGGATTGTTTCTAACCATTTGGCACACAAATCGATTCCTTTATTCAGGTGTGAACATTTGCTCTGAATTTTTTTTAAATGCTCCTAATTCCAAATATGTTTTTTGTAAAACTTACTTGCTAGACGGACAAGTAGTCGTGTGGAAAACAGGGAAAATATCTGGCACTCATACAAGATAGGAACAAACATGAAAAAGAAATAATCATCAAAACCACAAAAGCTCTGATGGATAATGACCAAACCTGGGATATGTTGCAGGACGTTGTATGGAAAATGTTAAGCTTTGAGGAAAGTTCCACTTCAATAATAAACTGTAAAAGCAAATGGGATCAAAATGATATACGAACGGAATTGGAATAGGAGTGTACGGGTCCAGAACCAAATACTTTGAGCTCCGATTTCTTAAAATCCAAACTCGTTTGGAATTGCCTAGAAAAATTACACGAACTAGGCAAGAAAAGTAAAATTACCTTCTTTTTCTGTGGTATCAGCTACAGAACAATGGAAAAAGCGATGGAAGAGAAGGTAGATGGGAGCAAAACCAATTATTGGGACAACCTACAGATACTGAGGCAGACAAAAACTCTTCTGGGAAACTATAACCAGAATAGATCTCCTGAATGTTTCAACCTAAGTAAGAACAATCTACGAATACTAACAAAAGTCCTATCGGGGCACTGCCGTGTGAAACACTAAGGAATTCCAGAACACTACAGCTGGGTGCGTCTGAAATAGAAGACGAAGATCTCTGACGATTAAAGCCATCCCACATTCTAGACTTTTTAACAGGAGTGGGATTGATAAATCAGCTATAACACTATCTTGTCCAGTATCAATCTGTTACTATTTAAATCGAACTAAATTTATCAAACTAATAATATTTTGCTACTAAATTCTGTTAAATATAAAATTTAATATATAAATAGATTTAAGTCTTTTATTATTTATTTCATTTACAACACAAAAACATATATATACAGATGTCCTAATCAGCTTTCGTTGAACGACATCTAGATATAAAATTTGAAAGAAAAAGCTTTAGATTTTTTACGGGAATTTAATTTTTCAACTTTAACAAACTGGATCTCTTTAACTGAGTATTTTCGGTCGATTAACGGAATATTATAAAAGCCGTGAGCAGCAGAGCTCCATCACGAAAGTCGAATTTTTCTTCGAATGAAGAATTTAACTAATACACAAAAAAATCTTTCCATAAAATGAATTTCTTGGAAATGATATCAATTCTCAATCTTATTTCTTTATATGGAAAATTTGCTATTCATCAATAACTTTTCATTTCACAAGTTAACTCTCTCTCTCGAATGAAAATTCATAATTTCAATAGACCCGGTCGTTTCGAACCCTCTTGTTCAATTCCAATTGACAACAAAGAAAAAATTGTCATAACGACAAGAAATTTCGAAAATGGGAAGTAAAAAAAATCACCCTAGCAACGATCATTATTCATTAAATAGAAGGCGATCCAGTTCAACAATTACAACGATCAAAATGATCTCGGGCGTTTTGTGCTAGAAAAACTGAAGAAGAAAACTTTGAACTTGAGAAAGACAATTCTTCAACATTTCAACATCACCCCTACTTGCATGTTCGAACCCTCTAGTTAAACTTTTTCTGGCCAAAAAATAAGAAAATATAACAAAAATGACCATAAAATGGAGAGGGGTGGAGATGGAAAGTTTCGACCTTAGACAGGAAATCATCTCGCAACTAATTGAACCTACATGGGAAATTTCATTTTTCAGTCGCTTTTCGTTTGACCTGCAGAGGTGAGCAAAGGTCAAAAACCACTTTTTTGCACTGCGACCCCTCGAAATATTCATTTGTTTCCAACCAAACTCTAATAACATCAATTCGCCGCCAAAAAAGCCACGTATGCTAATTTTGAACCAAATCGGACCCATAGCAATTGCTCGAGAGGCGAAAATAAACTACAGACATTCGAAAAACCATCATAATCGTGTTCAGGAGGTCTCAAAACATGGGAAAAATTCGACTAATTAGCATAACTAATAGTTAATCTAAAGTTATGTTTCAAATGTATGATGTGCTCATTATTCCCAATAATTTATTTAAAAAATGAATATCGTTTCTTATAGAAAGCTGCAATGTCGATTAGTTATTCGATTCTACTTCAGACACTTTTACCAATGGTAGCATTTTTATAATCGCACGAAATTAATTGCGTCGCGTGCTACAATATTTATGGATGACTTGTCGTGGAAAGTATAAAAAGAGAAGATGAAAATCGATTTCTTTTAAAAATAGTGACAATTTCTATGGCATTGAAAACTCGTATGTGATATTTATCATGAAGTAAACTACATAATATTGATCTACAAGGAAATTAGAGGAATTGAACAGATAAATAATTTATCAGAGAAAATTTTAGAGAAATCGTTCAAATAATACTAGTACGATGACAGTCTATCAGTTCATGATTTGATTATAAAATTAGTTATTATATTCGATGTAGGAAATTGATTAAGATCAATACATTTTCGCATGCATTGTCGAAGCAATTTTTCAATTCCCATTTAGGTACATTCAAAACATGTGATTTGAATGCATCAACCGCTTCATCAAATGTGAAAAAACGTTGATTCGAAATTTATCTTTGATCTGCGCTAATAAGAAGAAATCATTCGGTACCAAACAAAGACTGTACGGCGGATGACCCATCAACTCAATGTTTTGACTGTTCAAAAACGTTTTTGTTTGAACTGATATCATCAACCGCTTCTTCAAATGTGAAAAAACGTTGATTCGAAATTTATCTGTGATCTGCGCTAATAAGAAGAAATCATTCGGTACCAAACAAAGACTGTACGCCGGATGACCCATCAACTCAATGTTTTGACTGTTCAAAAACGTTTTTGTTTGAACTGATGTCATCAACCGCTTCTTCAAATGAGAAAAAACGTTGATTCGAAATTTATCTGTGATCTGCGCTAATAAGAAGAAATTATTCGGTACCGAACAAAGACTGTACGGCGGATGACCCATCAACTCAATGTTTTGACTGTTCAAAAACGTTTTTGTTTGAACTGATGTCATCAACCGCTTCTTCAAATGTGAAAAAACGTTGATTCGAAATTTATCTTTGATCTGCGCTAATAAGAAGAAATCATTCGGTACCAAACAAAGACTGTACGGCGGATGACCCATCAACTCAATGTTTTGACTGTTCAAAAACGTTTTTGTTTGAACTGATGTCATCAACCGCTTCTTCAAATGTGAAAAAACGTTGATTCGAAATTTATCTGTGATCTGCGCTAATAAGAAGAAATGATTTGGTACCGAACAAAGACTGTACGGCGGATGACCCATCAACTCAATGTTTTGACTATTCAAAAACGTTTTTGTTTGAACTGATATCATCAACTGCTTCTTCAAATGTGAAAAAACGTTGATTCGAAATTTATCTGTGATCTGCGCTAATAAGAAGAAATCATTTGGTTCCAAACAAAGACTGTACGGCAGGTGACCCATCAACTCAATGTTTTGACTGTTCAAAAACGTTTTTGTTTGAACTGATGTCATCAACCGCTTCTTCAAATGTGAAAAAACGTTGTTTCGAAATTTATCTGTGATCTGCGCCAATAAGAAGAAATCATTTGGTACCGAACAAAGACTCTACGGCGGATGACCCATCAACTCAATGTTTTGACTGTTCAAAAACGTTTTTGTTTGAACTGATGTCATCAACCGCTTCTTCAAATGTGAAAAAACATTGATTCGAAATTTATCTGTGATCTGCGCTAATAAGAAGAAGAAATTATTCGGTACCAAACAAAGACTGTACGGCGGATGACCCATCAACTCAATGTTTTGACTGTTCAAAAACGTTTTTGTTTGAACTGATGTCATCAACCGCTTCTTCAAATGTGAAAAAACATTGATTCGAAATTTATCTGTGATCTGCGCTAATAAGAAGAAATCATTTGGTTCCAAACAAAGACTGTACGGCGGGTGACCCATCAACTCAATGTTTTGACTATTCAAAAACGTTTTTGTTTGAACTGATATCATCAAACGCTTCTCCAAATGTGAAAAAACATTGATTCGAAATTTATCTGTGATCTGCGCTAATAAGAAGAAATCATTTGGTTCCAAACAAAGACTGTACGGCGGGTGACCCATCAACTCAATGTTTTGACTGTTCAAAAACGTTTTTGTTTGAACTGATGTCATCAACCGCTTCTTCAAATGTGAAAAAACATTGATTCGAAATTTATCTGTGATCTGCGCTAATAAGAAGAAGAAATTATTCGGTACCAAACAAAGACTGTACGGCGGATGACCCATCAACTCAATGTTTTGACTGTTCAAAAACGTTTTTGTTTGAACTGATGTCATCAACCTCTTCTTCAAATGTGAAAAAACGTTGATTCGAAATTTATCTGTGATCTGCGCCAATAAGAAGAAATCATTTGGTACCGAACAAAGGCTGTACGGCGGATGACGCATCAACTCAATGTTTTGACTATTCAAAAACGTTTTTGTTTGAACTGATATCATCAAACGCTTCTCCAAATGTGAAAAAACATTGATTCGAAATTTATCTGTGATCTGCGCTAATAAGAAGAAATCATTTGGTTCCAAACAAAGACTGTACGGCGGGTGACCCATCAACTCAATGTTTTGACTGTTCAAAAACGTTTTTGTTTGAACTGATGTCATCAACTGCTTCTTCAAATGTGAAAAAACGTTGATTCGAAATTTATCTTTGATCTGCGCTAATAAGAAGAAATCATTTGGTTCCAAACAAAGACTGTACGGTGGGTGACCCATCAACTCAATGTTTTGACTGTTCAAAAACGTTTTTGTTTGAACTGATGTCATCAACCGCTTTTTCAAATGTGAAAAAACGTTGATTCGAAATTTATCTGTGATCTGCGCTAATAAGAAGAAATTATTCGGTACCAAACAAAGACTGTACGGCGGATGACCCATCAACTCAATGTTTTGACTGTTCAAAAACGTTTTTGTTTGAACTGATGTCATCAACCTCTTCTTCAAATGTGAAAAAACGTTGATTCGAAATTTATCTGTGATCTGCGCCAATAAGAAGAAATCATTTGGTACCGAACAAAGGCTGTACGGCGGATGACGCATCAACTCAATGTTTTGACTATTCAAAAACGTTTTTGTTTGAACTGATATCATCAAACGCTTCTCCAAATGTGAAAAAACATTGATTCGAAATTTATCTGTGATCTGCGCTAATAAGAAGAAATCATTTGGTTCCAAACAAAGACTGTACGGCGGGTGACCCATCAACTCAATGTTTTGACTGTTCAAAAACGTTTTTGTTTGAACTGATGTCATCAACTGCTTCTTCAAATGTGAAAAAACGTTGATTCGAAATTTATCTGTGATCTGCGCCAATAAGAAGAAATCATTTGGTACCGAACAAAGGCTGTACGGCGGATGACGCATCAACTCAATGTTTTGACTATTCAAAAACGTTTTTGTTTGAACTGATATCATCAAACGCTTCTCCAAATGTGAAAAAACATTGATTCGAAATTTATCTGTGATCTGCGCTAATAAGAAGAAATCATTTGGTTCCAAACAAAGACTGTACGGCGGGTGACCCATCAACTCAATGTTTTGACTGTTCAAAAACGTTTTTGTTTGAACTGATGTCATCAACTGCTTCTTCAAATGTGAAAAAACGTTGATTCGAAATTTATCTTTGATCTGCGCTAATAAGAAGAAATCATTTGGTTCCAAACAAAGACTGTACGGTGGGTGACCCATCAACTCAATGTTTTGACTGTTCAAAAACGTTTTTGTTTGAACTGATGTCATCAACCGCTTTTTCAAATGTGAAAAAACGTTGATTCGAAATTTATCTGTGATCTGCGCTAATAAGAAGAAATTATTCGGTACCAAACAAAGACTGTACGGCGGATGACCCATCAACTCAATGTTTTGACTGTTCAAAAACGTTTTTGTTTGAACTGATGTCATCAACCGCTTCTTCAAATGAGAAAAAACGTTGATTCGAAATTTATCTGTGATCTGCGCTAATAAGAAGAAATTATTCGGTACCGAACAAAGACTGTACGGCGGATGACCCATCAACTCAATGTTTTGACTGTTCAAAAACGTTTTTGTGTGACCTGATGTCTTCTGTGATTGGTTACCTTGATTTTTTTGAACACTTCTGTGTTCCACGTTTATCTAATGAATCGGTGACGACATGTCCAGTTATTTCGAAAAAACAAGTGACAATTTTCATGCTAAATTGAAAGTATGCGAGTGGATTTAATGCACAGGAATACCTCAAAAGCTTCCATGCTTTCTAGTACAACAGTCGAAATTCATTCTATATCGGAGCGCGACTGCGATTGAATTCGGAAAAGCAGCGAAACCCAGTGGCCGAAGAGGGTGCTTCATCTTCAAAAGTCAAAGCGTGTTGATCAGCTCACTGCTGTTGGTTTAATCCACGTCGAATATCTAGCGCTATTTATTTCTCAATAATTGACTCTTTATCCAACTAGAATTCGAGGTTGCGTTTATAAGAACCGTTCTGTAATATAGTAGGAGATATTTTAACTATGAACACGTTTGTCAAGTCGTGGCACTAGCTTTTAAATCCCATTATCAAAAAACTCCGCTATCTGACCGTAAAACCAATCAGTAATAGTTTCTTTCAACTTCTCATCATGCTCCAGGTGTAGAAATGAGATAAATTACTGATGAAGAAGCACCTGTTCAGAGAAATTCGTCATGAACTTTCTATTTGAAGTCTTCATTTATGATATTAGACCATCTAGATGGTTCTTCATCATGAACATTTGTCGTTTCTTTGTTAGAAAGCCCCTCTTATAGTCTTTATAGTGATTTTCTAATTATTTTCCAAATTGGTTCCATGTTTTCTTCTCTGCTTCTATAATTTCTTCCTTAACTTTGTTATTTATAATTTTGTATGCTTCCTTATTTTCTTCACTTCTATTTTCAATATAATTCTTCCTTGTCTTACTTTTTTCTGCTTAACAATTTATCTTATTTCTTTTATCCACCATCCGTTTTTGTGTTACTTTTTACAGAGTATTTTCTATGGAAAATGTTTCAAGTTGCTATCAAAAAGTAAAGGACATTTCAGATAAAGGTAAATTAGGTTAGATGAGACTGTATCACGTGCATCCTAGTGGCGGTAAACAAATTAATTCATGATTATTATAATGTTATTCATAGTTATCTTTATTAGGCTGTTTGAACATATGAACACAAGCCTGTCCTGGCAAAATAAACAGCGCTTTTATTTACAATATAACATTGTGGTTTCATTTCCTTCAATATATAAATCATTTTAGTTTAAATTGGATTATCTACCTTAATGCCACGTTAATATATTTCAACATTCGTTATAATGAACGAACGACGTTCTAAAAAACAATTAACGAAAGGCCTGAGTTTCAGCCTCCAAGAATTACAACTGGAACTAGAAAAGTTCACTTCAGATAACGATTATGTAAGTTTAAACCTCTCTATACATATTAATATCTATTAACTAACTTAAATTTAAATATAATACATCAGCATTATATGTTTTTCAAGTGGTATTGAATTTATATTTTATATCACTTTCTAAATTGATTAAGTGCTTACGGATTCACCTGATAATATGGAAAATATTCTAATTTCTAATCCCCAAGAAATTTTATTATCAATTCCCAACAATTGTTCTCACAAGGATAACGAAAACAGTTTTTCTGTATTGTCCTTTTTTTTTAAATTATTATGACTTGCTTATGAGACTTCATATTTAAATACTTATTGTCTGTTTTTTTTTTAATTTTTTTTTGAAAATTTTATGAGATATTAAAGGTCAAAGCTAACAAAAAATGGTTTTTCCTGAATATCTGGATACGAATTGAATATTTTTTTCATTATAACAATGGCAAGGTCATATTCGCTAATAAATATGTATAAAGTTAATCAAAAAAAGAAACATAATAAAATTTGTTGTATCATTACGAAACAAATCAGAAATGATGTTTATATTTTGATCATTGAAATTGATATCGCAAATCAGAACATCTTGGAACTAATTGTTTGAGAAGATACATAGACTTTTAGCAATAATGTTCAATAAGTTCGATACCCTTTTTATAATAAGAATCGTCAAGCTCTTCAAATTATCCGACATCACTTCGTCATTGTTGGAAAATATTTGACCGAGCCATTTTTTAAAGTCTAGGTACAGAAAATAATCCGAGGGGGTTAAATCTGGCGAATAGGGTGTATGAGGTAACAATTCATACTTTAAGTCATTAATTTTGGCCATTGCAATAACGGATGTGTGAGCTGGTGCATTGTCTTGATGAAATAGTAGTTTCTTCTTAGCCAAATGCGGCCGGTGTTTGCTTGATTTCTTCGCTCAAACGTTGTAATAAGCTGAAATAATACTCGTTGTTGATAGTTGTCTCTTTTTCAAGATAGTCAATGAAAATTATTCCACGCGCATCCCAAAAAACCGACGCAACTACCTTGTCCGCAAATGGAACGGTCTTTGCCTTCTTTGGAGCCAATTCTCCCTTTTGAGTCCATTGTTTTGATTGTTCTGTTTTTGATGGACCCACGTTTCACTCATGGTTATGAAATTGCACAAAAATTCCGCTTCATTTCTGTGAAACATTACCAAATACTCGATGAAAATATGACCAATTTTTCCAAGTTTATTATTGATGGCTGCCAAACAAATACTAAACAACGTTGTGTCTTCAAACTTGAAGCGTTTGTTGTAGAGAATGTGTACTTTTAAAAAAACTACCGCAATCTCTAGGTTAGACCAAGCTCTAGGACCATCCTTGTATTTTTTTCTGCGGGCTCATAGAATTTTGAACCCAACTTTGAACGAAATTAAGTTTTGTAAACTATAATTTAAAAATAGCTTTCATAAAATGATGTCTAGGCTACCTTAATAAATATTTTGTCCTTGTAATAAAACGTTGTTCGTTGATTCTTATTCTTAAACTACTACGGGGGTTGCTACTTTAGTTTTGAAACATTTATCTTGATCAAAAACGAAGTCAAATACTTTCAATCGTTGATTTTCTGATTTTCTATGGTTTTTATCGCGGATTAAACCAATATCAGTGAGCCGATCAATTCGCTTCGACTTTTTGGTAATAAAGTACCACCAAAATTAGCGCAATCTCTAGATTAGACCAGATACTTCTAGGATTATCCTCGAATTTTTTTTGGAGACTCCTAAAATCATATCAGTTCATCGGTCGGAGGTACGGTTTTCCAATTTTCATTATTTTTCCTTATATTAATTTCCATTATACAGATATCTTGTTTGAGATTCTCATCATCATCAAAATCATATTATTTTCATGCTTCATTAATGTTCAAGTAAGACACTCATTGTGTCTTTCGTTTTTATCCATCTAGTCCTATAATTTTATCTTCCACGGCATTGGCAAACTGGCATATATTGAAATAAATTGTAGAAGAAATTATTTTTCAAAAAAGTTGATTTTTTTGTTGTCATTCTTCGCAATTGTGTTTTCCAAGGTTTTGGAACGATAACTGAAATCTTCTTCGACAAACACCGTTTTAAACTATCCAACCAGTTTATCAAAATTTTCAGCAACACAACAAATATTTACATTGTTTGGAAATCGAGATCAAAGGGATTTGAGGAATAATTTGTTCGTGTACAGGACCCTCAACACATCAATGAGAAAATGTCTGCAAAAGTTTCATTGGGTTGAGGTTGATCGAAGTGAGCGTTAAGAAAATTGGCGGAATTTTCAAAACACAGATTGTAACCATGAAAATCAATATCATTATTTGATGCGGTATGGGATATTATAATTACTTTTGAAGCATTCTTGTGACGATCCACAAAATATTTTACTATCGCCACAGAAGATTTTTTACTTCGTTGTAAATTTATCTACTCCATTAAAAATTCCATGATTTACAAATTATAACACAACCTCCTGAAGCCTTCGCTTTATTTTTTCTGTTTTGCCATTCGTTAATATTTATCTCAACGCTCAAAACGCCTCTAAATCCGTTATGATTCTAACGCTCTGGACGAAGTGGAACGGGAAAAATCGTGGTAATGAACGTGATTGTCGTGAGTGCTTACTGAAATAAGCCCTTAGTAATACTTTTTAACTAATTCTATTGAAAAAACGAAATTTACTAAATTTTCTTCCTCTAGTTTCAAAGTGGTGTTCATTTTTCTATTAATGTAGAAAAGTAATAGATCAAAAAAATAAAAAAAAAAAATAGAAAATCAAAAGTTATTGCTTTTGTATGACCTATAAAAGGCATTAGTCAATGGTTTCCAAATATCAATTAAAGTCTTTCTAAATGTATTAACAATTGCGTGAGTTTATGTAAATCTGTTATTTCGATTAAAGAAAGTTACTTAATTAATTGATTCCAATATTTATAATCACTTTCAACTATTATCATAGAATATACCAGAAAACTATATTTTTACCCAGTCTTCATAACATTTTATGTTGTTAAAATACCAAAAATTTCAATTAATGTATGTGGTCCAAGTGTTTGTCCATTATTTATTAATGGAAAACATGTGTTTTGGCACGAAATACATCATGGAATTCTACATTTAACATAATATAGTTGTACAACGTTTTTTTATATCATTTTGAACCCAGCTTTGAACGAAATTAAGTTTTGTAAACTATAATTTAAAAATAGCTTTCATAAAATGATGTCTAGGCTACCTTAATAAATATTTTTGTCCTTGTAATAAAACGTTGTACGTTGATTCTTATTCTTAAACTACTACGAGCGTTTCTAATTAAGTTTTGAAACATTTATCTTGATCAAAAAATGGAGCTAAATATTTT
Source organism: Diorhabda sublineata (assembly GCF_026230105.1). Classification (NCBI taxonomy): domain Eukaryota; kingdom Metazoa; phylum Arthropoda; class Insecta; order Coleoptera; family Chrysomelidae; genus Diorhabda; species Diorhabda sublineata. The sequence continues at coordinate 2,569,146 of NC_079476.1, forward strand.
CGAACGCTGATTTTCTATGGCCTTCATCGTGGATTAAACCAATAGCAATGTGCCGATCAATTTGCTTCTACTTTTTGGTAATGAAACACCATCTCGAACGAATCGTGGTCGCATTTCGCTACAGGATGAATTGAATTAAAGGTAAAGGCAAAATAAGTGAGTGATTAATTCGGGACAATAACTGGCAGACGGTTGGAGCAAAAAGGAAGAGATAGAATCCTGTATTGAAAAATAAATCGCCCGTTTCCAAAATATTCATCGTACCACCCTCGTATATACACCCATCAATGGAAACCTGTTATTGTTATGACTAAAAACAAATGTGTTACCAAAGTTTGCGAACGTATTCATGAGCATTCACCTCAATTAGTATTCTGTGCATAAAATTGTTTAGTATGCAGACTAAATCTGAACTTTCTTGTGTATAATAGAATCAACGCCTTTGTTTACACATTTTCTATTATCTCTAGACTATAGATTTTATCGGATATTACAAACAAAATATTATGAAAGGGAAAGTGATCTTGAATATAAGTGGAAATATTTTTTCCACGAGAAAGAAACAATTGATTAAACAATACATTTCAGACAAGTTTTTGTGTGTTAACTCACTGTGTTATTACATAAAACAATACTTTGAATTACAGAGAAACAGTGCAAGTTGAAAAATCGTCGTATTAACACGCCTTTAATAATTTTTCCTATTTGTTTGTATCTATTTGTATAACGAAATCTTTGATCTCGATTTTCCTTCCAAGATAATTTGTCCTTGCCAGCTTCACTAGAAGAATTCGTAATGGAGTATTTTAGACTGAAATTTTGTCTACTTAATGATCAGTAACATTAAAATTCACATACTTGTTAATGACTAAGAAAATGTACTGATTTAATATTTTGTTAGAGAAGCAAAAAATCAAAAATTAATTACTAATCACTACGATTAGATCAAATTAGTAGAAAATGTATGGATTGAAAAATTGTCAATTAACATCGACAGTCCACAAGATTGGTTACGAAAAAAGATTTTATTATAAAAATTTATTATACATTCGAATGTTCCCCTTGAATATCCATACGTTTTTTCCATTGATCGAAGCAGTGCTGGAAGTCTTCTTTGGTGAGTGCCTTTAGGATCTCTGCCGTTTTTTGCTTTACCGCTTCCATCGACTCAAATCGAATCCCTTTCAAAGCAGATCTTTTTCTAACCTTTCATGGAAACCTGAGCAGACTTATTGACGCAAGAGCTTTTGGTCAGGAGTCAACTTCCCACAGACTTTTGTCATGTGTAAAATTTTTCCAACTGTTCCTTTATTGGCATTTAGAGCCTCGGCAATAGTCCAGATGCTCATTCGACTATCTCTACGCACAATTTGGTTGATTTTGGTCACTGTTTCCGTTGTTGTTGAGTTGAAACAGTCACAGGGCGACCTATATTTATTGGTTCATATTCTCCGTGGGATTAATTCACACTTAACATGTTGGAAGGACCAGGATTGAAGAGAATACAAAATTAAAGACTTAATTCTTCAATAAACTCATTTAGATCACATTCTAACAATACCTGACGAAAATAAAGGATGGCAAAATAAACACTTTAATACACACATCAAAAAAATTAAAAGAAACTCAAAAAATATTTGGAAAAAATGGAAAACTTCTCTGCTTGCTGTGGAGTATCTGCTTTGAGAACAATGTCTGTGCGTTTAATGCTCGGTTCATCTAAAATTCCAGTGAATCTGAATGTTTTCCCTTGTCAGATGTTCGCAAGAATAAAATTTCTATGTCCCCATCAATACGAAAAGTATTTTTGCCATTTAATATACAGATAGTCTACAGTCTTTTTCTTCATGGTTCGTCCCATGTTGTATCGAGGAAAGACCAGAGTCATGCACAGAATATTCGTCCTCGTCTTCACTAGTACATTTCCTTCCAATATCACGCTTTCTTTTCTGAGCTTCAGAAGTGCTTGATGTTGTCAAACATTTTGTTCAATTTTTAATGTAGATAGAATGGTTATAATAAGACTAATAATTTTCGTAGGTAAAATTAGCATTCCAATATTCAAAAATTGTAATTTAATAGAGATTAAACAGGAAAACTAGGTAGGCAAAGGAATCCTGGTTTTCTAGTGAAGTGCGAGGTGATTTTACCCACAAGAATTTTTAATTTCAATTAAACGAATTCAACAAAAACAAGAACAGCTGTTTGGAATGACAAGAAATTCCTAGACCGCCAAAAACTCAGTGGTGCCAGTGGTAAATCTGGGAAGATTGCTTTAAGTACATTAGGCGCCTCTGGGTAACTTGGATCAACCATTTTCAGAGTAAACAGCTGTTTGGAATGATAAGAAATTCCTAGACCGCCAAAAACTCAGTGGTGCCAGTGGTAAATCTGGGAAGATTGCTTTAAGCACATTAGGCGTCTCTAGGTAACTTGGATCAACCATTTTTAGAGTAAACAGCTGTTTGGAATGATAAGAAATTTCTAGACCGCCAAAAACTCAGTGGTAAATCTGGGAAGATTGCTTTAAGTACATTAGGTGCCTCTGGGTAACTTGGATCAACCGTTTTCAGAGTAAACAGCTGTTTGGAATGATAAGAAATTCCTAGACCGCTAAAAACTCAGTGGTAAATCTGGGAAGATTGCTTTAAGTACATTAGGTGCCTCTGGGTAACTTGGATCAACCATTTTCAGAGTAAACAGCTGTTTGGAATGATAAGAAATTCCTAGACCGCCAAAAACTCAGTGGTGCCAGTGGTAAATCTGGGAAGATTGCTTTAAGCACATTAGGCGTCTCTAGGTAACTTGGATCAACCATTTTTAGAGTAAACAGCTGTTTGGAATGATAAGAAATTTCTAGACCGCCAAAAACTCAGTGGTAAATCTGGGAAGATTGCTTTAAGTACATTAGGTGCCTCTGGGTAACTTGGATCAACCGTTTTCAGAGTAAACAGCTGTTTGGAATGATAAGAAATTCCTAGACCGCTAAAAACTCAGTGGTAAATCTGGGAAGATTGCTTTAAGTACATTAGGTGCCTCTGGGTAACTTGGATCAACCATTTTCAGAGTAAACAGCTGTTTGGAATGATAAGAAATTCCTAGACCGCCAAAAACTCAGTGGTGCCAGTGGTAAATCTGGGAAGATTGCTTTAAGCACATTAGGCGTCTCTAGGTAACTTGGATCAACCATTTTTAGAGTAAACAGCTGTTTGGAATGATAAGAAATTTCTAGACCGCCAAAAACTCAGTGGTAAATCTGGGAAGATTGCTTTAAGTACATTAGGTGCCTCTGGGTAACTTGGATCAACCGTTTTCAGAGTAAACAGCTGTTTGGAATGATAAGAAATTCCTAGACCGCTAAAAACTCAGTGGTAAATCTGGGAAGATTGCTTTAAGTACATTAGGTGCCTCTGGGTAACTTGGATCAACCATTTTCAGAGTAAACAGCTGTTTGGAATGATAAGAAATTCCTAGACCGCCAAAAACTCAGTGGTGCCAGTGGTAAATCTGGGAAGATTGCTTTAAGCACATTAGGCGTCTCTAGGTAACTTGGATCAACCATTTTTAGAGTAAACAGCTGTTTGGAATGATAAGAAATTTCTAGACCGCCAAAAACTCAGTGGTAAATCTGGGAAGATTGCTTTAAGTACATTAGGTGCCTCTGGGTAACTTGGATCAACCGTTTTCAGAGTAAACAGCTGTTTGGAATGATAAGAAATTCCTAGACCGCTAAAAACTCAGTGGTAAATCTGGGAAGATTGCTTTAAGTACATTAGGTGCCTCTGGGTAACTTGGATCAACCATTTTCAGAGTAAACAGCTGTTTGGAATGATAAGAAATTCCTAGACCGCTAAAAACTCAGTGGTAAATCTGGGAAGATTGCTTTAAGTACATTAGGTGCCTGTGGGTAACTTGGATCAACCATTTTCAGAGTAAACAGCTGTTTGGAATGATAAGAAATTCCTAGACCGCCAAAAACTCAGTGGTAAATCTGGGAAGGTTGCTTTAAGTACATTAGGCGTCTCTAGGTAACTTGGATCAACCATTTTTAGAGAAAACAGCTTTTTGGAATGATAAGAAATTCCTAGACCGCTAAAAACTCAGTGGTAAATCTGGGAAGGTTGCTTTAAGTACATTAGGCGTCTCTAGGTAACTTGGATCAACCATTTTTAGAGAAAACAGCTTTTTGGAATGATAAGAAATTCCTAGACCGCTAAAAACTCAGTGGTAAATCTGGGAAGGTTGCTTTAAGTACATTAGGCGTCTCTAGGTAACTTGGATCAACCATTTTTAGAGAAAACAGCTTTTTGGAATGATAAGAAATTCCTAGACCGCTAAAAACTCAGTGGTAAATCTGGGAAGGTTGATTTAAGTACATTAGGCGCCTCTAGGTAACTTGGATCAACCATTCTTAGAGAAAACAGCTGTTTGGAATGATAAGAAATTCCTAGACCGCTAAAAACTCAGTGGTAAATCTGGGAAGGTTGCTTTAAGTACATTAGGCGTCTCTAGGTAACTTGGATCAACCATTTTTAGAGAAAACAGCTTTTTGGAATGATAAGAAATTCCTAGACCGCTAAAAACTCAGTGGTAAATCTGGGAAGGTTGATTTAAGTACTTTAGGCGGCTCTAGGTAACTTGGATCAACCATTTTTAGAGAAAACAGCTTTTTGGAATGATAAGAAATTCCTAGACCGCTAAAAACTCAGTGGTAAATCTGGGAAGGTTGCTTTAAGTACATTAGGCGTCTCTAGGTAACTTGGATCAACCATTTTTAGAGAAAACAGCTTTTTGGAATGATAAGAAATTCCTAGACCGCTAAAAACTTAGTGGTAAATCTGGAAAGGTTGATTTAAGTACATTAGGCGCCTCTAGGTAACTTGGATCAACCATTCTTAGAGAAAACAGCTGTTTGGAATGATAAGAAATTCCTAGACCGCTAAAAACTCAGTGGTAAATCTGGGAAGGTTGCTTTAAGTACATTAGGCGTCTCTAGGTAACTTGGATCAACCAATTTTAGAGAAAACAGCTGTTTGGAATGATAAGAAATTCCTAGACCGCTAAAAACTCAGTGGTAAATCTGGGAAGGTTGATTTAAGTACATTAGGCGTCTCTAGGTAACTTGGATCAACCAATTTTAGAGAAAACAGCTGTTTGGAATGATAAGAAATTCCTAGACCGCTAAAAACTCAGTGGTAAATCTGGGAAGGTTGCTTTAAGTACATTAGGCGTCTCTAGGTAACTTGGATCAACCAATTTTAGAGAAAACAGCTGTTTGGAATGATAAGAAATTCCTAGACCGCTAAAAACTCAGTGGTAAATCTGGGAAGGTTGCTTTAAGTACATTAGGCGTCTCTAGGTAACTTGGATCAACCAATTTTAGAGAAAACAGCTGTTTGGAATGATAAGAAATTCCTAGACCGCTAAAAACTCAGTGGTAAATCTGGGAAGGTTGCTTTAAGTACATTAGGCGTCTCTAGGTAACTTGGATCAACCAATTTTAGAGAAAACAGCTGTTTGGAATGATAAGAAATTCCTAGACCGCTAAAAACTCAGTGGTAAATCTGGGAAGATTGCTTTAAGTACATTAGGCGTCTCTAGGTAACTTGGATCAACCATTTTTAGAGTAAACAGCTGTTTGGAATGATAAGAAATTCCTAGACCGCTAAAAACTCAGTGGTAAATCTGGGAAGATTGCTTTAAGTACATTAGGCGTCTCTAGGTAACTTGGATCAACCATTTTTAGAGAAAACAGCTTTTTGGAATGATAAGAAATTCCTAGACCGCTAAAAACTCAGTGGTAAATCTGGGAAGGTTGATTTAAGTACATTAGGCGCCTCTAGGTAACTTGGATCAACCATTCTTAGAGAAAACAGCTGTTTGGAATGATAAGAAATTCCTAGACCGCTAAAAACTCAGTGGTAAATCTGGGAAGGTTGATTTAAGTACATTAGGCGCCTCTAGGTAACTTGGATCAACCATTCTTAGAGAAAACAGCTGTTTGGAATGATAAGAAATTCCTAGACCGCTAAAAACTCAGTGGTAAATCTGGGAAGGTTGCTTTAAGTACATTAGGCGTCTCTAGGTAACTTGGATCAACCATTTTTAGAGAAAACAGCTTTTTGGAATGATAAGAAATTCCTAGACCGCTAAAAACTCAGTGGTAAATCTGGGAAGGTTGATTTAAGTACATTAGGCGCCTCTAGGTAACTTGGATCAACCATTCTTAGAGAAAACAGCTTTTTGGAATGATAAGAAATTCCTAGACCGCTAAAAACTCAGTGGTAAATCTGGGAAGGTTGATTTAAGTACTTTAGGCGGCTCTAGGTAACTTGGATCAACCATTTTTAGAGAAAACAGCTTTTTGGAATGATAAGAAATTCCTAGACCGCTAAAAACTCAGTGGTAAATCTGGGAAGGTTGCTTTAAGTACATTAGGCGTCTCTAGGTAACTTGGATCAACCATTTTTAGAGTAAACAGCTGTTTGGAATGATAAGAAATTCCCAGACCGCTAAAAACTCAGTGGTAAATCTGGGAAGGTCGATTTAAGTATATTAGGCGCCTCTGGGTAACTTGGATCAACCAATTTTAGAGAAAACAGCTGTTTGGAATGATAAGAAATTCCTAGACCGCTAAAAACTCAGTGGTAAATCTGGGAAGGTTGATTTAAGTACATTAGGCGTCTCTAGGTAACTTGGATCAACCATTTTTAGAGAAAACAGCTTTTTGGAATGATAAGAAATTCCTAGACCGCTAAAAACTCAGTGGTAAATCTGGGAAGGTTGCTTTAAGTACATTAGGCGTCTCTAGGTAACTTGGATCAACCATTCTTAGAGAAAACAGCTGTTTGGAATGATAAGAAATTCCTAGACCGCTAAAAACTCAGTGGTAAATCTGGGAAGGTTGATTTAAGTACATTAGGCGCCTCTAGGTAACTTGGATCAACCATTCTTAGAGAAAACAGCTGTTTGGAATGATAAGAAATTCCTAGACCGCTAAAAACTCAGTGGTAAATCTGGGAAGGTTGATTTAAGTACATTAGGCGCCTCTAGGTAACTTGGATCAACCATTCTTAGAGAAAACAGCTGTTTGGAATGATAAGAAATTCCTTGACCGCTAAAAACTCAGTGGTAAATCTGGGAAGGTTGATTTAAGTACATTAGGGGTCTCTAGGTAACTTGGATCAACCATTTTTAGAGAAAACAGCTGTTTGGAATGATAAGAAATTCCTAAACCGCTAAAAACTCAGTGGTGCCAATGGGCAAAGATACCCCGAGCGTCAAAGTCACCCCAATTGACTGTACATCTGTATTTAATTTAGTTCGCCGACAGACCTTCAGATTCATTATTGATATATTGCGTTTAAGCCTAATAAAATAAGAAACGATGATTTTATTGGTTGCAACCTTTGACCTTATATAAATAACAAAATTTTAGTTATAGTTAAATGAAAATGTCAATAGCATTGAAAATCCAAAGATAAAGGTATAATTTCTATATTTCCTTTCATTCAAGATCAGTGCTGGAAATGTACTAGGTCGATTTAAATAGTTGTCCATTGTTTGAATATTTTTTTTTGGTAACGGAGGTTTTTCAATCGCAGAAACAAATTATACCGGATGACACCATTTTTTTTAATTTAATCGATTATCATAGTCCAATTTTATTAATAAAATGATCAAGCATTCGTAACCCTAGACTTCTGTTATGAAATAAATATAATGAATATACCGAGTGTACACTTATTTTTTCACATAATTAACCTTCTCATAACAGCTAAAGATAAAAATTTTTTCAAAAATGTTCCATTTTTCACATATGGTGTAAAAAAATTTGTGTCATACTGTTTATATAGGCATAAGGGCTTAAACTTTCATTTCCAAACAACTTTACGTTCTTAAAAAATGAATTTAATATAAAAATTCACCAATATAAGTAGAGCTAGTTCTTACAAATCCAAATCAGCATCAATAATATGGTCCAATGTCCATTTTTCTCTTCTTCTTTAACACTAGGAGTCCGAATGGGAGTCAGTTGACCCTTGCCCATTTTTTATGCAGCTGAATTGTGGGAAAATAAGTTTCTCAAAAATTTCACTTTGAAAATTTGTTATTTCTTGTCAAAATCGCTTATACACCCATAACTTTTGTAGTTTAAGTTAGGTCATGGCATTAACTTTATTTGCATGTATGTGTCGCGTAAACGGCATCCCATAGAGACCTAAAACATATTTGTGTGACTATTCTTTACAAAAAAGAAACTATCGAGTACTGAAATGAGACTAAACGCCTGTACACACTTGTCCCAACGAACGGATCGGCGCGGGAAAGCTTCAGGGTTCGGCTCGATACATTCGCCACTCTTGCAAATCCGGAATCAAGGTTCTTTACTCAAAATGGTTATAATTATCAGCAACTTAATTTATTAATGGTGGCATGTATCTTGCAGGATTTCATTCGAAAAAGGTAACGAAGTTCTCATCTTCAGAACTCTCCTCGTCGCCGCGGAGGCGGTCCGACTATATAATCGTAGATATGATAGGTGTGCCCCGGCCTTAAGACTGTTTGAGTAAACAGTAATTACCGACCAGAACCGGTGAAACAAAATAAAACTAAAAATTTGTTGTAATAGCACGTAGAACAAGAATGTATGCAAGCACCTGATAGAAAAATAGTTTAGACATGAATAAACTTAAATTAATAAATAGAAATCCAATTATCTCGGGTTGTTATCCTTGAAACATTTGACCAACGAGTAACTAATATTTTTTTTTGTTTCAGGAAGCACATACGATGGTTCGAGAAGCCAACGAAAAACAAGCTGCCGCGGAAAAAGCTCTCAAAGAAAGTCAGATGAAAGTCGACGTTTTGACTGCCGAAGTAGCTGCTCTAAAAACTCTAGTCTTAACATCAACCCCTAGTTCACCAAATCCTCATTTACATCCTCAAATAGGTAACGGAAAAGACGAAGCTGGTAAGTTTTTGCAAAAAAAAATCAATGTAAGTTTAAATCAAGAATAGATATGATTATTGAATAATTTATGTTTTGAATAATTGGTAATAAAAATAAAAAAAAATTATTTCAAATTTCGCTAAAGTCATAAGTCAGTGTGAAACAGCTAAATGGAATAAATTCACGTCAATGTCCAATTGGTGTGACAACTTTTCTAAATTTCTAAATTTGACAGTCATCAGGTGTTTACTGGAATCCCTAAATTTCCAAATTGAAACATTAGCAGTAGCATTTGAAAGTTCTTTTTGTCTGAAAAAATTATTTTAGTCCCATAAAAAATTTCATTACAATACAGGGTGATTCATTAGGAATGTCCAATCTCTGAACTGTAGATTCTAGACCTCAAAATATTCTGTACATTCTGCTCAACATGCCTTATGCAAATATTGCTAGTTGCCGAGATACGGGGTGTTTAAAGTTTAAATTTTGATTTTCGCAATTGGCAATTTACGTTTTTTGTTATGAGGAATCATAATTTGCACTCTAATTTAACATTGCTAATAGAGGGCGCTAGTTACACTTGTTTGCGTTAATTAAATCAAAGTAAACTTTTTTTGGGCTAAGCTTACAACTAAAATAATAAAAAAATATTATGCTATGAGGGAAACACATTTTCAGCACGAGTTTAAGGTTAACATTTGGTGTGGTGTAATATGTGGGTATTTTGAACTGTCAACCAATTTAAATGGACTTCTTTATTTAGATTTTCTTCAAGAACATTTACACGAATTACTAGAGGATATACCTCTCGCTTTAAGACAAAATATGTGGTTTTTGCACGACGGAGCACCGCCACATTATTCTTTACAAGTTCGTCAATACTTACGAACAGTTTCCGCATCGATGGATCGGTCGTGGAAGTGAGTTTGTTTGGCCACCAAGAGGCCCTGATTCAAATCCTTTGGATTTTTCAATTTGTTCGCAAACGAAGGCATTAGTTTACAAAAAAAAATTACTTCTCTTCCATAACTGCGACGGAAAATAGAAGAAGCCGCGGATGTAATTAAAAATAATAGGCAAGGATTATTTGATATTAACAGATCTTTACGAAAGCGGATCACAAAGTGTATTGAAGTAAATGGTGGGCATTTTGAGCATTTGCTTTGAAGTTTTTTATTTATGTTTACAAATTTGTTATTGTTACATATTTAAGGAATAATAAAATTTTTTTATGAAAAAATAAAAATTTATTGAATTTTTTAGAAGCAAATAACTCGATAACCGATTGAGTTACACAAATCAAAGAGAAGTAACTTTTTTTGTAGAATTATCGCTTTTTAATATTTTTTTATTATTTTAGCTGTAAGTTTAGCCCCAAAAAAGTTTACTTTGATTTACTTAACACAAATAAGTGTAACTAGCGCCCTTTATTAGCGATGTTAAATTAGAGTGCAAATTATGATTCCTCATGCCAAATAACGTAAAAAGTATTGCGAAAATCAAAATTAAAACTTTGAATACCCCGTATCTTGGAAACCAGCAATATTTGCATAAGGTTGCATGTTGAGCAGAATCATCATATTTTGAGGTCTAGAATCTACAGACATTGGACATTCTTAATAAATCACCCTGTATAATAAAAAAAATTATATCTGTTTATAAATTTTGGGTCGCAAATTTTTGAAAATTATTTAGAATTAATGCCTTTTAATTTCCTTACAAAATAATAAAAAGTTATTATCAGAAACATGCAATTTTTTCTCGACAATCTAATTAGTCCAGTCATTCAAGGTAGTTCACCTAGGAAAATCGAAATACCCAGCATTTAAACTTGCTAATTTTACATCCTAAAACTCCTCTCAAAACTCACATACAATTCGATGTGAGCAACTCGAAAAATCGGGGATCAAAAGTCAAATAAATCGATGTTTTGCACATTTTTTGCAAATAACTCGTTTCCTACGGGTTTTACGCTATTTGTATTTATAATATATATTGTAGAGCATTGAATTCTCTACAAATTTTGTTTTAAAACATTTTTTCATACGGTGAATCGTTTCTGAGATAAAGGGCAGCGCGCTCGCGGTTAGAATCCCGTTTGAAATCAACTGGTAGTCCCGATAAAAATAATAATTTGGATGAACTTGCAGCAGCATTTGAAGAAGAAAACTGTCCAGTTCAGAGGGAAGACGACGAAGATGAAGAAGAAGAAAATTGAAATTAGAACTCATTATCCTTGTAATTATTTTTTATTTATTTTTTTTAATTTTAACCATCACAAATGTATCGAATGACATTTTTTAATAAACATTAATTACATTTTTATTTCTTTCCCATTATTTTTTATTTACTTAAAAATAATTACTATAAATAAGATTTGAATTATAATATGACTAAAATTTTACTCTCTACGATTTTGAAACTACACGGGCAGCTAAGAGCTATGAAATGAATTTATACTTGATTAAAAATAAATAATTAAGCAAAAAATATTTAAATACAATGTGATTGTTGATAAAAAATGAAAATTATTTATAATTATATATTTAGCAATAATTTATAAACTTTATAAGAGATTATTTTGATCGGGACTACCAGTTGATTTCAAACGGGATTCTAACCGCCCTTTATCTCAGAAACGATTCACCGTATGAAAAATTGTTTTAAAACAAAATTTGTAGATAATTTAATGTTCTACAATATTGATTATAAATACAAATAGCGTAAAACCCATAGGAAACGAGTTATTTGCACAAAATCGATTTTTTTCACTTTTGACCCTCGATTTTTAAAGTTGCTGACATCGAATTATATGTGAGTTTTGAGAGGAGTTTTAGGAAGTCAAATAAGAAGCTTAAACGACTTTATGGGTATATCGATTTTCCGAAATTCTCAGGACTAAATGACACAAAAAAAACGAACAAAGAAACAAACCTGAGCTAATGCAAGTTTTTGGGCTTTTAATTTGTCTTTTATAATAATAGAAAATAAGTTTTAACTGTCAAAATTACGAATCGTTCATCATTTTATCACTCTCCATTCATAAAAGTAGACTATAATAAAGTATCACAAGTACAAGGTGTCATTTTAATGTATCAAGATTTCATTAGAATTATACATTTTCTAGAAAACTACATAACTATGAATCTATTTCGTTTTAATATGTAATTTTTCACTAAAAACACCACAAAAATTTGATCTAAAATTTTTTTCGCAGGAGTGGTGATGTTTGCTAAAAAACATCGACGTTCCCCATCCCATTTCAATCTCAAATATGGTAGAGAAAATTCTCCGCCAGATTCTCCGGTAAAGGAGGTCGTTCATATTTGTTCGGAGATAGAAAGTAAAGATGGTTTAGAGGTAAGTAGGATTGGAAATTATACACACACTTTTTTAGATTTTCCTAACAATTCAACCTCCATTTTAAGTATACCCCAAATCTTTCAACTCTTAAACTTCGATATGATTCCAATAATTTTATAATATATACTTGAAACAGGTTCCATAGAGATGATTGTCTATTACTGATTGCAATGAATAATAATTAGTGAAGAGCAGAGAAATTTAATAACTATCTAACTGTTTTTTTAATTGGTAAACTATAAAAATTATAATAGATAGACATACTACTATTATCTAATACAAGTAGAACAGAATAAGTGATTTATAAATCGAACCGCATCATTAACAGTAATCAGTGTAACATCATTTTCAATATAATTCTAGTAATTTAATTTCAAGTTATATGGGGGAGTGCACCAATACCCGCCACAAAATTTTGGTTACAATGTGCGTGATCGCGGTTGTCATGAAGATTAGACCACTGGTGACGGAAAATTATGCAGCTCGTGATTTTAATGAATAAAACAAACCTAACCATCCCTCAAACCATTCTTCGTCTTAAAGTGTCATCTTCAGACGAAGGTTCCCCATTCCGTACAGAAAGATTTTTCAATTCTTTATTCAAGTTTTAATATCGAAAGAAGTTTTCCATTTTTTTCCACTGCGAGCAATTTCAAATCTCACTTTTATCTCTACAGTGCTGTCATTTCTTGAATTAATCCAAGTCCCCAGGTATTTGTATTTCTGTATTTTTTTGTTTTTTTCCCCATGATTTGGCATAAAATCTACTACTAATGCAATTTTAACTTGTCACAAACACCCACAACACGTTATATATTTGAAGAATGAAAAACGGAGTAACGAATTTATTAATTTCATTTGACAAAGGGTGGTGGCAATAATAGGGGTAGAATTTTAACCAATTGCAAATGTGTATTATTATGTTATATGAAATTGAAGAAATTACGACTTCTGCAAATTTTAAATTTGTATATTGTTCAGTACGTACCTAATTTTAAAGTACAGTTTAAATGATTTAGAAATTCTACGTTTCATTTTTGGATTTTCCAACTTTACAAAGTAGTGTTAGATACTAAATTCCAGGTAATACATTTAATGAATCCATCACGAGTATTATATACACTTAATGAGTCCGTCATGAGTTGTATTATGTACTCGAACTACCTTTTCATTTACCTGAAATATCCCCGTTCCGAGTTGGCGCATCCTTATCTCAACAGATTAAAAATCGTCACGAGTTGTAGCGTACCCATATGAGGAAATAAGTCTCTAAGTATGTAAAATTTTTCGTTGTATGTTATTTGATTTTTGTAAAATTGTTATAACATTCATACAGTGGCGTGTCAAGGTCTTGTGGCACCCGGGGAGGGAGGAAAAACAGTTCAAATTCCTTCCAAAAATAATTCTTTCATAAATAAATGGACACTATTCCTGGTGGCTTGATTTAAATTTTTGAATAAACTAAAAATTAATTTTCTAAAAAGATCGAAAACATAAAAATTTTAAGAAATTGCTCAAATTTTTCAAAAATTCTCTACAAATATCAGAATATCAAACTCAAATTTCCCAAAAATCATTCGAATTTCGAGAATTCTCTAAAATTTATGTGAAATTTCAAGAAATTGCTTCCATTTTCCACAAAGTTATTCCATTTCCAACAATTCTCAAAAAAATTCGGACTCGTTATCATTATTTGAAGAAATTTTTCGAGAATTATCTAAAACTTGCATATAGATTTCCAGAAACTACTTCGATTTGCCTAAAAGTTGATTGATTTCCAAGAATTTCCAAAAAGATCGAACACATGAAGATTTGAAGAAATTGCTCGAATTTTCCAAAAATTCTCTACAAATATCAGAATATCAAACTCAAATTTCCCAAAAATCATTCGAATTTCGAGAATTCTCTAAAATTTATGTGAAATTTCAAGAAATTGCTTCCATTTTCCACAAAGTTATTCCATTTCCAACAATTCCCAAAAAAATTCGGACTCGTTATCATTATTTGAAGAAATTTTTCGAGAATTATCTAAAACTTGTATATAGATTTCCAGAAACTAATTCGATTTGCCTAAAAGTTGATTGATTTTCAAGAATTTTCCAAAAAGAACGAAAACATAAAAATTTGAGAAATTGCTCAAATTTTCCAAAAATTCTCTACAAATATCAGAATATCAAACTCAAATTTCCAAAAACTCATACGTATTTCGAAAATTCTCTAAAATTTATATGAAATTTCAAAAAATTGCTTCCATTTTCAACAAAGTTATTCCATTTCCAACAATTCTCTGAAAAAATCGGACTCGTTATCATTATTTGAAAAATTTTTCGAGAATTCTCTAAAACTTGCATATAGATTTCCAGAAACTATTTCGATTTGCCTAAAAGTTGATTGATTTCCAAGAATTTCCAAAAACATCGAACACATGAAAATTTGAAGAAATTGCTCGAATTTTTCAAAAATTCTCTACAAATATCAGAATATCAAACTCAAATTTCCAAAAACTCATACGTATTTCGAAAATTCTCAAAAATTTATATGAAATTTCAAAAAATTGCTTCCATTTTCAACAAAGTTATTCCATTTCCAACAATTCTCTGAAAAAATCGGAATCGTTATCATTATTTGAAAAATTTTTCGAGAATTCTCTAAAACTTGCATATAGATTTCCAGAAACTATTTCGATTTGCCTAAAAGTTGATTGATTTCCAAGAATTTCCAAAAACATCGAACACATGAAAATTTGAAGAAATTGCTCGAATTTTTCAAAAATTCTCTACAAATATCAGAATATCAAACTCAAATTTCCAAAAACTCATACGTATTTCGAAAATTCTCAAAAATTTATATGAAATTTCAAAAAATTGCTTCCATTTTCAACAAAGTTATTCCATTTCCAACAATTCTCTGAAAAAATCGGAATCGTTATCATTATTTGAAAAATTTTTCGAGAATTCTCTAAAACTTGCATATAGATTTCCAGAAACTACTTCGATTTGCCTAAAAGTTGATTGATTTCCAAGTATTTCAAAAAGATCGAAAATTTGAAGAAATTGCTCAAATTTTCCAAAAATTCTCTACAAATATCAGAATATCAAACTCAAATTTCCCAAAAATCATTCGAATTTCGAAAATTCTCTAAAATTTATATGAAATTTTAAAAAATTGTTTCCATTTTCCATAAAGTTATTCCATTTCCAACAATTCTCTAAAAAAATCGGACTCATCATTATTTGAAGACATTTTTCGAGAATTCACTAAAACTTGCATTTAGATTTCTAGAAATTATTTCGATTTGCCTAAAAGTTGATTGATTTCCAAGAATTTTCAAAAAAATTCGAAGAAATTGCTTGAATTTTCCAAAAATTCTCTAAAAATATCAGAATATCAAATTCAAATTTCCACTTGCACATGTGGCAAGATAAAAATTACCTTATTCTGATGAACTGTTTCATTTGTTAATTCTAATTATTTTCTATTTATACAGTTTTCCATTTTCAATAGCTGTGAATTTAAATTCAGGATCCGATATTTAGATATTGAGGACAAAATTAATTTCTCCACAAAAATAAGATGTAAAAATCACGAAATTCTATCAAATCACTTCTAGCGTCTTTTATTCAAAAAACACCAAGGAGGTGAATGCAGTAATGAAATACAAAGCTACCTTTTCAACAAATTTCGTAACACATAATCAGATTTTTCGTACAAGTATGTAATATTTATAAGAACTTCTATTACTGATCAAAATACATGGATCTCGATGTTGATATACAAGTTAAAACTGTCCAAAAAATTGTTTACCGATCAATGAATTATCGAGATACCGTTGAGGATTTAGTCTTATTAGAATCCGCCATATTCTTTAAAAACTCATCTTCATTTTCATAAGTGATAACTCCAACTATTGGTATTTAGTTATAAAGATACGCCTCGTAGATAGTATACACTTCCTAATGAACGTTACGCAATTATAAACAGGTCGATCCAGTGATTCATAAAGAATTCCTCGCTTGGCGACAGAAACCAGTTGTCGATAAAGGCGATCCATTCATTCGACGAATTTACGACGAAGACATAAATTTATGTTTACATTTCAACAACGAGGAACTATCCAGCCGTGTTGGTCGAGCTGTCGAGTCCGGTACGATCCTCATCGAGGCTGTCAGCGACAAAACCAAGGCGATGTTTCCAAAGTAAGTTATTTATAATTCTCAAATTATTTTGTTGATAAAAAAATACAGTGCTGAGTTTTTTATTTCATAAAATCTCAAAGCTATTTTTTCTTACTCTCCCAGTCCAACAGTTTTGATCGGTACCACCCTTTTGATCCTCGTTTACAATAGTGCTAATTAGGGGTAACTGACCCTTATAAAAAGTTCTCTATCAGTTAGACATCAACAGATACACATTCAACAACAAATAAGAATTCTACCTGAAAATGGACATAATTGTTAAAGCTGTTCAAGCGAGGAAATCCTGGCTATAAGTGGCTGGACAGTCAGAGAAAGAATAACCTTGAGCCAAAAAGGCAAGCTTCTAGCCCCAAATTAACTCTAGCCCACCGGGTAACCCGTCTACGATTAGGTAGAAAACTCTTTCCAGACGAAAGTAGGGTATGCCTGCGATTGAAGATGACGAGACTGCAGAAGATCTGGAGAAAGATTCGCGTAGGTGGTTCCTCATGGCTTGGGCCGACAGTCACAGAAAGACTAACCTTGAGCCAAAAAAGCAAGCTTCTAGCCCCAAATTGACTCTATCCCACCGGGTAACCCGTCTACGATTAGGTAGAAAACTCTTTCCAGACGAAAGTAGGGTATGCCTGCGATTAAAGATGACGAGACTGCAGCAGATCTGGAGAAAGATTCGCGTAGATGGTTCCTCATGGCTTGGGCGGACAGTGAGAGAAAGACTAACCTTGAGCCAAAAAAGCAAGCTTCTAGCCTCAAATTGACTCTATCCTACCGGGTAACCCGTCTACGATTATCTAGAAAACTCTTTCCAGACGAAAGTAGGGTATGCCTGCGATAGAACAAGACGAGACTGCAGAAGATCTGGAGAAAGATTCGCGTAGGTGGTTCCTCATGGCTTGGGCCGACAGTCACAGAAAGACTAACCTTGAGCCAAAAAAGCAAGCTTCTAGCCCCAAATTGACTCTATCCCACCGGGTAACCCGTCTACGATTAGGTAGAAAACTCTTTCCAGACGAAAGTAGGGTATGCCTGCGATTGAAGATGACGAGACTGCAGAAGATCTGGAGAAAGATTCGCGTAAGTGGTTCCTCATGGCTTGGGCGGACAGTCAGAGAAAGACTAACCTTGAGCCAAAAAAGCAAGCTTCTAGCCCCAAATTAACTCTAGCCCACCGGGTAACCCGTCTACGATTATCTAGAAAACTCTTTCCAGACGAAAGTAGGGTATGCCTGCGATTAAAGATGACGAGACTGCAGCAGATCTGGAGAAAGATTCGCGTAGATGGTTCCTCATGGCTTGGGCGGACAGTGAGAGAAAGACTAACCTTGAGCCAAAAAAGCAAGCTTCTAGCCTCAAATTGACTCTATCCTACCGGGTAACCCGTCTACGATTATCTAGAAAACTCTTTCCAGACGAAAGTAGGGTATGCCTGCGATAGAACAAGACGAGACTGCAGAAGATCTGGAGAAAGATTCGCGTAGGTGGTTCCTCATGGCTTGGGCCGACAGTCACAGAAAGACTAACCTTGAGCCAAAAAAGCAAGCTTCTAGCCCCAAATTGACTCTATCCCACCGGGTAACCCGTCTACGATTAGGTAGAAAACTCTTTCCAGACGAAAGTAGGGTATGCCTGCGATTGAAGATGACGAGACTGCAGAAGATCTGGAGAAAGATTCGCGTAGGTGGTTCCTCATGGCTTGGGCGGACAGTCAGAGAAAGACTAACCTTGAGCCAAAAAAGCAAGCTTCTAGCCCCAAATTCACTCTATCCCACCGGGTAACCCGTCTACGATTAGGTAGAAAACTCTTTCCAGACCAAAGTAGGGTATGCCTGCGATAGAAGATGACGAGACTGCAGAAGATCTGGGGAAAGATTCGCGTAGGTGGTTCCTCATGGCTTGGGCGGACATTTCAATGAAAGAAAAATCGAGTAAAAAAACTTTTCGAATTCAAGCGTATGTTTTATTAACTGTTAATTATATCTCTGATTCATTTTTTAAAGATTTTCAAAAAAAAATTCAATAACAATATAGATCACTCATTATAAAGCTAAGACTAATGACTTTGAGTTGCATAATCAGAAAAAAAAAGATTTTTTAGAATATACAAACTGAAAATATAAAAAAATATATAACAAACGTAAAATCAATCATTAAAAGTCGCGCGTGCCGAATCGTTAGAAGCAACGTAGCTCCGCTGAGATCTATGCTTTCGAGATTTGCTCGCTTTGCTGTCCCAATAAAAAATGAGTTCAATCCAATTTTCTTATCTAGGTTTGTGTTCTAGGAGGTGGTGCCATGACACCATGTGAAAGGTAGAAGTATGTTGATTTTTCCTAAAACGTGTACCAAGAATATCGGAGAGGACTATTAGGTAATTTCCTGAGTCAGATGTCGGAGGATTATTGTTTTATCGAAGGAGTTGTTCGTGGAAACGGTCAGAGCAAAAATATGAGTGAAAATGTATCTGTTCTATGTTTTTTTAAATATGAAGGCCGCCACAGCTTCATCTAATAGTCAAACTTTAATTCAGGCGATATTATTTGTTGTTTTTTTTGTTCGATCACTATTGTCTTGAAGAGCTAAAAAGTAAGCGACATTTCAAATCAAACAGTTAAAAGTTATTGAAAATTAGATTAGAAATTTCATCTCAACAAACAGACAAACTAACACTGTAAGTTGAATAATGTGCGATAAAAATCGAAACTAACGATGAATATCCAGGTAATTTATATTCATAATCACAATCACATCAAATACTTAAATAATTATTCTTATACTTAATAATTGCAATAATTGACATTATTGACGTACATCATAGATGTAATTAAGGTATATGTAAATACCTGATCAATTTATGTTATGAAACCAGTTTAACATGAAAAATTAACAACTTTCACCAATTAAGGGAAATTATTATTGATATTAAGCGGGCCACACACGATACTGCGGCGTCGTACGTTTTGACCGCAGAGAGATCTGACAATTGGATGGATTTTCTATCAACTAACCGGACCATTCTTTTTGAAATAATGAATATTGCTTTTTGTCGTGTGTATAATTATGGTGAAAAATGACTATAAAGAGAATTTTTTGAATTGTACAGAGAACAAGAGTGATTTTAAAAAGTAAAGAGTTATGTATATCATAACCTCAACCTCCGAAAAACATTTCTGTTGAAACATTTCAAGACAAAATTAATAATTATCGAAAGTGGTATAAACAGGGACTAAAACTAGTAACAAATTCAATTAAATCTCGAACACGAACTGATAATATTGATAAACCAAAGTTATGGTATTTTGAATTGCTGTCATTCCTGAATTCATTCAAGCTGTACCCCGGGCAAGTGTTTCTAACCTCATTACCCACAAAGCGAGAGACGCTAATAAAATTATATTTTGGTCAGTCATGACTGACAGTGTACTGTCGTACGACGCGCAGTATCGTGAGGGTCCTCCTTAAAACCTTCGCAACCTTAAAAATTTTTAGTAATCAAACCAAAATGTTCGTCACTAGTTAGATGGTTATTATGTTTTGCTGGTCAATTATATTGTTTAATGATGGGTAATTGTACAGAACTGCTATGACCAAAGAAAAAATGTTTGTCTATGCTTCATAGACTACGAAAAAGCTTTCGATAAAGTTCAACATCACAAACTTATACGGCTCCTTAAAAAATTGGATTTGGACGAAAAGGACATTCGTTGTATCGAAAATCTGTATTGGCACCAAAAAGCGCAAGTCAAAATAAATCATGGTCGAACTGAGCAAGTTTGGATTCGCAGAGGAGTACGTCAATGTCGTATATTGTCGCCGTTCCTGTTTAATATATACTCTGAAGCCATCTTTCGAGAGTCACTTGAAGATAGAGACATTGGGATCAAAGTCAATGGAGTCTGGGTCAACAATATACGTTACGCCGATGACACAGTGCTGATTATATATAATATAGATGACCTACAACAACTAATTAATATAGTATGAAGTATGAAGAATGGTCGTCGGATGGTGAAATAAAATGCCGAATTGAACAAGCTCGAAGTACATTCATAAAATTTAAAAATCTATTTACATGTACCGACTTTGATCTTGATCTTAGAGACTTGTGCGGTGCTACGTTTGGTCAGTGCTTCTTTACGGGATGGAGGGTTGGACCGTTAAGGTAAAAAACATCAACAAATTAGAAGCATTCGAAATGTGGGTAAATCGTAGAATCCTGAAGATACCATGGACTGCCAAAGTGAGGAATGAGGATATTCTCAGACGTATCAATAAAGACCGTGAACTCTTCAACATCGTGAAGAAACGAAAGATTGCATATCTCGGCCATTTAATGCGAGGCCATAAATATCAATTCCTTCAGCTGATAGTCGAGGGCAAGACTAAAGGTAAGAGAGGATGTCATGGTTGCGGAACGTGAGGCAGTGGACGGGTATACAAGATATTCAGACATTGATCCATACCGCTAGAGATAGAGAAACCATGAAAAATGTGGTCGCGAACATCCATTAATGGATAAGCATTAAAAGAAGAAGAGATGGGTAATTCTACGTTCTTAGAACACGGTCATACAATTTCTCGATACCTAAATTGATTGTTGTTGAGTGGATTTTATGCGATATACAAGCACAAAAACATCATGATAACGAGATTATATTTATAAATACTTAAATAAAACCAAATATGTTCTGTTAAAAAAAGTAATATAAAATAAAAGAATTAATAACGTCCTTATTGATAAAAACAGTGAATTTTTGCTGTTCTTTAAATTTGATACATAACTGAGGATAATACATCGAAAAAGTTCAACTTTGAGAAAAAATTTACCTCAATACTAAGCTGTAGAAATAAATGGAATCTTAACACCATACAATAAATGAACAGAATTAGTATACGGACGGATCTGGAATAGAAGTGAACGGACTCAGAGCCAAATACTCTGTAAGCCTACGCAACACACCCAGCAGAAATTTATGGAATTGAAAAATGAGTTCAGTTCAATTAAAAGAGGAACTATCGGAAACAGGAGATCATTATCCTGTCCGATAATCAAGCAGCCATTAGAGCTTTAAGCTCCAATATCATAAAATCCAAACTCGGCGGCAACGCAACTTCTCACACTGACTAAAATTCACGAATTACACTTCGAATTGGTTGACTACCCACCGTATTCACCAGATCTATCCTCCAGCGACTTTTTCCTGTTTCTCAACCTCATAGTTTCACTTGCGGAAGAGAAAGTTTCATAAGACGGAGACGTTATCGCTCAGGTAAACGCCTATTTTGAGGAGAGAGACAGCATCTATTATTTGGAAGTGTTAAAGAAGACTTTAAAGGAGACGAAGACTATGTTGGAAAATGAAAATAACAAAAAAAATTGCTGCTTCATCGAAAAGAACCGTTTGTTGTTGGTTTGCTGAATTTAAACGTGACCTTATAACCGATAATGGTGAGCATTCTGGTGGTTACTACAGAAAACATCAAAAAAGTCCACAAATTGATTATATCTACCAGAAGGCAGTGTGTTTACAATTATGCATGAACATTTTTCCATGACAAAGCTTTTTTCAAAGTGGGTGCCGCGTTTACTCACAGTCGATCAAAAACAACAACCTATCGATGATTCAGAACAGTGCTTGGTCATGTCAAGTTTATGGCTTCAGTATTTTGTGATGGGAATGGAATATTGTTCATCGCATATGTCCAAAAGGAAGAAGCAATCAATAGCAAATACTACATAGAGTTGTTGGATCGTTTGAATGCATAAATCGAGGAAAGACGGCCTGATGTGTCGAAGAAAAAAACCATTGTTTCACTAAGACAATGCACCCATTGTTGTCAATGATGGTTACATTGAACGAATTGCTTCATCATCCACCGTATAGTCCATATCTAGCCTCCCTTTTACAAGTACGGCATCGAGAAGTTAGAAAAGCGTTGCAATGATTATATTGCTCTTGTAGGAGATTGCATTGATGAATCAAATCGATTTTTAGCAAAAAAATTTGTTTTTCTTAGTTAGTCACACGATTTATTGCGTGATGTGTTATTATATTTTAATATTTGACAACAGAATAATACCAAATTATACGATGATATATATATATATATATTATTTTTATTTTCAGAAAGT
Source organism: Diorhabda sublineata (assembly GCF_026230105.1). Classification (NCBI taxonomy): domain Eukaryota; kingdom Metazoa; phylum Arthropoda; class Insecta; order Coleoptera; family Chrysomelidae; genus Diorhabda; species Diorhabda sublineata. The sequence continues at coordinate 2,591,788 of NC_079476.1, forward strand.
GCGCGTTACTGGAAGTTCCAAGGTTATGTTTTTATAGAATGAATATAGGAGAAACTGACGACTGGTACAACATATCTCAAATATGCCGGAATAGGGTAAGGCATAATCATTATTATTTCAATAAAGATAAAAATACATTGATCTTTGTTTATTTTTAGATAATTGCAGTCTGTGATTTTTTAAATTATCTCAAATATATAGAAGGAGGTTTAGTGAAAAGTTCTGGTAAGATTTTTATTATTTATTATGTAAATATATAGCAAATTCAAAGTCGAGTAGAGAAATCGAGTTATAAAATATAACTTATAATAATTCACTTATCACTATCACTTAACTAACTTGAATAATTTATTTAAATTCTTTGATTACTTTCTATTTCGGTCTGTTCACTACGACTATTTATTATAAACTAACTAAACTGCGTTAAACAAACTCTTTATATATCCGAAAAGAATTCTCAAAACTTTTATAAAATAGAGAAACAAACAACAAAAGAAACAATGTAAATAAACCGGCTGCTGTAATAAGAACTTATACAGAACAAACATCAAACGGATTCCGCGGTTTATAAAAAGTATGTCAAAGGCGCAGCGCGTGTTCGTCGAATTTTAGAATTCCAATTCATCTAGGCAGGACCGGATTCAAGGCGGTGACGCCTTCGTAACAATATTATATAAATATTAAATAGTTTTCATATTTTAAAATTAGTAGATGACTGAAATTTTCTTTGATTGAAATAACGTCTATTGACCATTTTTTACGTAAACATACCCAAGGATCTTATCAAATTATAAAGTTGAAATTTTATTGATAACAAATGTAATTTAAATACCTGTGAGCTAATTTTAGAGGTCAATAGGGGCGAGAAAAGATGAATAGCCTACAGGTGGTAAATCTATAAATCTGCCAAGTGAAAGTAATCTATCCTTATTTTAATTAATGGTTTGTTTATTTCAGCGCACGACATCTATTGGGAGATCGTACGATTAAGGAAGAATATGTGTCTCGCACGACTAGGTCTCGTTTTATCATGAAATCCTCGTTGTTGCTAGTACTCCGAAGACGTGCCAAATTATTTTTATAGTTTGTTGTAGATCTGATAATTTTATCTAAACCAAAGATTATCGTTAGTTGATAAAAACAAGCAACTATTTCAGGTAGAGCTAGTAAACAGTTTAATAATAAAATAATGTTTCAGTTCAGTTTTTTAATGTTAGCTGTTTGAAATGTACCATTAATACTTAGAAGATGGTAACTTTGAATGCAGCAAAATGGATAATCTGACATAGAGTTTCTCAAACTGTTTTCCTAGTAAACCACTTGTAGTGATGTCAGTGAAAGATGAAAATTTACAAGGACCCCTGTCAAATCTTCCCTTGATCCCAAGGGGTTCTTCTAGACCATTTCGGGATCACTAATCTAATGTGACAGTAAAAAAGGAGATTGATAAATAAATTATACATTATTTTATTGGAGTACAGACAATTTATTCATAATTCCCATGGTTGGTTTATAATTATTGTCATTAACAAGAAACCTTTTTTTAGAAATTTTTTTCACAATAAACAATTGTCTGGGAATTTTTTCTTATATTCAGAACGATTTTTATCAGTATGATGAAGTAGTTGCTAGTTTATAAACGAAAAATAATTAATATCATTTTAATTTAGGCTTTCAAAAAAGATGTGGATTGTTGTAGAATAAATGATATTTTAAAACAGTATCTATTTTTTCACCTTACCCGCCTCCCAAAAACCCTATAATACACACATCTCCAAAAGTCTTGCCCCCCCCCTGGAAACTTTCAAGTTTGTTTGTATAGAGCTCATTTTTTGTTCCTCCATTTTGGGGCACCTTAATAAATCATATTTCAGAAGAGCAATGACGTAACTGAAAACAGACTTTGTTTCAATGGTGAGGGGTCATAACCCCCAAAACTGTCTTACTTTTAGAAAAAAATTTTTATAAGCGTCAAAGCTTTGACAGTTTGAGCAAAGTGCTTAAATTAAAGGAAGATCACTAAGCAGTCGGCACTTATCACAGAAAAGTGATACCATACAAAAAATAAAGCTTCCTGCATTCTTATTTCATCTATTTGTGGAAAACTGGTAATTTGAACGAAACAAATCTATCACTTTCCTGCAAAATAATTCAAGTCACAATTTTTTACAAATGGAAGAAAAAGGGAAGCACTGAATTATTGAAAAACTTATAATTAGTTGTATGTTTTGCTACAGTTAGAGTTAAATCAAATACGGCAGACAATATAGAATTATTTTTATTTACAAATACCAGAGAAAAAAATATTAGGTAATTATCTAGATTAGGTTACACCCTCCACCTATATATTAGTCTATTGAAATATATAAAAGAAGTCGAAACGCCAAATTTTCATGTTTTGAAAAAATTATAAAAAAACAAATTTTAAATCTGAGGAGATCTGAAATCGAGAAAATTTAGGCACAAAAATATATCAAAAGGTGTGAGAAATTTAAGAAATAATTTTTTAGTTATTCCAAATATTGTAACCCTCCTTTCAAGAACAATGAAGGGATGATGGACAAACCTACATCTGTAAATCAGTCCAAACTCCATCAGTACCAATGAAATAAGACCCTTTACCCTAAGGAAATGCTGAATAGAGATATTAATTTTTTAATGAATAAATAGAAACACTATAATCACATATATTACTGATTTCCACTTAATCTACATCAAGAAACCTAACTTCACTTATCATCTTCAAAATCAGCAGGATTCTTCAACATTAACCTATGATGTTCTTTCTCTACTTGATCATAAACTAGGTATCCTATTCCAAGTGCTAAAAATATGTAATTATTATTAAATTGAATGAAAAAGTTCTTTTGTTGAGTATTATTTGAACCAACTATTGCAAATCTCATACTCAAATAAATTATTCGGATTATTTATACAACATTCATAACACGATATTGTCAATCTTATGAAATTATATTGAAAATAAAAACTAATATCAGTAGATCAGTATTTTTTAAACTTACGAGGAACAACATATATGATTTGGTCTAAAATTCTTCTGATGGTATTTGGAATTCCATGTGATATCCATCCCGCAAAAGATTTTTGCTCAAAATGGGAAATTTTATAAGTAACAATTCCTCTAAGTTTAAACAATTCTCCAAATCCATGACCCATGGTTTTTCTAAAAAGATGTAAAGTTATGTAACAACCATTAATAAATATATGAGTTACAATTATATTTTATTCAAGTATCTACTATAGTGAAACAATGATTATTAATAATACTGGTGTAAAACTTACCCGTATTAAAAGAACTTTAATTATTACTGGGATAATAATGGACTTTAATGACACTTAACCACCAAATATACCATACAATTATTATAGTTGCGTTCGGTAATGCTGTCAGCCGAATAGAGGGAGTACAGAGCGATTTATATCACGTGATCATAGGTTGTATAGATTGATGGTGATAACTGCCGAACCGTAAACGAATAAGCAACAAAACTCAACCCAAGATTGGGTTGGTCATAACCTAGGACACTTCCACAAGGACTACTTTCATTAACCCCACACAATCCACGTCACAAATTACAGAAAGTGTACAGCCATCATATGAAAGCTTTCACCTTGGTTATATCGTCAAGAACAATGGTCATATTAAGTACAAGTCATATTTTTTCTAGTCTTTTGAGTTGATATATTGCTAAGCTTTAGAGTGCGTTTCTATAGAGCAATTGGTAAGCATTGAAATGTCAAACGAAACGTCAAAAGTAAAAACAAATTTAAGAGCTCTCTTTCAAGATTCGGAGCAAAGAGATCTTATTCAGTTTGCTCAAAAATGTATATAATCGAACCGAAATCGACATAAAGTGGATGGTCTAACAATATCTAACAAGCAAAGTACTCAGTTGTAGGTAGCCGAACGCAGTATATACTGATCATTAATCATAGATCAGTCGGATCACCGAAAGAAAGTATTGACTTCAGCGCCTCATTATGTTACCGTTTGTTCATAGAACTTAAATACTAGGTTGATATCAAGTAGCGTAAAGGACCAAAACAAAAGGTAGAAGATTTTGGCAATCTAACCTTATTTTGGTTAAGTGACATGTGAATGTATACAATCTTTGTGAATGTATCTGTATGAGGAAACTGATAGTTTGATTATTTTTTTCTGTTCGTAATTAAAATTAACTATACTTTTGAACAAAAAAGGGAATAAGTACCCTATCTAAACAACATACCAAAAATGTCCTGCTGCAACTATTCATATATTAAGAGAAAAGTATAAAATAGGAGAGAAAACATAAATTTCATTATGATACTTCTAAATAATCATAGAATTTCTAACAGAATTGTTGCATCACACAAAATGTACTTACCTATAGTAAAAAGACAGATTCACAAAGAATATTTTCCGTCTGCAAAGAAAAGAGTGTTTTTACCTAATCCACAAAAACAAAAACAGACCATTACAATTAAAAAGACCCACTCCCCTCGGGTAGAAACAGTTTGCGCTTTCCGTAAAAATAAACTAAACATTCAAATGTTGTCAAAACCAATTTATGACCAAGTTTTCATTGAGGGGTATAAAGACAGTAGTATATCGAAAATCATTCAAAGTTGCCAAGAAGACCTGAAGAAACGTCAAATGGTAAATAGTGATAGTGATTTTCAACGAGACGTTGATTATAAAATCCCCCCTTTAAATGGAAAGAATATAATTGAACATTTTCAAAATATTGGGGAGGAACAAGCAAAACCCTACAGAGATTTAATTCTATCATTGCTTGAGTATACTCCACTTCCTCCAGATCAGTGGAAAATGCAATCAGGATGGACTAGGTATGTGCCTGAGTGTGAACCACAAGCAGTACATTACCCATTAGAAGAAGCTTTAGTATTTGATGTTGAGGTATCATTTTTTTCTTCATATCTAACTATATTATAGTTTTTATCACATTGTGGGTTCACAGGTTTGTATGATGGCGGGAAAATTACCTACCCTAGCAACAGCAGTTAGCAGCAAAGCTTGGTATGGTTGGGTCAACCCAGCTGTAATTGATGGTATAACTAGACCTACGACTTCCCATCAATACACAATAGAATCTCTCCTGCCTTTAGAAAGTGAATCTCATGATACAGGTTTAAAATTGACAGATCATCAAATGAAACCAAAAGTTGTAATTGGTCATAATGTTTCATTCGATAGAGCTAGAATTAAGGAGCAGTATTGGTTGAATAAAACAGGTACTAGATTTGTAGATACCATGAGTCTTCATATATGTGTAGGGGGATTAACCAGTTATCAAAGAACAGTGAGTATTATTCTAATGTTTTTCTCAATCACATAAACTGTTTTTAATGGTGGGGTGAATTTATACACACTTACTTAATTTATTTATATACTAAACTATGCTTATAACTAAACTATTCACTAAGTTATCGTAAATTGTAAAACCACATAAAGCCAAAAATTTCAAATTTTTGCTATTGGAACAATTGATTCAAGTCACATTTATGTTTAAAATCACGTAACTCCTATAAAATTAGTTTTAGAATAAAAAGAAAATTACAAATTACCTAACTCTTAGGAGGAAATATTTCTTTTTGCAAACCTTCTATCTCCAGAGGCTTCATTAGTCCACGTGGTTTGTGAGAAGCAGCAGGTGATTTTGTTTTATCTGAAAATAAATAATAAAAATGTGAAAGTTTGTAGAAAAACATTTCTCATTAATATGATTTAAAGGGTTGGACTACTAACCAATAGCTCAAGGAAAAAACAGACAATATTTGAAAACGAATTTTTCTCGATAATTCGGATTCTACAATATAAACAAACAAAAAAGTCTGCTTAGAAATCGATTCTGAAAAAACAGTCACAACAAGCAGTTTATGAGAAACAAGTGCCTCTTTATAACTGTTCTTGGAAATTTATAACCAACGCGTCCACAAAATTTTAGATTCTAGTAACATAATCGAACAGGACAGGCTTCTCGTTCCATGTCGAGGACGAGCTCGTATCATTTTGAATGTTTTCAGTTTATGTAAATTGAATAGAAATTTGGTCATTGTAATACTGAACTGCATTTGATTAAATAATGTGTAGTGATATAAACAATGATTATCAAATATAAATAGTTTTGAGTCAATTACATTTTGCATTAATTAAATTTTTAAATAAATATCTCAATAATTGTGTTATTAGGTATTGAAATCACAAAAATTTACAGAAGAAGATGACAATTGGAAACATTTGAGCTCTCTGAATAATTTAGTGGATGTGTACAAATTATATTGTGGTAAAACTATTAAAAAAGAATCAAGGGATTTATTTGTGGAAGGAACTATGTCAAACATTAGAGATAATTTTCAAAAAGTTATGGATTACTGTTCGAAAGATGTAATAGCCACTTATGAAATTTTAGCGAAATTATTTCCTCTATTCTTGGAAAGATTTCCACATCCGGTTACATTTGCAGGTAAAATTTTATTACTCTTTTCAATATTTATGAGACTATACTTTCGAAACTATGAAGATTTGAACATTTCAATGGTATAATTTTATTTATATATATTTATCAAAGACAGTTGCAACATGGGAGAAAACTTAGAAACAAAGTTACCTCAAGAAAGCAAACGGGTAGGAACAATAAACAACAGACATACAGTCATCAGACCAACAGTATTTTATACAAACAAAGCTTGGATGTTAAATGAAATAAATTGGATATATGGAAATTACTTAGGAGGATATTAGGAAGGAAAAAGGAGGTAGATATATGGAGAAGAAGGACAAACTAGGAAATGAAGAACTGAACCAAATGACTTGGATGGCTGGGACAATTGGAAAGAATGCTGCAAAGAAAATTACTGATATAAATATGGTAGGAACACGATAAAGTAAATGACATCCAAAAAGAGATGAATTGAAGAGGCACAAGAAAATCTAATGAAGGAAGGAGTGGAGAGCTGGAAAGCCACGTTAAAAAATAGAAAAGAAAGGAAAAAATTATTAACATATTATGGAACTAGATGGAGAGTGTGGAGCACGATATATATGGTTTGAATATGGTATAGTTTGGAATTCATTATGTTTAAGTTACTGGTTTTCTTTGAATCAAAAATATGTGCCACAACTGAATGATTTATTCAACCTTTAATGTTTATCAATTCATTGTTGATTTTTTGCAGTCTCATTCATTATAAATTTTCAGTATGAATATATTTTTATCAATCTACATGATATGATCTTTACAATACTCTTCCTTCAGTCAAAATCAACTATAGTCTCAAAATGTAATTCCAGTTTTCCAATTAGTTCCAATTTACAAGTTCAAGTTTCGGTAAATTTGTTGGTTATGTTGAAAAATTTAGGAATATATTTATTGGCAATAAATGTTGATTTCTTGAAGAACTGAACAATTTTTTTACTTATTTGGAAGATTGCCTCAGTTCCTCTAGAATTACAAAAGTTATTTTGTGGTACTACAGTAATTAATTATATTCAAAAATTTTTGAACGACTTGTTGATTTGAAAAAATGGAAGGAAAAAGAAAATAATAAATTGTTCGTTATGAATTGAGTTTTTGTAACTACTTTATCATTAAATTTTTCAATTTCAGTACCAATTTTTTATGTTTTCTTTAACCCTTTACTACCGTTGTGCGGTCACCTTGATGGTAGTTGAGGGTTAAAGAAAACTCAAAAAATTGGTACTGAAATTGAAAAATTGAATGAGATAGTAGTTTAGTAGGAAATTCAATATATAACCATCAATTCATTATGTTCTCATCATCATCAACTATATGGATGACGCCCAGTTGTCGTTTCTGACCGCTAGATGGCGCTCGCGTCACAGGGGGCAAAAAATGCAACCCGCATGACTCGAGAGCCGCCCCAATAATTATCCAACACATTTAGTGAAAATGTTGATTAGATTAGTTTTGTTGGACCTATAAATGAATTCATTTTCAGGTATGCTAGAGCTGAGTGTAGCTTACCTTCCCGTAAATTCTAATTGGCCCAGATACATAGAGGAATCAGAACAAGCCTACGAAGATCTAGAACATGAAGGGAAAATTCTACTTGCCAATCGAGCTAATCAAGCCTGTCAGCTATTACATAATGACAAATATAAAGAAGATCTATGGATGTGGGATCAAGATTGGACAGTGAAAGATATCAAAATGAGAAATATTACAAAAAAGAAGAAATTAAAGAAAGCAGTGGAAGAAGAGAATAAATTAATAAAAAATAATGAGGATGATGAGGAAGAAGACGCTTTGGAAGTTAAATTTCAAGAATTAAGCAGTACCAAAGAAAATCTATCAACTGTTAAAACATTGTTGCCAGGTTATCCAAATTGGTACAGAAAATTATGTCAAAAACCTGATGCCCATTGGATTCCAGGACCAAATTTGATAAGTACTTCAATGCAGATAACCCCAAAATTATTATGTTTAACTTGGGAAGGATATCCTCTACATTACTTGAGAGATAAAGGATGGGGATTTTTAGTACCGTTCACTGATGACATTGAAATTGAAAGGAAACTACCTTTGAAACAATTATTAGAAAAATGTTCTTTATTGACGGATAAAGGTGGTACGAGTAGTCCAGAAATTCAAAATTTGTGCCAACAAGTACAGGAAAACTTATCAAAAAGGCAATACTACAACAGACTTAAAAAAGATAAAACCGATGGATTGTATAAAGGAGCCGGAATATGGTGTAATACAGAAGTAGAAGACTGTTGTTGGTTTTTCAAATTACCCCATAAAGATGGACCGGCTTACAACGTGGGCAATCCATTAGCTAAAGATTTTTTGAATAAATTTTCAGAAAACGTGTTAGTAGGTGATAATGAAAGCGCCGAAAAAGTATTGGAAATAGCCAAGAAGTTGTCTTATTGGAGAAATAATAGAAACCGAATATTAGATCAGATGGTTGTTTGGTTAAGTGAAGATAGTTTACCCAAATCGTTAAGGACCAAAGGTGAGTCTAAGAATTGCTTAAAATAATAAAAAAAAAATTTTTAGTGCTCTATCCTGCGTATCTAGATGGTCATACAACATACACAGCTTCATGCTTTGTTTGCTTACCACTACCTGTAACAAAACCCGAACATCGTTATTCAATCAGTAAGGCTGAACTACCAAAACGATCCTTCAAAGAGTGGCCTTGCTCTGGATCTTCATCAGAGAGATCTTTACCTATAAAACTTTAACCAAAATGTAATCACTGGAAATAACACTGTTATAGTGTCTTAACTGGAGCTTAGGCAACTGTCAATTCTCAATTTGCCACACAATGTCCTGCACGGTCGCCAAAATGAGAGAATTCACTATCGAATTAATTGAGACTAAATGACAGAAACGAAACAAAACATTTTTGTGAAACTGTTTTTAAAGTGATATATATATATATATATATATATATATATATATATATATATATATATATATATATATATATATATATGATATATAACAATGTATATTGTCGATACGTCAAGGTGACACACTTAAATTAATAGCTGTTTACTTATTTAATAACCCGGTTCCCAACTACCCCCATAACCTTAATCATTCTTTTCTCGACAAAAGTGCTTGAAGATCATTTTTTGCGAGAGCTGCTACTTAAGATTTGAGACATGGCAACACTGACGCGATTATGTCAAATTTGACATTGCCATCATAAAATTTGACGTTTTTAATGTCAAGGGACATAACGTGAAATTAAGGCATACTTAGGCATCACTTCCACTCGCATATATTCAATATTACTTGAAAATTTGGTTGTCAAAAAGATTTGTTCGCGTCAAGGGCGGATCTAGGGTCTTGACAAAGGGGGGGTCATTAGTATTAGGACGAGTCCTCCCCCAAAGACATGGCATTTTAAGCCTTTGCCCATAAAATATAAGTTAATTACGTTGTTTTTGACATTCATATTAATTAGTTTCTCTCAGATTCTTCAACTTCTTAGTCTTGAATTTCCTGAGCATTTTAATTTTGTTTTATTAGGTATTGTTTTGATATTCGAAATATTTGGGGGTATCGGCTTCTTTTATCCATGGTGTAAAATAATTCGTACTTTTACATATTCCTACTTACGCCCTTTTATAAGAAACAAAAAACGAGTTAATTATTCAGGGTTCAGGGTGGGTGTAATGACCCCAACGTCCTCCCCCCTGGATCCGCGATTGGTTCGCGTTGGATATAATGAGAATCGTTGAAAAAAGCTCAAAGTGCCTCAAAAGGATCATGGATTTGTGCATATGAAACAAAAACCGACTGTATGGATCTTGCCAAATCCAACACGAAGCACTTTGCCTGTTTTTTTGGAATAACTGGACAAGTCGCCACCTAACCTAACCAGCATTTATTTCCCAGAAGTGTTAGAAGAAATCTAGAAATTTATCGCAGGAGACGATTCATTCTCTACCAACACAATGTGAGCTGTCACACAGTCAAAACATCGAATTGATTGAACATCCACCGTACACTCTTTGTTCGGTACCTAATGCTCTCTTTTTATTCCCGCAGATTAAAAATAAATCATCTTCAGTAACTTTTTTTCTACACCTAAAATGGTTGTTTAATTTTTTCAATTATACATTTGTTTCAGGTTACGTTTTGGGGGCGATTCTTCCACAAGTTGTAGTATGTGGTACCTTAACTCGAAGAGCTGTCGAACCTACATGGATGACAGCATCTAATGCTCAATCCGAAAGAATAGGATCCGAATTACGAGCTATGGTACAAGCGCCTCCCGGTTATAATATTGTAGGTGCCGATGTAGATTCGCAAGAACTTTGGATAGCGTCAGTAATCGGAGACGCGCATTACGCAAAGATGCACGGCGCGACGCCTTTCGGTTGGATGACTTTAAGCGGAAATAAATCAGCTGGTACCGATATGCATAGCGTTACAGCTAAAGCTATAGGAATAAGCAGAGATCACGCTAAAGTTATCAATTATGCTAGAATATACGGAGCAGGACAAAATTTCGCCGAGCGATTATTGAAACAATTTAATCCAACTATGTCAGATAGTGAAGCGAGAAATAAAGCACAGAAAATGTTCGCACTGACGAAGGGAAAGAAACTCTATTATTTGAAACCCGAATACGTACTGGACTTCGCCGATCAGCCGTATTCGAAATGGGAAGCGTTCGAGGTAGCTAAAGTTTGTGGTAAAACGGTAGATAAGATGTTTCATAAATCCAAATGGATCGGGGGTACAGAATCGGCGATGTTCAATCGATTGGAAGAAATAGCTAATAACGACCAGCCTGCTACCCCGTTCTTACACGGCAGATTGAGCCGGGCGCTCGAGCCTAGACCATCGTCGGAAGATGCTTATTTACCTACTCGTGTAAACTGGGTGGTGCAAAGCGGAGCAGCGGATTTTTTACATCTCATGCTAGTCTGCATGAGATGGATAACCGGAGACAAAACACGATTCTGTTTAAGTTTCCATGATGAAATAAGATATCTAGTACCAGAAGAGTACAAATACCAAACAGCTCTAGCTTTACACACCACAAATTTATTAACGAGATCTTTTTGTTCTGTACAACTTGGTTTGCACGATTTACCTCAATCCGTCGCTTTTTTTTCGTCAGTCGAAGTTGACAAAGTTCTGAGAAAGGAATCAAAACAGGATTGTGTAACTCCCTCTAATCCTCACGGCTTAAGTAAAGGTTACGGCATACCGAATGGGGTAGCTTTGGATATTTATGAAACTATAGACAGAGCCGGTGGAAGATTCTCGAGTTGGTATAGTAGATTTAAAAAGGGTTAATGTGTACTAAAAATTTCACCAACAAATCTGTGATAACGTTACTTTATGTTGAAATATAAAACATTTAAGTTGAAAAATTGTTTTTAGTTTATTCCATTCAATGAGAGATTGTGCAGTATCACCCTCATTTTGGATTATGCTATTGTACGAACTTGTCCACGACATTGACCGTGAGGCTGGTATTGTTCGGTTATAATGGAAAACTAAAATTTGGCGAATACGTCGGTTAGCGGCGATTTATTTATATTGTTAGAAATATCGTTTTTCAAAGTTGAAATTAGGTCCTCATTGTCGAAATCTTCTCGTCCATTATAGTAGAAATCGACGAGTTCAAGGTGTAAGATACGTCTTTGATTTCTGTCACTTTCCAGTGCCACTTTGAGTCTTTATACTGATTCACTTTTCTTACCGGACGTTTCCAACTGGCGATTCTCTAGTTCTGCTTTTATTCCATTATTTTCAGGTCACTAAGTCTCTTAGCCATGTTTATGTCACTATTTAATTACAATAATTCTCACCTGATTCAAACGTAATGTTTTTCTTTTGTATTTAAAGCGTTTTTTTAACGGTGGGGTGAATTTATTCACACTATCTCTTACTCACTTAATTTATTTAAACACTTACACTATACTCAACTAATTTATTTAAATTCATCGGTTACTTTTTACTTTTTCGTTCCGTTTACTATGACTTTGAATTATCAACTAACTCTCGCCACTAAACAAGCACGAATAGTCTATATTGTTACAAATATCGTTTTTCAAAAGTTGAAATTAGGTCCTTTACGGTCCAAACTAAGTTTCTGCATCACATTCGTTATTTACCAGTGCCACTTAGAGTGTTTCTACTAATTCACTCTTCTTACCTGACGTTTCCAACTCGCGATTCTTCAGTTCTTTATTTCCACTTTCAGGTCACTATGCCTCTTAGTGAATTTGTACTTATTTATTTACTAAATTTTTTTAAACATACTAAACCCAACTAATTTACATAATTTTTTTAAAATCACCGGTTACTTTTCTGTTTCGTTTCGTTCACCAACTTTCGCTGCTAAACAAGCACGAATTTATATCAAAAGGGAATTTCTAGAATTCTAGAACGTGAACAAACAAACAAACTCTTTATATTTAAATAAGTAACTGCATACAGGTGTATAGCTAGTTTAAATCTGAAAAAAATATTGTAATCAATAAAAAAAAATAGCCCCAATAGCCCTCAGGTCCCAATATTCATACTCACTGGTTCTTTTGCTGTCCATTGTACCGCTGTACCAATTATGATTGGGATGACTCTTTATTTGACTAATAATACAAATTGTTATCAATAAATACAGAGAAACAAGATATTTAAATACATGTACTGGTACAAATTTACCAATTAGTTGCATAACAAAACCACGTACAATAATGTCGTTAGGACTATCAAAATAATCAGTGAATTAAGAAAAAAAGAACAAAATACATTCGTGACTTTGTTATAATAATTTTCCAAGTAACAATGACTCAAAATACATTTAAGTCTTTGTTGCTTCAAAATACTATTTAAATTTACTCCAAGACCAAACATCGTTGGCGCCATTTCTACAAAGACCTAGATGCCATGTGCCGGTACATTTTCTCTCCAGACAGTTTAAACGTTTTACATATTTTTAAAGTTTGAAGTCATTGTTTCTCCGGAGGTGCAATATGTGTAAAATGTTGGACAGTTGGAACTAACCCTCAAGCAAAACCCAGTGAAAATAGACACAAATTCACTGCTAAAACTGTATGCTCTAAATTTGCGCAAAAGAATGTGAGAGAGTTCTACAAGAGCTGGTGAGTGATATCTGCAAGGTCCAGCTCGTTTCGATCCAGGTCACTCACCAGATTGGGATCAGTAAATCCACCAATGGAATTAAACTCATTATTCATATTTCTATTACGTCACTCAACAGTCTGAGATTTGTTCTTGGTAAGTGAACTGGACCAGTGCAGGTCAGTTCTTAGATTTGTTCTTGGTAGCTGCATTGGAACTGTACTGAACTGGACCAGTGCAGGCCAGTTCATATATTTGTTCTTGGTAGCTGCACTGGAACTGTACTGGTGCAGGCCAATTCATAGATTTGCTCTTGGTAGCTGCACTGGAACTGTACCGGTGCAGGCCAGTTCATAGATTTGTTCTTCTTCATAGAATTAGTAGAAATTAGTGACGAAGATGGAGAGCCACCGTTTCCAGATTAAACTTATTGTACTGCACAGGCTGAACTGACTCTAGACATAGGGTTTGTTCTTGGCAGCTGCATTGGCAAAACTAGTGTACACTAAAGCGTTCTTTGTAGCAGAACCAGCGCTTTAGTGTATACTTCCTGAACTAGCTCTGCTAGTGCAGCTACCAAGAACAAACCTCTGGTCACAAAGTGGGCTCTGTGGAGATGACATGAGACAAGGTAAGTCACACAGAGAGATTCGTTGGAAAATTTTTTAGGTAGGATAAAGGAAATTTGTTATAGAAGGGAGTTGTTGTTGGAGTTTGTATTGATATAGGAGTTACTCCTCTGCCATAAGTCTAAGTCATACATAAACTATTATTCCACTTTAACAAGCGCTGAATTCGACTAGTGACTTTCCTTTTAGCCGGGCATCTAGGACGTCATCTTCCACTATGTAAAGATGTTAAATATTGAAAGAGGAAGAAATCGTACCATTTGAAAGGCAAGTGTCCATCACTTATACGTGCGAGGTTGCCAAAGTGATATCAATAAAAAAACGAACCAAAATGCTTGATTCACTTTTCAAAAGGCATCAACTTTGGGTAATTTCAATTGTGGCAATTTCAATTATGCCGTATAGATTGTGTACTTTCTAATACAGCGGTATTTTTGAAGCAACTACCACCATCTCTATGTCAGGCTAGGTACTTCGTTATTTTTGCAATGTTTGAAGAAATTTCACATCCAGATAGTTGATCGCTAACATTAATTACTTTTGTATAGTTATATTTCTATGTTAGCGACTAAATTTCAAAAAAAATTATCTAAAATTTTAGTTTATAATCTTTATTTTTTAATCTGTGTTATGCAAACTTGGCAACAATGTGACATATCTATCATATGTTTTTAAAAACTTAGCGTAAAAGCCATTTAGTACCTTTACATTAACATTCATAATTACACCGTTGACGCGCGTTTCGATAACCAAGTTATCGCCTTCAGAGACCGAACCCGAACTGAAACTTATCTAATTCATCATACACTTAAACTAAATTTCCTGAACCAGGAACTTATCTCGGGCGAAAGAATTCTAGTGGGAAAATCCACTTCAGCGGGATAATTTTACATTTAAATCATCTAATAAACTATTAAGTTGATTGTAAAAGGTGGTCAATAATTTTAAAAGAATCCACAAATTTCTTTTTTTCCGATTTATGTTGTACCATTCTAATTGCGTCTCACAAGATAAATTGTTCTTAAACCACTTTTCAAGTCATACAAATTACAATCAGTAGCTGGGGAGCACAAATGGAGAATATGACAGATGTCGTCTAAGCTATTGCGGCTGTTGCATTGACGTACCTGTGTATTAGGCACCTGTGATTATGAATGGACGGTCGGATGAAAACTTAAAGCAGTTAACCTCGAGCCAAAAAGGCCGGCTATGGTCCTAAATCAACCCAAGCCCATCGAATCTGTCTGGATGATTTGGGCGGACATTTCAATGGATGCAAAAACCGAGTTGGTTTTTATTGAAACTGGTGGTAGAGCCAATACATAGTTCCCTACCCCCAATGCAGCACAATGCCAGTCCACATACTGCAGATTGTTCGACTTATTTTATCGAATTGAAATAAAACTAAAAGTTGCCACATCGACAGTTTTGAAGGGATACTTCCGCCGGTATCTTCACAAAATGAAGAAAGTAAAAACACCTGAGTATACGTATTGTGGAAACGACTCAGATGACGGCGAACGCACGTTCTTCGTGTGTAACCACTGGAGGGGTTTAAGAGAGGAGGTAGAGGAGAATGTCGGCAGCATAAATCCGATAATATCATCCAGGTGATGCTGCACAAGGTAGAATGTTGGCTACTGATTGCTACCTATGCGGATATTCAAAATAGAGTTGCCATATCGAACTACATAATTTACCCGAATCGGCAACTTATATTTGAATAAATACTTTTAATGTTTATAATTTGATAACATAAAATATTTCGAAAATTTGTTCAGTTTTTCTAAATAATATTCTTTGGAAATCCTGCACCAGACACGAAATCACACCTCGAAACGACGTTCATTGTGGTCAAGGAGAAGAGG
Source organism: Diorhabda sublineata (assembly GCF_026230105.1). NCBI lineage: Eukaryota > Metazoa > Arthropoda > Insecta > Coleoptera > Chrysomelidae > Diorhabda > Diorhabda sublineata. Next base: position 2,607,892 of record NC_079476.1, read on the forward strand.
CAGACCGAGAAATACTTGAAGAAAGGAAATAGAGGAGGACATAAGAGCATTTAATATAGAGAACTGGAGAGCAAAATGCCGGAACCGAAAGGAATGGAAAATAATAACAAAAACAGCCAAGAAGAACGATAATTGTAAAGAAAACAAAAAAAAGAAAGCTAGGAGTAATTCAACTCAAAAAAAAAAAGATTTTAAAGCGCTATAAGCGATAGCCATTGAAAGGCCTGATAATGATAATGATGATGAATCTATACGACGAAATTCAAGCTCCACTTAAGAATAAAATATATGCTAAGAGCTATTTTGTAAATCAAATCTGTGGTATCTGAAGCTTTTCACATTTCACTTAGAATTCTATGACTTGTGCACTTTGATACTCTTGTTGAGTTAGTCCTTCCGCAAATGGAAATGTCTTTCTTGATTATTCATAAATGTTCTAATTCGAGTTCTAATCGTTTCACACCACATTTCACAAGATTTTTATTATCGCTACTACTAAGTTGAATTTTTTCGATCTTCAAGTCGAAAACTTCTTGTTGATGCCATTATCTTATCTAGAATTAGTGATTTCTGATTAGTTTAATGTTGGTATTTGTATTCTCAACAGTTAAATGAATCAATTGATTTGTATTAAATTCATTCATATATAAGAAATTCATTAAAATATATCTGTTGAATAATAAAACATATATTGAGTAAACATAAATTTGAAAAGTTTCTTCAAACTACCAAGATGCAAGGAAATTAATTCATTGACGAATGAGGGCTATTTTCTCGGTGTCTTAACATTCTTATAATATTTTCACCCTGATTAATATCGTTAAAAAGTGCTGTACGATCAAAGTTTCTGAATTCCTGCTTATCTCCTAGCACGGCTTGAGCAGGCAACTTTTCAGTACCTAACCAAACTAATCCGTGTTGGAAAAAAGTTAATATAAATTCTGAAAATTCTTCTAATGTTTTAATCCAGGCCTCCAGACATGGAGTAAATTCAAAACTAAAGTTCGTTTGATTCATTTCGTTTTTGTAAAGTATTATAAAGTCACTGAATCTCTCCACGAATTTATTCATGTCGGTTTCTTTCATCCATAAGAATATATCTATGACATTAGCCACGTAAGTTAAATTATGATAATCGTCATTCTCTTTGGTATGATCCTTTATGATGCCAATCTGCTTTGCAATCGGTTCTAGAAAAATGTCTTCCTCTTGTGCATGTATAGGCTTTTTGTATTTTTGCAGTATTTGCATTAAGTTGACTTCTAGTTTCAACAAAATATTCACTAAAGAGCTCTGATCTTTTAAAACACCACCGATTGAATTGGAAGTTGATAGATAATCGGCGAATGGTCCTTTATAAATATTTCGTAAATAATCAGTCACGTTCATAATTTTGTATGACATTCAATCTAACAACTTGTCAGTTTCAAACATATATCATTGTCGGTATTTTGGAAAAACTTTGATTCATGTCAATCAAAATTTTCACTAGAGCTACATCACTTTGAAGATAAGTTACATTAAAAATACATCTAATTTTATCAATTCTGGTTCAATCCTTAACTGATATTGTAATTTATAATAACAATAACGATATGGGAGGGTTAAAATTTTCCTATCTATTCCTCATAATACAGGGTGTTTCAAAAAAGTCGATCTCGTCTCTAGGATAGATAGGAAACTATCCGTTTTATCGATGGGGTCTCATTTACGCGACAAAAAATTCTCAATTCACATAATATTTAGTAATCAATAATAATAATAATAATAATAAATAAATTTATCAATACTTCATACCAACATCGGTTATTTATCACTAATTTTCAAATCAAAATATTCCGAAAACATTACACAGTGTTTGGTGTGAAATTAAATGATGTTTAAGTTGACTTGACATTTTCGTTAAGAAATTTAATATTGCAAAAGTTATGTTCAATACTAGTTGGTACGAACGTTGTATCTAGAGCCCTCTATGAGAATCATATATAAAAATAAATTCATTCTGAGCAAACCCCAAATATTTTTAAGTTTTCTATCTATCCTAGAGAGGGAATCACCTTTTTTTGGAACACCCTGTAGAAAAATCACAACGTTTAATGAAACTTACGTATTGAATTGAATTGTTACAATAACAAAATTGGTTTTAAGTATGACTTATAGATGATGGAACACAAGAGGTCCACTTTTTTTGAGTTTCTAAAAACAATATAAAAAAAATTGAGTTTGTATAATTGAAAAAATCGAGACGTGAATATGATTATGTTCCGTGATTTATAAGTGATTCAAAACTGGCCACTTAAATCCGTAGTTTTGTACTTAAAAATCTCCAAATAAATGTACATGGGATAGTTAATGGATAATTTTTTATGAAAAGTCTAGCTGCAAGTAAGTGCAGCTATTACTTAATGTAATATGTGTCAGTAGATAAAACTTGGATGCATATTTATTATTCATATACAAAAATACAGCTGAAATAATGGATTCCATCCAAGGAATCTGCTACCAAGAGAGTTCTTGTAAAACCACAGGTCTAGATTATGTTAGGTTGGTATGGGAACCTTGAAAAATTAGAAACTCGCCGGGCTAAGTAAAAGTGAATATATAAAAATATATTATATTGGAAAATAAAATATTTATTTCACAGTTTATCATTAAAAAGTGACTTTCTCATCAAATCACTTTCATACAAGGATAGTCCCAGTAGTACTTGACCTGATCTAGAGATGGCGGTAGTTACTTGAAAAAATATCACTGTATTAGAAAGTACACAATCTATACAGTATCAGATTCAAGTTTATAGACACAACCTTGTTTAGTATTTGTTTGGCAGCCATCAATAGTTAACGTTTTCAGTGAATTAGTAAACGTTGAAAAAATTTGGTCATCGTTATACTATACTTTTATTTATTAGGCATTATCCCAACTAATATAAAAGCTGAACAAAATTCCGCTCTAGGTGAGACTGCTCCTTTGGTTTTAAAAGTAAATTATTGAGTCGTTTAGTATAAACGACCTGCGAAGACCAGCATTGCAGTGGTCGACCAAATGAGGTGACGACTGTAGAAATTTTGAAGAAAATCCACAAAGCGGTACTGAATGATCGTCGGCTGATAGCAGACATAGTAGGTACGTTGAATAGTGCGATACATCGCATATTAACTGGAAATTAGAACAGATTAGAATTAGATGTACGTTGTTTGCTCACAATGGAACAAAACCAGTGTCGTTTCCATCGATTGTGTAGGATGAATAAAGAAGGCAAAGACTAATGAAGGATAATGAAGAGGTGATGTCGAACCTATTGAACATCGTTGGGTAATGTGTATGGAGCTAGACCAGGGATGGGGAAACTACGGCCCGCGGGCCATCTCCGACCCGCAAAGCGTTGAAATCCGGCCCGAGGCCATCAAACAAAAATCAAGTACAGCTTTCGTATTATCATAAATTACATCCTCATCAATTAGCTCAGAAATTACATTCTCATCAATTGGCAGTAATGGCAGTATATTTTAATTTTAATTTTATAAGTCCTTATCTAGAACACAATACCCAAATATAGTTGCCCACGCCCAGAGAATAATGGCTATGTTTGGTACAAGCTATTTGTGCGGACAAACGTTTTCAATAATGAAACTAAGAAAAAATTTTCTTCGTAATAGGCTTTCGGATGATCTCCTTTTTCCATTGTTAACAATTCAGCATCATGCCTAACCTAACCGGCTTATGATGAAGTCATGCAGAAACAAAAACAGTTCCACATGTCACATGTTCCCACAAAGACCAGTGTTCCTCAACCTTTTACTCCGCAGCTAACTTGAGTTCAATTAATTGCAATTGTAAAAAGGTTATTTTTTAATATTGCACAATAAATTAGTGTTTCAGAAAAATTAAAGTTATACATTTATTTTAGTAAATAATGTAATGCTACAACTTGGCCCGCTATATATTTCGTTAACAAAAATTGAGACGCGAGAAAAAAGTTTCCCCATCCCTGAGCTAGACGAAGATTGCATTGAAAAATTAATATATTTTTTGCCAAAATTCTTGTGTTGGGCCAACTACTTCTAGGACCATCTTCGAAGAAGGCAATGGTATCACTAGTAGTTCAAAAGTCAAATGTTTTAAAATTTGAAACAAACTTAAATGGCGAATGGAAATCGTGATAGCAGTAGTTCAAATGTACCATCCCTTAAAACGTCAATTAATCGAAGGAAAAGGGAAATTTGTTTTCTATAAACTGTAGATAATAAAACAAGTGGAAACAGTAAGAGTAGTTCAAATGTACCACCCCTTAAAACGCAATTAATCGAAAGAAAAGGAATATTCGTTTTCCATAAACTGTATAGAATAAATCAAGTGGAAACAGTAAGAGTAAATCAAATGTACTACTTCTTAAAACGCAATTAATCGAAAGAAAAGGGAAATTCGTTTTCCATAAACTGTAGAGAATAAAACAAATGAAAACAATTAGAGTAGTTCAAATGTACCACCCCTTGAAACGCAATTAATCGAAAGAAAAGGGAGATTTGTTTTCTATAAACTGTAGAGAATAAAGCAAGTGGAAACAGTAAGAGTAGTTCAAATGTACTACCCCTTAAAACGCAATTAATCGAAAGAAAAGGGAAATTCGTTTTCCATAAACTGTAGAGAATAAAACAAATGAAAACAATTAGAGTAGTTCAAATGTACCACCCCTTGAAACGCAATTAATCGAAAGAAAAGGGAGATTTGTTTTCTATAAACTGTAGAGAATAAAGCAAGTGGAAACAGTAAGAGTAGTTCAAATGTACTACCCCTTAAAACGCAATTAATCGAAAGAAAAGGGAAATTTGTTTTCTATAAACTGTAGAGAATAAAGCAAGTGGAAACAGTAAGAGTAGTTCAAATGTACCACCCCTTAAAACGCAATTAATCGAAAGAAAAGGGAAATTCGTTTTCCATAAACTGTATAGAATAAATCAAGTGGAAACAGTAAGAGTAGTTCAAATGTACAACCCCTTAAAACGCAATCAATAGAAGGAAAAGGGAAATTTGTTTTCCATAAACTGTAGAGAATAAAACAAGTGGAAACAGTAAAAGTAGTTCAAATGTACCACTCCATAAAACGCAATCAATCGAAGGAAATGGGAAATTTGTTTTCTATAAACTGTAGAGAATAAAACAAGTGGAAACAGTAATAGTAGTTCAAATGTACCACCCCATAAAACGCAATTAATCGAAGGAAAAGGGAAATTTGTTTTCTATAAACTGTAGAGAATAAAACAAGTGGAAACAGTAATAGTAGTTCAAATGTACCAACCCATAAAACGCAATTAATCGAAAGAAAAGGGAGATTTGTTTTCTATAAACTGTATAGAATAAAACAAGCGGAAACAGTAAAAGTAGTTCAAATGTTCCACTCCATAAAACGCAATCAATCGAAGGAAAAGGGAAATTTGTTTTCTATAAACTGTAGAGAATAAAACAAGTGGAAACAGTAAGAGTAGTTCAAATGTACTACCCCTTAAAACGCAATTAATCGAAAGAAAAGGAAGATTTGTTTTCTATAAACTGTAGAGAATAAAGCAAGTGGAAACAGTAATAGTAGTTCAAATGTACCACCCCATAAAACGCAATCAATCGAAGGAAATGGGAAATTTGTTTTCTATAAACTGTAGAGAATAAAACAAGTGGAAACAGTAATAGTAGTTCAAATATACCACTCCATAAAACGCAATCAATCGAAGGAAAAGGGAAATTTGTTTTCTATAAACTGTAGAGAATAAAACAAGTGGAAACAGTAAGAGTAGTTCAAATGTACTACCCCTTAAAACGCAATTAATTGAAAGAAAAGGGAGATTTGTTTTCTATAAACTGTAGAGAATAAAGCAAGTGGAAACAGTAATAGTAGTTCAAATGTACCACCCCATAAAACGCAATCAATCGAAGGAAAAGGGAAATTCGTTTTCCATAAAGTGTTGAGAATAAAACAAGTGGGCACAGTAAGAGTAGTTCAAATGTACCATACCTCTAAGCATCGGTTATTTAAAAGAAAACAAAATTTGCATGGGATTTCAAACAAACTTTAATGGCGAATGGAAATGGTGCATGCTCCAGGAGCATGACACTATATTAGTCGCACATTTCCTACAGGGGGCTAATGATATCGTTTTTTCTGATTCTGGTAGTACTATCAGTTCCATTCCATTAGTTCCACTTCTAAGTCAGAATTTCTGTCCGCAATCTCGGTCTTGTACTTTGTTTCGGTATCTAGAATATCTCAAATTGCCTTTTCCCATCACTTATATGTAATAATACAAAACCACAATTTTATAATTGTTAGTTTGATTGTTTTATTCAAGGAAATGGTGTTGGTTTTCATTGATTGTCATTCACATGTCGGGAGCATGGCAGATTTTCAATAAAAAATTAGATCGCTACGAGTACAAACCATGGAAAAACATGACATGGAAATTATTTCTGTGCGAACAGCAGCCCCCATTGTATCGTGATAGAATTAGAGTTTTCATAAAATAAATGTCAATAACCGCCGGTATTAATAACATGAAACTTAATTCGAAATGAATTGTTAGTTTACGAACCAAAGAGGTCAAATATTCTATAGCCACTATCCATTCAATTAATCACAAGATCTCTCATCTTAATTTAAATTTGCATCAGGTGGTGAAATTTTAGTTTATTAGTAATCAGCAGAACTTCGGATTCTTCGAATCTATTAACGGTTGCTATTGGTATAGTATATTTTAATGGTCTAATACGAGGATGGTTCCAGAAGTAGCTGACCCAACAAATATTTTCAAAAAAATATATTTATTCTTCAAAGTACTCTTCTTGTAACTCCATAATAAGAATCGTCAAGCTCCTCAAAATAGCCATCAACTGCCGACATCACTTCTTCGTTGTTGGAAAATCTTTGCCAAAAAGTCCGAGAGAGCTAAATCTGGCGAATAAGGTGCATGAGGTAACAAATTTTGGCCGGATGTATGAGCTTGATGAAGCAACTCCTTCTTCTTAAACAAATACGGCCGTTTTTATTTGATTTCTTCACTTAAACGTTGCAATAAGTTCGCATAATACTGTTTATAGTTTATATAGAAAATAATCCCACACATATCCCAAAAAAACCGACGCCATGACCTTGCCTGCAGATGGAATGGTATTTGCCTTCTTTGGAGTTGGTTCTCCCTTTTCAGTCCATTGTTTTGTTCTTCTCTTCATTCGAGTGTAAGGTGATGGACCCACAATTAATCCATGGTTATGAAACTGCTCTAAAATTCCGTTTCATTTCTGTGAAACATAACCACTCGATGAAAATATGTTCACGACGGTATTTCTGGTCTTCGCATGTCGGAACAGTCTCACCCAGAGTAGAATCTGGTTCATATATTGGATGGGCTAAGTCCATATAAATAAAATTTTTGTATCACATAACGATAACCAATTTTTTCTTTGTTCACAAATTCATTAAAAACGTTCACTATTGATGGCTACCAAACGTATACTAAACAACGTCGTGACGTCTTCAAACTTGAAGCATATACTGTATAGATTATGTATTTTTGAAGCAACTATCGCCATCTCTATGTCAGGTCAGGTACTTTTGCGACCATCCTTGTATAGACAATACTAATTTTATCAGGACTTCATGGAAAGTTATTATTATCATTCAATCAACTTAACTCCATCGAGAGTGTCTTCAAACTGTTTGGTTTAAGAAAAGGTTTCTATGGGGAGAAAACAGAATTGATAATTTACATCTGATAGAAATAAAATGAATATCAATATTTGTTATTCGATGTTTTATTAGAAAAGATATCAGAAGCATTGTATTTTCTTTTATTATCCGTAATTTATAATTAATGTGACGATGTTTCTTGTTATTTCGTCTAATTATTCCAAGTACTAAGAGTGCGGCAGCAGGCAATCTCAAAAAACCCGTGACCGCGGAATTGCAAAAATTTTTTATATAAATCTACAGTTATTAATTAGAGGAACAAAATGCACTCGGTAAGCGTCGACTTATTTGACGGAAAGTATGATAAAAAAAAATTATTTAAAAAAAAGGAAAAACGTATGAAAAAAAATGGGCTTACCAATTTTTTCCAGCCGTAAGAGTCCGGCTTACCTATTTAAAGGGTGAGATTTGGGGATAAAACTTCCTCATCATTCCGAAAAACTTTTTTTTCTTTAATTTGGCTATTTAATTTAAAAATATCGTGGTATGCGTGCCGAAAAACGGCAGTAAATACGGCACATACCTGTTTTATTGTATACGGACTCTGTACTAAATATTTTCTGGAAAAATATTGTCATATCATATCATTACTCTTAATTATAATGTCTTTGCAAGATTTGAATTATTTTTGAAGGTCTTTGCAAGTACAAGTGACAAAGAAGAATTTTATAAAGTCATGATGAATTTTGATTCTAGTAACATTCCACCGTGCTGGAAAATTTTACGCACAATATTCATAAATAAAATGTGGCAGAATGTTACGGAACCAAAATGCATTTCATGTGATCCAACCGAATGTGGATGGTAATTCACGAAAAATCATAAACTCGAACCATTATGGTACGGCACCAATAAAAGTTGAATAGTCAACATGAAGAATGTGACGAATCAGAGGATGAAAAACATTATAATTGTGATGATGTAGCTTAGATGAATGATAATAATAGTATAAACAATTGTTTATTGTATTATCATAAATTAATAAATTGATACGATATTTTAATGAACTGAGATAAAAATGAACTAGAAAAACATTCCTATATCTCCTTCGATTCTGTTTATCCTTTTACAACTTTAAATTTTTAAATTAAATAAGCAAATTAAAGGAAAAAAAGTTTTTTCCGAATGATGGGGAAATTTTATCCCCAAATCACACCCTTTGATTAGGTAATCCGGGCCCTTCCGGTTGGAAAAAATTGTTAAGCCGATTTTTTTTCATTAATTCACAAAATTTCCTATTGAATAGACGGGTTTTCATCGAAATCCGCGATGACGGGAAAACATTTTTTTTTATCGTACTTTCGACCAAATAAATCGACGCTTACCGAGTGCATTTTGTACCTCTAATTAATAGCTGACGATTTATATAAAAAAAATTTCAATTCCGCGAACACGGGTCTTTTGAGATTGCCGGCTCCCGGACTATAACATTTTACATAAATCTGATAAATTTATTTCAATACTCGTATAAAAAAATGTTTCCATTGTTGAGTAAATATAGGGAAAATTATATTTAGTGTTTATTAAATATTATTTGAGGGAAAGGCTTTGTCTTGGTAGTGTTGCTTTTGTCATTTTGTGAACAACCGTACCTGTTCTTTCCTTTCTATACATGTTATAACCGTCTATTCAACATCCATTTCGTCCTTACCTCTATTATTAGTCACTCATTTTAGCTCGATGTCCTAGATGCCCTTCTTATTGCGTGTAGCATACATTAACGTGCTTTTGGTCGTGGTTTCATATATTCTCATTTTACTTTTTTTGCCCATCCCTGTATTCCATAGAATTCCATTAAGTGCTTTTATTATCTGTTTTGTCTTTTTCGGCGGCATCCGTCTCTTTTTTATTGAAATTTACGCCCTAATATCTACAGTTAGTTACGTAAATAATATTCCGAATGTCTTCTATCTGACGCCATGACATATTAGAGGCTCTTTGCTCTAAAAGTAGCTAAATGAACACGGATGATATTGAACGTTCGAAACTCATTTATTATAACTATTCAAGAAACGATTAATCCAATCCAGAGGTTCCAAACTCTTTTTTTTATAGACCACTATCAAAATTTGCGTTGTTGTCGAACTTCAACCACGAACTAATAGTTTTCGACGAACAAAGATAAGAATTGATAGCTTCATATAGTCCCAGAGGTGGCTACATAAAACAGCAATCAGTACATAATCAAATAGCATTTCTCGCACTCTGTACAGGTCGGATATGAAAATGCCGGCAGGTTTTTCCAGACGAAAAAATGGGCTGGAAAACCTCATATGGTACACGAGTGAAAACTTTTGGATCGTGGGGTCCCAGCCTCAAATAAGAATGCTGTAATAACGCCAGAAGTTTCACAGGTCGGAAAACCTCCGAAAAAAAGGAAAATCGACGTACTTGTGAAAATGAAGATTTTTCGGTTTCGGCTCAAATGAAAATTATTTTTGTTGGCTTCATTCATTTACAGCGATAATTATTAACAGATTTTCATGACCTTTTTTTCAAAATGTCTGGGAACAATTGTATATCTTTGGAAAATTCTTTCATTAATGTTTATCGGCTCATTGTGCCCCAAGAAACTTTCAGCACTTTCGGTTACTTCTTGCGAAGCTTTTCCGACCTCCAAGACTTACTGGCGTTGTAACAGCGTTCTTATTTGAGGTTTGGACCCCACGATCCAAGAGTTTTCACTCGTGTACTACATGAGGTTTTCCAGCCCGGGAAAACCGGCTGGAACTTTCATATCGAACCTATACAGAATGCCAGAAATGCCCTTTGGTGATGTACTAATTACGAGCCCCCCGTTTCCAATCTCACTATTCTGTTATAATCAATCTTCTTCTAAGAGCACTAAAACTTTTTGCGACAAGACATGATGAAGGAAACGCAATTTTCCACAGTCCAGGGTATTTCTACCAGTGGTCAAAATATTTGATATCATCTTTTAAATATGAGTTTAAGCTCCCCATTAGTGCTAAAAGGTCGATTAACTCCTCTTGTAATGTCATATTTTCCTCTTATATTTCATTATATAGATTGATGAACCTTGATGGTATTTCCATCGACAGATCTGATTTCAAAATCCTCATGTAGAGTAATCATATCTTGCGTCAATGTCAATATGAAGGCATTCTACCTGCGACAATGCGTTTAGTCAATATTTTAGTTCTTCACTATGCAATCCAAATAATACGAATCATTGACCCCCATTTTATATCACGTTAACGCACACCCCCGTCACGTCTCCCGTGTACCCTGGGGGTCTACCTGGACCACTTTGGGAATCACTGATCTAATCCATGTTCTTTTGCTATCCTCAAGGTGGGAGATGCGATTGTGTAATGTTAATAAAAAGCTCACCAGCTTTGAAAATTTGAAAATTCGAAGAAATACTTTTAGATATTATCAAATATAATCCAAGTGAATTTTCTGTTGGTATCTTACAAGTAGATGAACGTACTAATAAAAAGGAAAAACCGTTTGAACGGTCAATAATTTCATCGCTATAGTATTTTGAAAAAGAAATAACCATTTATTATTATAATAAATAGAATAAAATCTAAATATAAAAAAGTATACACACGAAAAATATGTATATTTTACATTGTGAGAATTTTTTATGTTATATGTACCGCAATCCTAAAATATATGGTAATTTGTATTCAAAATCACTATTAGAATTAATAGAATGTGTAGAATACTCAGAAATAAATATTACTATCAGAATACAAGTCGTTCACATCGTAGAAAGAAAGCACTTTCCAGTAAATTCCCATTCTTGCGAAATGTGGGAACAGATGTTATAGATTTAATTTCAATTGGCAAATGATTGTGCATTTTTCTCGCTTTGTACACTAATGAGCCCTAATTCTGAACGTGGAGTAGTTAGATAAAATCGTGTTTCGCGTTCCCAAGTTGATAGCTATGCAATGATCTTTTTAAAATAGGAGAGGCTTGCTAAAGGATTCAACTTTGAATAAGGAAGTGTCAGTATTTTGAATCTTCTAAAAAAATCCCTGCAGTGCGTCCTACTGTTTAGTCTTAGTAATTATCTAACAGCTTTTCCTGTAGTATGAAGATTCGCTCAACACGTACCCCAGAAGAGAAGGGCATATCGGAGATGCGACTTGGAAAAGGGCATTACAAGCATGTAAGTTCAGTTCCTGGGAATCGGGTAAAACTTTTTAGATAAAGCATCAACTCTCAGTTTGGGGATTATAATTTATCTTTATCTATATATCTATAAAAGAGAATGTCCTGACTGACTGACTGATTCATTCACTCATCAACGTCCAGCCAAGGCTATTAAAGATAGAGACATGAAATCATGTTTGTATCGGTGTGTAGAGGTGCGCTAAGAAAGGATTTTGCGAAATTTTGATTTGAAAGGGGTAAATTTCGATTTCAAAGGGGTAAAACAGGGTATGTTTGAAAATTCGATTTTTTCGTTTTTCTCGGCGGCTAATTGAGATATCGACTCCGTTTTTGCACTAAAATATTCTCCGTATAAATACCTAAAAACCAGTTTCTAATTTCCGCGATTTTCAAAATTCGACTTGGTTTCGAAGAGTTTAAAGAGTTGGACAAAAATTTTTATTACGGAATCATATATTTAGCAATTCTTCATGACGAAATGAGATATCAAAGCGGTTCTTTTTTACAAATGGGTCCCGTGAGAATATCTAAAAATTATCTCCGTTTTTGGAAATTTATTTTTGATTTCTTCAATAAGGGTTAAATTCATTCGATGGAGAATGCATGGAGTTTCGATCTATGGATTCTGTGCTACAATTTGATAATGCTGAGCAATACCCATCAGAGTTCATAAACACACTCAATCCTCTAGGTTTCCCGTCACATAGACTTATTCTAAAGGTTGGAACGCCGATAATGTTTTCACGAAATCCTTTTAAACTTTGAAACGGTATGACGTGTAAACGCTCTTCAGAAAAACGTAATCGAGGCTACAATTATAATCAAAATGTGCCAGAGGGGATTCAGTCTTTATATCACGCATACCCCTTATACCTTCAGACTACCCTTTTGCAATTTAAAAGAATACAATTCCCTATTAGAGTCTGTTTTGCTATGATAATTAGTAAATCACAAGGTCAATTTTGAAAAGTGGCAGGAATCGATTTGATCTTTTCTTTATGACACTTGACAAATTGAATCAATGCATAGAATACAAAAGTCATTTCTCATTGAATTATCTCTATTCAGCAATAAACCGTGGGCGAAGCCGCAACGGGTATTGCTAGTTTTACATATAAATCAAAGAGTCGACGAAATTTTTGTTAAAAATTCTACTGATGATACTCGATTTGTAACCAGTAGACTTAACGAGCAATTAGTCTAGTCTGTAGGTGACATTTCTCTCATGACTAATGGCTGTATTTCGTATCCCCATTAATTAAGATCATCAGTGTTGTTGGAGTATTCTCATTAAACAAATTTTGTTTTAATTATGCTGAGAACTGACATTGTGCACCTTACGTGCTAATGGAAACCCTCTACATTCTTTTGAAATATTCCAAACAAAGTCTTCCACTTCTCTTCGTGTACAGTAATCAGACCAACCCTTGCACGTTCCATTATCGCCTCCGTTCGTCCTTCTTCGCTTATATTAAATCCCACAGTTATTCGACTATCTTCCTCACTGTTCTCAGTGTGTCGTTGAAAGCGTCACGATGCACCCGTCGGCGTCGGGACTTGTCCGGGCATGGCTGCTTTCGGCGCTCGTTGTGCACGTTGCCGTTGCTGGCAATCCTGACGCTAAAAGACTTTATGATGACCTCTTATCTAATTACAACAAACTTGTTAGGCCCGTTGTTAATACTTCGGATGTTCTGCGTGTGTGTATCAAGCTCAAACTCAGTCAGCTAATTGACGTGGTAAGCTCCAAACTTTTTTTATATAGAACAACTTCAATACTTCAATTCACCTCAAACATAATCCAACATTTTCATTCAATTGATGACGTTTGAAAAATTTTTTGGCTGAGATGAGTTATTATGTAACAAGATGAAATAAATATTTATGTAGTTTCGGTATTATTACGTAACAATAATAAAAGACAGATCTAATTTCATTCAAATTGATATTTTGAGTACTATTTACATCAAATGCTTTATTTAATGACGCAATAGAAAATTAGAGGTTAGAAAGTGGAAAACTTATTCAAATCATTATTCTAAACAAGATAATTCTCATATATAGTTTATTCATAAGCTATAAAAAAGTTTCACACCATCATTGGTCAAATTTTATCACCTCTTAGTGCCACAATGGAGATTCCAAGATTCTTTTTCAGATTTAGAGAAGATTATTTTCAAAATCCTTAAGGGATAGTACAGTTTTTACATTTTGTGCTAAATCTTAATTCAATTTATTCATTCATAATTTGTTCTGTAATCATCAATGATATCGGAAAGCTTATCACTTGGAAACTGGAAATCTCGATGGCGGAAATTGGTATCCTAGTATTGGAACCAAAAAATCAGATAATGAGATACTAGGGAAGGAAAATAAAGCATAGTCCATGAGTTCTTAGCCTAGTATAGCAAGGAAGAAGGACTATAAAAAGTTGATGCATGTACGGCAATCCTAAAATAATAATATGTATTCAAAATCCCTATTAGCATTAATCGAATGTGTAGAATGCTCAGAATTAAATATTCTTATAGAATACAAATCGTTAACAGCTTAGAAAGCACTTTCTAGTAAATTTCCATTCTCGCGAAATGTGGGAATAGATTTAATTTCAATTGGTAAATGATTGTGCATTTTTCTCGCATTGTACAGTATTGAACATGAAATTGGTCGATAAATATCATGCTCCGCAAGCTGACAGGTATGCAATGATCTTTCTGAAAAAGGAGGAATTGTCCACAACAAGAATTTTACAGATTCAACGACGTCAAAGGTGATGTTTCTAATAAAAAAGGCAGCAATGTATTTCTGTATGATAAAACTTTAGTTTTAGAAACATTGAGACACAGAAAATTAGAATCACTAGATATGGTCCCATGAAGCGCCTTGATCAGGGTTGTTTCAAGAGAAACTAGTATCGCCTGCAAATAGACATATTTTACAAAATAGGGCCTAGTACTGAGCCTTGTGGCACTCCACATTCTATTGGATTGCGAGAAGACATCGTTGTATCAACTCTTACAAGCTGACTTCTCCAAGGTATGACTTAAACCATGCGAGAGGTGTTTCCCTTGGAACCGTAGTACTGCAAATATTATGATGAAAACAATCGAAAGCCTTAGAGAAATTACAAAAAGTTGTTGCAGTGGAGTGATGGGTGTTTAAACTAGAGTAGACATTATTTGTCCATTTGTTACTCAAAAACCCAATTTATTTTTAAACAGAAATAATAAAAGCCTCTTTTTCACCAATTTTTCTATTACCCTAGATAACGTGGGAAGGAGTGAAATTGGGTGATGATTCGATACTTGATTTTTTCCGAAAAATTAGCCGCTTTAAGCATGGAGAGCGCCTTAATCAAGATATTTTTTTTTTCAATTTAATCTCAAATTTACAATCAACTCAAAAAAATACAGAGTAATAAGTAAATGATATGGTTTCTTGCTAAATGACTTGATGCGGGCACCATCCATTGATGGGTCTCCGTAGATCATTCTATGAAGTCTTCTGGCCAGCGTCTTTTCAATCTTCTCTGTTCCAATGGATCAGTGTGAAGCTTGGATATTAATGGTTTTTGGTGGTTTTCGTTCTGGTTTTTGTTTCTTATCACTGATGTCTGAATAACTTCATTGATGGTTGGAATACCAAGGTCTATGTGTAATGTGTGGTTGCTTATAAATCATGGAGCATTGGCTATTATGCGAAGTATTTTAGATTGAAAAGTTGGCAGTATCTTGGTGTTCGATGGAGTACTGCAACCTCATAGCTCTATGCTATATATCGATATTGGTTTTAGGATGATTTTGTGCATAAGTATCTTATTTTCCATTGTTAACTGCGATCATCTGCCATATTTTGATTTTTTAGCTTTCGTATGTGTTTCCTCCAAGTTAAATTTTGGTTCAAGTGTAGTCCAAGGAATTTGACTTCTGTTTTTACTGGACAGACACCACTTGTTTTGTGGTCAACATGATTTGTCAGTGAAGATTTAGGTGGCATTGTAGCTTTTCTAATGATCTTGTAGGGTCTGTATCTGAAGACATTATTGCAGTATCATCTGCGAAAGTAGCGATTAGATTATCGTCGGTAGATGGAATATCAGCAGTATACATAAGCTACAGATAAGGGCCAAGGACACTTCCTTGGGGAACACCTGATTTTATGGGTTGATAATTGGATAAGAAGGTTTGAACTTTGACTTAGGTAAGATTTAAGTAAAAGGAAGATATGATGAGGTTATTTTTGTTTTATTTTGAATAGTAGTCCTTGTTACCATACTTTGTCGAAAGCCTGTTGGATGTCTAAAAATGCCGAAGCACATGATTCCTATTGTTATAGTGCTTGCTTGATATTGTTCACTAATCTATGACACTGTTGGATTGTCGAGAGTTTTTCTCTGAATCCAAATTGATCTGCTGGAAACAGTTCTTTAGGTATAATTTCAATAATTATATGTAGAAGGATTTTTTCGAAGAGTTTAGATAGTTGTGGTAGTAAACTAATTGGCCTGTATGAGCTGGGTTTATGGTAAGGTGTGAATGGTTTCGCTAACATGATTATCTGTAAATACTTCCATTATATCGATAATGATTAATTTGTTTAATCAAGATATAACCTAGAAAATGGTAAACTTTAACTGTTGGAAGTTAATTAAAGACCTTCTGGACTCCAAGACATTAGAACAGTCTCAGAAAACACGTTTTTTTATTGCTGATAATAAAACTGAAGTTTCATAAATATCTATTTAAGATTTTTCAAAACAATTTATTTCTCACAAAGATGTGATACCACTCAACTTGTTTTTTCACCTTTTTTTTATAAGGAAAGAAAATTTATTGCATACCTAGTGTTATTATTAAGTGAAACTATGTTTAAAAATAAATTTAATCAATTAACTTGGCTGGAGATATTGAAAAATCGCTTCATCCATTAACAATTACTGAGTAATTTCCAAATTTATCGCAATGAGAAAATTATATGAGATCTAATTTCCTTTTTAGCTATTCTCTTCTGTGTATTCCTAACTTTTGAATTCATATCTTTAAAAAAAAATAACCATTGTTGACAAACTTTTCATTATTCAATTTCTTTCAGAATTACTCGCTTTTTAATCATTTTAAATAATTATTTAGCACTTTTCCTACTTCTTATTGATGGTTCTCTAATTAGAAAATTCAATATCTGGTAGAATATTTGAATAAATTTATTAAAAGATATATAAAAAGGGTGCCAATTATCTAACTATCCTTCATTCAATCGATGCATTTACATCCTGTATGATGTATGAAAATTATTCTTTATTTCCAATCAATACATTTTCAAGTAATTAAATGTACGTTATGTTTTAAATGGTATTTGTTCGAAAATATCAACTAAATATAAATTACATCTTGAGTAAACCTGTTAGAGATTAAAGAAGCTATATAATCAAGGATGACTTAATTTACGTATGGAGGTGCTTTTTAAAATCAACCCCTGGGTTCAAAGCGAATATAAGAAGGGTAAAAGCGAAAATATTTAACATGGTAGAGCTTCGGTCAATCCATTAACCCCCTAATACGTGCGAGTAACTAGGTCAACCTGTCTTTAAACAAATAATAAATACCGTAAAAGACAAAGTGCTTTCAGGAATGCACAATTTTTCGTATCTAGGACGTTCTTTGTTAGAATCGTGTCGCTGTTATAGCTACTTTTGTAGAAAAGTTCATTTTATAGTCTTAAAAGTTCCTGAAAAATATGAACTTGAAATACAGAGTTGTAGTCGCAGAAACTTCCAATTATGAACTCACTTTTTTCAAATACAAGTTTATAGAAATAGGTAATAACAACCAATTAAAAATAATAACAGAGCAAAACGTTGAGTTCCGGTTCGATAGAGTACAAGAGTTTGAACACCTGGGAGTGAATTAAAGGATTTCACAAAAAATTGGCAAGAGAAAATTAAACAATCGTCAATAAAACTTCCTTGGTTGAGGCATATAGTCAGAATGGAAGTGAACAGATAGTTGAATAGAGCCTTAACAAAGAGCTCTGGTCTGATAGAGTACAAGAGTACAAGAGTTTGAATACCTGGGAATGAATTGAAGGATTCTACAAGAAATTGGGAAGAAACAATGAAACAGCTGAAGCTGTAGGAAACCTCTTAAGGTCCAAAGATATCTCAAGGGAGCTAAGCTAATAATTTACGAGACGGTTATATAATCTACGGTGTTATATGGTAGTGAATGCTGGGTCATAAATGAGAAACAGGAAAGCAGGCTAAGATACGAGTGGAACAAGATAAATGCAGAGATTAAAAGATTGTATGGTCAGGCAGAAATCGTCAAAAAACTTTCTTGGTTGAGACATATGGCCAGAATGGAAGTAAACAGATAGTTGAATAGAGCCTTAAGAAAGAGCTCTGGTCTGATAGAGTACAAGAGTTTGAATATCTGGGAATGAATTAAACGATTTTACAAGAAATTGGAAAGAAACAATGAAACAGCTGTAGCTGTAGGAAACCTCTTAAGGTCCAAAGATATCTCAAGGGAGCTAAGCTAATAATTTACAAGACGGTTATATAATCTACGGTGTTATATGGTAGTGAATGCTGGGTCATAAATAAGAAACAGGAAAACAGGCTAAGATACGAGTGGAACAAGATAAATGCAGAGATTAAAAGATTGTATGGTCAGGCAGAAATCGTCAAAAAACTTTCTTGGTTGAGACATATGGCCAGAATGGAAGTAAACAGATAGTTGAATAGAGCCTTAAGAAAGAGCTCTGGTCTGATAGAGTACAAGAGTTTGAATATCTGGGAATGAATTAAACGATTCTACAAGAAATTGGGAAGAAACAATGAAACAGCT
Source organism: Diorhabda sublineata (assembly GCF_026230105.1). Taxonomy (NCBI): domain Eukaryota; kingdom Metazoa; phylum Arthropoda; class Insecta; order Coleoptera; family Chrysomelidae; genus Diorhabda; species Diorhabda sublineata. The sequence continues at coordinate 2,626,621 of NC_079476.1, forward strand.
GTAGCTGTAGGAAACCTCTTAAAGTCCAAAGATATCTAAAGGGAGCTAAGCTAATAATTTACAAGACGGTTATATAATCTACGGTGTTATATGGTAGTGAATGCTGGGTCATAAATAAGAAACAAGAAAACAGGCTAAGATACGAGTGGAACAAGATAAATGCAGAGATTAAAAGATTGTATGGTCAGGCAGAAATCGTCAAAAAACTTTCTTGGTTGAGACATATGGCCAGAATGGAAGTAAACGGATAGTTGAATAGAGCCTTAAGAAAGAGCTCTGGTCTGATAGAATACAAGAGTTTGAATACCTGCGAATGAATTAAAGGATTCTACAAGAAATTGGGAAGAAACAATGAAACAGCTGTAGCTGTAGGAAACCTCTTAAGGTCCAAAGATATCTCAAGGGAGCTAAGCTAATAATTTAAAAGACGGTTATATAATCTACGGTGTTATATGGTAGTGAATGCTGGGTCATAAATAAGAAACAAGAAAACAGGCTAAGATACGAGTGGAACAAGATAAATGCAGAGATTAAAAGATTGTATGGTCAGGCAGAAATCGTCAAAAAACTTTCTTGGTTGAGACATATGGCCAGAATGGAAGTAAACAGATAGTTGAATAGAGCCTTAACAAAGAGCTCTGGTCTGATAGAGTACAAGAGTACAAGAGTTTGAATACCTGGGAATGAATTGAAGGATTCTACAAGAAATTGGGAAGAAACAATGAAACAGCTGTAGCTGTAGGAAACCTCTTAAAGTCCAAAGATATCTAAAGGGAGCTAAGCTAATAATTTACAAGACGGTTATATAATCTACGGTGTTATATGGTAGTGAATGCTGGGTCATAAATAAGAAACAAGAAAACAGGCTAAGATACGAGTGGAACAAGATAAATGCAGAGATTAAAAGATTGTATGGTCAGGCAGAAATCGTCAAAAAACTTTCTTGGTTGAGACATATGGCCAGAATGGAAGTAAACAGATAGTTGAATAGAGCCTTAACAAAGAGCTCTGGTCTGATAGAGTACAAGAGTACAAGAGTTTGAATACCTGGGAATGAATTGAAGGATTCTACAAGAAATTGGGAAGAAACAATGAAACAGCTGAAGCTGTAGGAAACCTCTTAAGGTCCAAAGATATCTCAAGGGAGCTAAGCTAATAATTTACAAGACGGTTATATAATCTACGGTGTTATATGGTAGTGAATGCTGGGTCATAAATAAGAAACAGGAAAACAGGCTAAGATACGAGTGGAACAAGATAAATGCAGAGATTAAAAGATTGTATGGTCAGGCAGAAATCGTCAAAAAACTTTCTTGGTTGAGACATATGGCCAGAATGGAAGTAAACAGATAGTTGAATAGAGCCTTAAGAAAGAGCTCTGGTCTGATAGAGTACAAGAGTTTGAATATCTGGGAATGAATTAAACGATTTTACAAGAAATTGGAAAGAAACAATGAAACAGCTGTAGCTGTAGGAAACCTCTTAAGGTCCAAAGATATCTCAAGGGAGCTAAGCTAATAATTTACAAGACGGTTATATAATCTACGGTGTTATATGGTAGTGAATGCTGGGTCATAAATAAGAAACAGGAAAACAGGCTAAGATACGAGTGGAACAAGATAAATGCAGAGATTAAAAGATTGTATGGTCAGGCAGAAATCGTCAAAAAACTTTCTTGGTTGAGACATATGGCCAGAATGGAAGTAAACAGATAGTTGAATAGAGCCTTAAGAAAGAGCTCTGGTCTGATAGAGTACAAGAGTTTGAATATCTGGGAATGAATTAAACGATTCTACAAGAAATTGGGAAGAAACAATGAAACAGCTGTAGCTGTAGGAAACCTCTTAAAGTCCAAAGATATCTAAAGGGAGCTAAGCTAATAATTTACAAGACGGTTATATAATCTACGGTGTTATATGGTAGTGAATGCTGGGTCATAAATAAGAAACAAGAAAACAGGCTAAGATACGAGTGGAACAAGATAAATGCAGAGATTAAAAGATTGTATGGTCAGGCAGAAATCGTCAAAAAACTTTCTTGGTTGAGACATATGGCCAGAATGGAAGTAAACGGATAGTTGAATAGAGCCTTAAGAAAGAGCTCTGGTCTGATAGAATACAAGAGTTTGAATACCTGCGAATGAATTAAAGGATTCTACAAGAAATTGGGAAGAAACAATGAAACAGCTGTAGCTGTAGGAAACCTCTTAAGGTCCAAAGATATCTCAAGGGAGCTAAGCTAATAATTTAAAAGACGGTTATATAATCTACGGTGTTATATGGTAGTGAATGCTGGGTCATAAATAAGAAACAAGAAAACAGGCTAAGATACGAGTGGAACAAGATAAATGCAGAGATTAAAAGATTGTATGGTCAGGCAGAAATCGTCAAAAAACTTTCTTGGTTGAGACATATGGCCAGAATGGAAGTAAACAGATAGTTGAATAGAGCCTTAACAAAGAGCTCTGGTCTGATAGAGTACAAGAGTACAAGAGTTTGAATACCTGGGAATGAATTGAAGGATTCTACAAGAAATTGGGAAGAAACAATGAAACAGCTGTAGCTGTAGGAAACCTCTTAAAGTCCAAAGATATCTAAAGGGAGCTAAGCTAATAATTTACAAGACGGTTATATAATCTACGGTGTTATATGGTAGTGAATGCTGGGTCATAAATAAGAAACAAGAAAACAGGCTAAGATACGAGTGGAACAAGATAAATGCAGAGATTAAAAGATTGTATGGTCAGGCAGAAATCGTCAAAAAACTTTCTTGGTTGAGACATATGGCCAGAATGGAAGTAAACAGATAGTTGAATAGAGCCTTAACAAAGAGCTCTGGTCTGATAGAGTACAAGAGTACAAGAGTTTGAATACCTGGGAATGAATTGAAGGATTCTACAAGAAATTGGGAAGAAACAATGAAACAGCTGAAGCTGTAGGAAACCTCTTAAGGTCCAAAGATATCTCAAGGGAGCTAAGCTAATAATTTACAAGACGGTTATATAATCTACGGTGTTATATGGTAGTGAATGCTGGGTCATAAATAAGAAACAGGAAAACAGGCTAAGATACGAGTGGAACAAGATAAATGCAGAGATTAAAAGATTGTATGGTCAGGCAGAAATCGTCAAAAAACTTTCTTGGTTGAGACATATGGCCAGAATGGAAGTAAACAGATAGTTGAATAGAGCCTTAAGAAAGAGCTCTGGTCTGATAGAGTACAAGAGTTTGAATATCTGGGAATGAATTAAACGATTTTACAAGAAATTGGAAAGAAACAATGAAACAGCTGTAGCTGTAGGAAACCTCTTAAGGTCCAAAGATATCTCAAGGGAGCTAAGCTAATAATTTACAAGACGGTTATATAATCTACGGTGTTATATGGTAGTGAATGCTGGGTCATAAATAAGAAACAGGAAAACAGGCTAAGATACGAGTGGAACAAGATAAATGCAGAGATTAAAAGATTGTATGGTCAGGCAGAAATCGTCAAAAAACTTTCTTGGTTGAGACATATGGCCAGAATGGAAGTAAACAGATAGTTGAATAGAGCCTTAAGAAAGAGCTCTGGTCTGATAGAGTACAAGAGTTTGAATATCTGGGAATGAATTAAACGATTCTACAAGAAATTGGGAAGAAACAATGAAACAGCTGTAGCTGTAGGAAACCTCTTAAAGTCCAAAGATATCTAAAGGGAGCTAAGCTAATAATTTACAAGACGGTTATATAATCTACGGTGTTATATGGTAGTGAATGCTGGGTCATAAATAAGAAACAAGAAAACAGGCTAAGATACGAGTGGAACAAGATAAATGCAGAGATTAAAAGATTGTATGGTCAGGCAGAAATCGTCAAAAAACTTTCTTGGTTGAGACATATGGCCAGAATGGAAGTAAACGGATAGTTGAATAGAGCCTTAAGAAAGAGCTCTGGTCTGATAGAATACAAGAGTTTGAATACCTGCGAATGAATTAAAGGATTCTACAAGAAATTGGGAAGAAACAATGAAACAGCTGTAGCTGTAGGAAACCTCTTAAGGTCCAAAGATATCTCAAGGGAGCTAAGCTAATAATTTAAAAGACGGTTATATAATCTACGGTGTTATATGGTAGTGAATGCTGGGTCATAAATAAGAAACGGGAAAACAGGCTAAGATACGAGTGGAACAAGATAAATGCAGAGATTAAAAGATTGTATGGTCAGGCAGAAATCGTCAAAAAACTTTCTTGGTTGAGGCATATAGTCAGAATGGAAGTAAACAGATAGTTGAATAGAGCCTTAACAAAGAGCTCTGGTCTGATAGAGTACAAGAGTACAAGAGTTTGAATACCTGGGAATGAATTAAAGGATACCACAAGAAATTGGCAAGAGAAAATAGAACAGCTGAATCTGTAGGAAACCTATTAATATCCAAAGATATCTCAAGGTAGCGAAGCTAATAATTCACAAGACAGTTATACAACCTACGGTGTTATATGGTAGTAAATGCTGGGTCATAAATAAGAAAGAGGAAAACAAGATAAGATACGAGTGGAACAAGATTAAAATGCAGAGATTAAAAAATTATATGGCCAGGCAGAGATTGGCAAAAAAACTGTGGTTAGAGCATATAGATAGAACGGAAGAAAACAGTTGGATGAAAAGAGCAATAACAAATGGAGAAGGCGCTAAAAGAAGGAAAGGGCGTCCACGTAGAAAAAGGCTAGATGCATCTAAGAAAAACTTACAGAACAAAATGAGTGGGAGAAAAAAGTGCAGAGCCTTCAAGCCATGTGCCTATAAGACATACTGTGCTGTTATATATATATATATATATATATATATATATATATATATATATATATATATATATATATATATATAGTAAGTCGGTGAATACAAAATATATAATTATAATTAATTATAAAGAAGTATAGTAGATCCATTCCATTAAGTTTCGCGTCGTCAGTAAATAGTCCATTAACCAAAAGATTTTTTGAACGAATCCACGTAAGTACTCCCTTGTATGAATTCAATTAGAGGACGCTTGAATTCCTTTTTTGGAAAAAGTGATTGTCGGATTAGGAATATGAAGTTCGCAGGGGTTTGTTATATTTGCAAAGGTCCGTCATTTCATGGAAATGTACGAGATTTTTCTTTTTCAAGCTTTGTAAAATGCTCATATAATACGAGGAGGGTTTGATAGAAAAGTGACTTTTCTCCGCCATTGGTCTGTTGTCATCTATAATAATTGACGCAAAACTGACAAATATGATACGAGGGTGGTTATATTGTCAGCAGGAAAGTGTTTTGGGACAACGAACCCAATGAATTGGGTTGGAAAACACTGAAAAGCCCTCCGTATAGTTATATTTCCGATTTATTTGGTCCATTTGGTGGATTGCGATTCGAAAGCAACGCGTGGGTAGAATCCTTCATGTGCGAATGGTTGCGTGACAAGCCGAGAGATTTACACGAAAAAGATATTCGAAAGCTTCCGGGCAAACGTGTGTAGAGTATCTAGTAAAACTGTAAAAAATATCAGCTCTGTAACTTAACAATAAAATTTTTTATAACAAAATTTCGGATTATGTTTGAAGTACCCTCGTAATTTGAATACTCGTACGAATGGACTGTTTTCGTTGTTCGATAAACGTGGAGAAAAAAGAATTTCGATAGTGCCTCTGTCTAGTGGAAGGATTTCAAAATGGATATCTGCTTTTAAAATTTATTTTATGAATACGGATGGTACTGGTACCGTTATTTACGATTAATATTATTTATGATTAATAAAATCAATGCCTTTGTACTGGATAAAAGTATATCAGAATAAAGTAAATATCTCAAATCAGCAGGTATGTAATATATCGAATGAAATGCCTGCAAGGTGAGTGTCGCAATTGGTTGATACTGATCAAAAACTCGCTTGCCTTGGAAATCGAAATAATTAGGTATCATCAAACGTAATATAAATTGGTTTTTTGTAAAGGAAATTTGGGTATTCTCTTCAGAAATACATACGATACATCTATCTATTCGTTCATTCAGCCAAACTGCGTTATATAATTCATTGTCTCATCCGCCATATTCTCCTGATCTGACTCCTGTTCAAAAATTGCTTGGTGGATAGCGTTTTCTGATAGAACCATCCTCGTATATTATGGCATCACTTGCAAACGCACCCCCCATGAGTACTATGCAATTTATTTTTAATTTTGTTATTTTTGAATGTGCTCTTTTTGGCCATTCGGAGCTCCCTGAGAAGTTGTATGTCTAAATCCTATACCAATAAAAAAACGATGAGATAAGATGAAAGATAGGAAATAGTTTTAACATCAGCGACTTCGTAGCTTATTGTTTGGTACTTGGTACAAAGAGGCACAGAAATCTATCTCGTGCTTAGTTGACGACTTCCAGTTACCTTTTGCTTCATATTGTACCAATAATACGGATTCGCTTTTAAGGTTATGATTGCAGAAGATCTACAAACTCAGAAGAAGTTTTTACACACCCAATAATCCATTCATACAACAAATTTCTCTTTCATATTGTCAAGCAAAAGGTCGAAACGTTGTCTTACATACTAAAAAAATGGTGTCTGTTATTTATTTATATTACTCGAGAGCATGTTATGTTGTGTCGGTGAGTGCGACAAGTTAAAACTTGCAAATACTGGTTAATTTGTTTATTTATTCATTATTATCCAACTACGATTTATTTTTTCGGTGTTTATAATTGTAGTTTAGTCCCAGTTAGCCTTATGAAACCCAATAAAGCACAAGATTTATACTTTGTAAACTTTAAAATTGGGCTAAACCAAAAAACTATCGGAAACGTATTGTATCAATCAGTAAACGTAATCGACGACTGATCTGTGACACTTCTACAGTGAAAAGAAAATTTAGAGAAGATGGTAATGAAGAAACCTCTTTTAAAACGTCAAAATATAATCAAAAGGTTGCGATTGGCCGAAGAACATAAAAATTGGACGCACGAAGAGAGGGAGAGAATTTTATGGAGTGTTGAGTCAAAGTTTGAGGCTTTTGGATCTAAGAGACGATTGTTTGTGCGCAGATCAAAAGAAGAACGCGTGAGTAATCTAATATGTAAAACATAGCGGAAGTTTGGTCATGATTTGGAAATGTTTTAGAAGAAAGGCGACTGGAGATCTGGTTAGAATTGAAGATAAACCTGGCCAGTGCCTGATCGGTAGAAAATTTATCTTCCAGCATCATAACGATTCCAAGCATTACTCGAAGATGTACGAAGATTATTTGAAAGAATGTACTGGAAGTGATAACTTGGTTTTTTATCCCCGAAATTCCAAATAATTTGTTTCGTTCATAATTCCGTTTAGTTTTTCCAGTATTTAGCAATAAGTTCATATTAATACTGCGAAATAAAAATTTCCTGGAACTATTTTAATACCATGGGAATAATTTCATAAAGGAACGAAACTGTCGAGAACAAGTATACGATAAATTTGTAGAGGTAGAGTATCCGAGTTAGTAATTACAAGTATAAATACTTTAATGTGTTGAATGAATCACTGATAAAGTTTGAATGTGTATTAGTGTATTCAGTGGGGTAAATAAAGTAGGTTAAGATTGAACTTGCGGCAACAATAATGGAATTGCCATATTTCAAACAGTCTATTCACGTCGTCGTAATGTTTATATTCGACTGCAGAGTATATTTTCATTATATTAAAATCTAATTGTTACGAGCAGCAATAGCGTATATAGTCTTATTAAAAATAGATATTGAAGGTAACCATCATTTAAATGGGAGTTTAGATATTTATAAACAGGTTACGACATAAACAAACAATACTTTTCAAGTTTATTCTCTACGAATCTTTACTAAATCATAGGATAACTCAAATTTAAAAAAATATGTTTAATATTCGTGATTTTGAAGTGGGAATATTTTTGAACGATTTTTCTAATACTTATTTTATTAAATAAGTAATCAGTGGATAAAATATTATCTCATATCACGTAAATAAGTGCCGAGTTCACTTACTAATGAAGCTCGTTTCTATTATTAATTAAAAATGCTGCCAGAATTCAGAATACTAAGTCAAAATATCTCGTTTAATGGACTAACAGTGATTCCACCTTCGTACTTTTTTATCATCGTTTCTGATATCGATGTCGATCCATTTAATGTCTTGATTGAAACGATCTCTATATTCCTTTTAACTTTGACTAGATAAATAATTTTATATTCAAACTACAGTAAAATTTACGATTCAGTCGTAAATAAAGTAGATACTTATCATTGGTTTGTATAAGATATTAATGTGAAACGTAAAATCTATTTTGAAAATTTTATCCTACGTTATTTTTTAAGTTATATAACCTTAATCTGATGAAGCATATTGAACAGTGAGCTACGGATGCGAAACGAGGTTTCTTAACAAAGAAATTAGATGTATGGGAAAGTAAAATACTCAGGAGGTTACTAGGGGGCAAAAAATGGAATCTATGTGGAGGAGCAAAGCTAAGTAAAATAATAAGATCCAAATGAATAAAATGGTTGTGTCTCATACATAAAAATAATGGACATAGAACAAGGATTAACAAGACAAAAATGGAAGACCAAGGAGACGATAGTACGCAGAGCAAAACCTAAAATAGAGAGGAATTCAGGATTGGAAAACGAAAGCAAGAAATAGGAAAGAGTGGAAGGGAATCACTTCCATGTTATGGGCCTAAAATGCCTGCGTGAAGCACCTATGTATAATTTCTTTATGCATTAATATAATTTATTTATTTTCTTGGATTTAGACGATTTTTCACAACGACGTTGTGACACAAACTGTGGATTAATTCCTCAACCAATATTTTCATAGTCTAAAATTAAATATTAAGGTCGAATGATGGAGAAAAAAGCACTTATATACATTTAGTTAGACTCTTTAGCAACTAAATGAACTTCAGCAGGATCATTTATTATACTCGCAGACTCTGAAGCTGCTACTCTCTGTTCTAATTATTTCTATTTTTTAAAAAGAGCCAAATTCAATGGATGTTATCAATTATTCACATCACAGTTCCAGTAGAAATGGAAAGAGTTTTCTACAAAACTTATAATTCATATTGAAGTTCAAGTCGAGATGAAAAGAAATTTTAGCTACGATTTCTTTTGTAGGAAATATGTGTTTGATAAATGATAATCTGAACGAAAATTTTATTTATCTTGTCCACTACGGACAAACCAACAAAGTTTTATGATTCGTGGCAAGTTTTTTCGTTTTTGAAATCCCTCAGAAAAAACTAAATAAAATAATAGGCAAGTTATGGAGAAAGCAATATATGGTTGTTGAGTAATTAGGGAAATTATGAGGGTTGATAGCTTAAATTTCCTCCATTTTCTATATTTAATTTATAACTTTCCTGGTCAAAATTTTGTGAGAATTTTTGGGGCAATCGTATTGACGAAGTTTTTTTAGAGAATTCTTCCAGTTTTCTGAAAAATCTCATCGTTTTTTATATTTATTTTACTTCTTTCGCAATTTTTTTATATTACACGAGAGTATAGTTTTTTTAATGTAGATCTATCTATTCACACATACAGACACACACACCTGTCTTCACTGTAAGCTAGTCGGAGCCCAAGGTTACCACTAGACAGTCGAAAATTAATTATAACAACATATCAACTGTTGATGAAGCAGTTACTATTGAGCTGGTACGCAAAAAGAAATTTTAATGAAGTTCCAGCCTTATTATTGGTGATTCTTATGTAAAATGACGTCCTGGGTCCAAAGCAGTTTTTTTCCATCACCTACCATTTTCGAAGGAGCTTCGCATCTTTACCACATTTTGATAATAGTGAACTTATGGACATTGATTTGATTTGAAGGGATATAAAGGAACTATTTTAGCTGGAAACATTTATAGAGACAGCTGTGTCGTCTCAAAATCCAGCAGTACTTTGCCGAAATGCTTGCACTCAACTTCCCTGAAAATCTCTTCTTCAAATTAGCGATGTCTTTATGTAACGGTTCCCCATCTTCATCAAAGACTGCTCCAAAATTTTCAGGAAAGAAGTCCAGGTGCGAGTGACCATGTACGCTAACGGCAACATAATCATCACTTTTGTGGTTACCCAAAAAGGTTTGGAATGCAAGGCAAGCGCGTTTTTTTTTATTTAGGCACCTTTGAGTCATTTGGAGAAACTGCTGTAACAAGTCGTACAGCAAACTGATAGAAACCAAGTCTTGTTTTGGTTGCCAGCTTGGTAAATTTATAAGCTATTTCAAGAAACGTAGAAAGGGATTTTCGTTGCGCTTTTACAGTAAATTTCCCGTAGATATAGCAAAAGTTATCGAGATGATTTTCACATTCGCGCTTAGGACGTCGGCAAGTTAACTCTACAACGATTATAGATGTACTGATCGAAACTACGTAGTACTAATAACAAGAAGAGCAATGCAAGTTTTAGCTAGTCATAATTTCTTCCACGAAACTGTGCGCGTGTGGTATTGAGAGCCACAGTCGTGCAATTAATAATACTAATCGTTCCTTCATAAATTTGTATTTTATTGTAGTTTTTATATACTTTTATATAAGAACAATGTTGCCATATACTTTGCTTCATATTTCATTACCTGCTTTCGGGTGTTTAACGACAAGAAGTTTAAATATGTAAAAAAACGGGTAAAAAATATCCCCCACAAACTCTACTCCTGAAAACAGTCATTAATTTTGGCCATTGCTATAACAGATGTGTGAACTGATGCATTGTCCTGATGAAATAACACTTTCTTCTTAGTCAAATGCGGCTGTTTTTGCTTGATTTCTTCGCTCAAACATTGCATGCTGCTCGCCGTTGATAGTTCTTACTTTTTGAAGTTACACAATAAAAAATTATCCTACGCGGATCCAAAAAAACCGACGAAATGGCCTTGCTTGCAGATGGAACGGTCTTAACCTCCTTTGGAGCCAGTTCTCCCTTTTCAGTCCATTCTTTTGATTGTTTTTTTGAAACATTGCCATTGCCAACATTTTTGTTCCATTGTGACCACACGTGCCACCCATCTTGGGCACTGCATTTTTTGAAATGCCTTTTATGTCAACTAACTCGCATAGTTTCAGTCGACGATCATCCAGTACCGCTTTGTGGATTTTCTTCAACATTTCTGGAGCAATTTCCGTCATCTCTAGGTCATGCCAGGTACTTCTGGGATCATTCTAGTATACTTATTATTCTTATGTGAAATTTAGATGCTGGTGGATTTTCTAGCTCCTGAAATTTGTTTTTCTAAAGTTTAGTACAGAATTTTCTGAATGCAGACTTCCTCACACACAATATATGAAGTATTGCATTAACTACTAAAAAATTACTTCATTTTGATCATTAATTTACTTATTCGAAGCTGTGCTTGATTTTTTGATACAGTGAAAGTGAATTTATCTTAATATAATCAACTTGTAGATCTAACCTTATCGATTTTTCTTAATTAAACGAAATTCAAAGAAAAATCGAGATTTTTCTTGCGTGAAACATTTTATCGCATTGCATATATTCCGTATCTTTTATCTAAAAAGTTATTTGGTGAAAATGTAAGTTTTTTAACGTTCTATTTGAACTTAGATGAAAAATTTGAATCATTTCGCAAAAGTCTCGACTTTTTTCATAAAATCCGCTCAGAAAATCTATCTCTTGTTTCCGATTCTTTAGAAATTCCAAATGTGAAATTTACTTTTCTTACTTGTCTTACTTTCGCGTTTATAAATCGCTCGTGGACAGTTGAGGATATTAAATACAAAACTTTTTGGTGAATCCAAGGAATTACTTCAATTATTGATGATTCTTTATTGTTATTGAAGATAGGTCAAAGTATACAAAGTATGCTTTATAAGTTGACATTCATACTTGTCTCCCTTTGATCTATATACTTTTAATCTCTGTACCCCTTTTTTAATGCACAATATTTTCTACTCAACTAATCGTACTCAAACTTATTTCTACTTCTACAGTCTCTAGATTATCTACATTAGAGGTGTCAACCTCAATTTTGCCGAGGGCCTATTATTATTATTATTATTATTAGACTGAAAAACTGTGCACTCACTATGAACTTTACGTTTTTGTACCATTACGCCAAAATCGTAACAATTATGGAACTGGACAAAACAATTATGGATATCGTACGAGCACGACTCAAACAAATGCACAATACCTTCACAATCACTACCTCGCAGTACAATAAAAAACGTATCGCTTCGATTACTCGACTCATCTAACTCACGTCGCGCCGACGTACTCTTTTTATATGGTTAAGGAAGGTTCTAGTCCAGACTTGAAGCGCGTGGAAGATTCTATCGTTCTCGAAAAAAAAAATAATAGGATATTTTCGCTTGCTGTTAAGTGATGGCGATACTGTTTTGATAGACATGATTGAAGTTATGTTGAAACATGAAAATACGCTTCAAAAGTTAACATACATGAACAATATTTTCCGTCTACGCAATCGTACTCCCACCTCTTTTTACTTCATAGCTTCTAGATTATTTATATTAATATCCACTTTGCTCTCTGAGTCTTTGAGTGGATTTTTGTGTTTATGTTTGATTTGCCACTTTCTCTTAAGAGTTTCGTAGCCATTTCTAGTGCGCAAATTTCCACATAAAGGATATTACGTCCATTTTCCGTCTGTACGGCTGTTGAATGTTCAGTTTTTTCAGTCTTTTCTTTCTGGATCCTTTTCTATATTTTGAACATTGGGACTTCTTCCTTGTTTATTCTACTTCGTTTGTAGTCCCCAAACGTCTCTTCATTTTACAGTTTTATACTGAAATTGAAGCTATCCCATGGCCAAAGCTCACTAGCAACTCCCCACACCACGTGTCGAATATATGTGGATATGTTTTTCCATTTAATTCAAATGTCTGCGCACACTCAGACAACCACACACCACTCCACGCCACGCCATATTCGACAATGGGCGTGGGGTGGCGTGGTGTGCTGCTAGTGGGTTTCGGCCGTTATATTTTATTTAAAAAGTTGAATCAATTCATCTGATGTTTTAATATCAATATTTTTGAAATATCTAAGTTGTTTTAAGTTATTTTTTTTTCTTTATTATCTTTGACAATGCATTACTTCATTGATACAAAAGAACAAAAATATGTCAATTAATCTACTATTTGTGCGTGCGAAATCGTAAGATATGAGGCAGCTTCAATTTTGGTTCACTCCAAATGATTTTTAAAATAACAAAGTAATCAAAGAAGCAACAAACTGGATTGGAATAAGTAGTTAGGCACTTCGTTTTTCCAATTAAATTGGAGAATACAAGCATTGATTTAGAAATTCAGCATAACCGAGCTTCGAAATTATTCAAAATAACATAAAACTGCCTTAAAATCTAGCTCAATAGTGATAAAAATAATAGTATTAGCATGTTGTTTCGTAAAATGAAATATAACTAATATTTCATCAATTTATATTACAAGCAACATTGTAAGGAAAAGAATTGGCAAACTGTTGTGACTGTCATAGTGAAAGCAGTGTCATCGTGAAATTAGAACAGTAATAAGATGGTACCTGCATAGTTAGTAGTGACTTTTTTATTACTTCACTTTTTTTCAAGCTATCTACGCTAATTTCTAATTAGAATCGATGCTAAGTCAAGATGGGCGGAGGTAAAACTTTGTAAGAATTCGCTTATTTCGGAATTAACTATCGAATTGCTGAAAGACATATTTGCCACTCATGGTTTCCCAACCATGATGGTCTCGGATAATGCGTCAATCTTCATGAGTGAAGAATTTAAGTGATTTTGTTTCTAGAGTGGGATTTTTCAAAAACTCATTGCGCCGGGTCATCCAGTCACGAACGTTCTGGCTGAACGTAATGTCCAGACCCTTAAAAATCATGGCTGATTCCACGTAAGCAAAAGTCTTTTCAGATACAGGTCCATTCCACTGGCTTGTGGAAAATCTCCAGCAGAGCTTGACCTTGGAAGAAATATTAGATGCCAACTGGATGTACTTCGTTCAATCAATTACAAATCAAAGGTCGATCATAGTCTCCAGAGCCGCTAAACAAGCGTGGAAGATAACGTGTTGTCGAGGTACTATGAATCAGTGGCAACTTGGCACCATTCTCAAGAAGCTTGGAAGACTTCACTACATCGTTCAGCTCAACGATCAACAAGTAGAGATATAGCGCCATATTGATCAGCTTCACCGTTCAGAAGTTCCAAAGAGAAAGATTCACTTTGCCCCTGAACCAGAGGGAACCTATATGACTTTCAGCCTATTCATGATCCAGATTCTGACCGTACTCAACGGGTGAGACCTTCAAGTTCCCAGACTCCAGCACCAGAGGTTGCAGGGGCCGCTCCAGAGCCTCCCACTACTAATGTCAGGGGTTCCAACCGTTCTCGCAAAGCGCCCTCTTACTTAAAAGACTATATAACATCTTAATAACCGTGGAAGACTGTTGTGACTGTCATGATGAAAGCAGTGAAATTAGAAACAATAATAAGATGATACCGCGTCTGTGTAGTTTGCAGTAACTTTTTTAGTACTCCACTTTTTTTCAGGTTATTTAACCTTGTGTCAGAAATAAAAAACTACTATCAATAAAATCAGTGCTTATACAATTTCACTGTTGTTTAATCTGAAATACAGATGGATCGCTATAGTACAAATGTGATTGCGTAGACAATGTAAAATGCTTTGAAAATTAGATTAGAAGCAATCTCTGGAGAATTCAAAATACGTCATTTGAAAGGGGTTCAGCGTAGGATAATTACCAACAAAGTCGAAACTGTTTAGATTAATTTGAAGATGACGAGGGTAATTTTCGATTGTGGAATCAAGTTAGAGAAATAACGAGCTCTTTTCGTGTTGGCAGCAACATCAAGTGTCAAATTTGTCGCTTGAGGTATCAACAAAAAATTTGTAAAGTATAAAGTGCGTTCGAAATAATTAATAATTTCAAATATTTCGATTTCAGGCAAATAAAATTACATTGGAAATAAAAGTTGATTTTCTTGTAACATCATAACAGTTTACTAGATGACTATCGGATCCATATACTCATTTATGCTTGGTTTTACCTGGCGCACTATGAACCGAATCTGTCACGTGAGAAAATCGATCACGGGCAACTTAACGATACCAAGCATCGTGTCTCCTTGTATTTATTTGCATTTATGTGCGAAGTTTACAAGGAAAACTTAGTTTCTTGCATAAAAACCTATAAATTGTCATGAAATCCAATTTTAGTTATGAAATAAACTGAATTTTAAGGAAAAGTGCAAGGTAAAATAGGCAAATAGTGATTCTATTTTTTATTTAACTGTATATTATTGACTGAAAAATTACATGCATTTTTTATGATGTAATGTAGTACTATAATTTTCATATTATGCGAAACAGAAACATTTAGATACAACCTAACAAAAAATATATAACTCTGTTTAAAAATATTGCAGGTGTCAATATTACCCCTAGATATTGACATTCCTAGTAAAGTATGTTTTCATATGAATACAAACTTGGCTATATGACTATATATATAACTAACTCTTTATTCTTGAATATTAATTAAACTTTATTGTTAGAAAATGAACATAACTAATGTTTATTAACACTTAAATTCCTAACTATGAAATGAATACTTAAGAAAAATCAGATCACAATCAATTAAGATCAATTGAGGCTCACGTAATTTTGGTTTAAAGTGATATCTACTTCTTTGAATATGTGGTTGCCTTAGAAGGATATCAATTAAAAAAATCTGCGCCTGATCTGACACGTCAAGTTGCATTAAATAAAGGTTGCGTTGGCGAAGGAATTTCACATCAACTTTTACGTTCAAAATGCTTCAAAATTAACATTGACAACCAAAGTTTACCGACAATTAGCATTGACATTGTCAAAGTTAATCCAAAAAAGAATTTGTTGAAACCAATCTCATGTTATATGAATGTATGATGACTTATAGCAACATAAGGTCTAAACTTACCGTTTTATGCTGAGGGAATCACAAAAAAACAAGTATTTTACAAGTTTATTCTGCACACACATATCAGCTGATACGAATCGCCTTAAGGCTCCAATCATAATATGATTTTAAATTATGTCAATCGGTAGCGCTGTATATGGAGTTGTAGAAAATGGTAAATGTAATTTCAGTTTCAAACCAACTTCTCACATTTTGTTATTAACGTTGTGTCAATATTATCCACATTCCAATTTGTTCTGTGTTACCTTAACTATCATCTGCATTTCATGTATAATTCGTTTTATCTTATATATTAAAAAAATTGATGATTTCCATTCCGAGTCCGTTCAGGCGTTCTACCCAACCGATTAGCTTAATTCTTTTTCTTCAATGAAAGGTATTGATGCACAGATCAGCCATCAACCATCGGATTTCATCTAATTTTCACCATTTTCAAGTTATACTCAAATGCGATTTCCCCCTGTACATTACTTATGGGAGTTTTTCACATACACGCGTTCTATCCTCAATGTTGCAGGTTCTATTCAAGAAAGAGATTTCGTTTTTGTTCAAGAACACTCGCTGAAACACCTTCTTTCTTTTGAGTTTTTGAATACTTAAATCGGTTGAGTTGGAGAGGAGCTAGGCGCGGACATTCAATGTGGAGTTATGGATTTTTGTAGGTTTTTGGCAATTTTTCTACATTCACAGATCTATATCTTAGGTTTTAATATAGCTACAGAGTTCGTTTTGGTCTAAGAACACTTGCTAAAATATCCTCTTTGTTTTGAGTTTTTGAATACTTAAATCGGTTGAGTTGGAGAGGAGCTAGGTGCGGACATTTATTGTGGAGTTATGGATTTTTGTAGGTTTTTGGCAATTTTTCTACATTCAAAGATCTATATTTCAGGTTCTAATATAGCTACAGAGTTCGTTTTGGTCTAAGAACACTTGCTGAAATATCCTCTTTGTTTTGAGTTTTTGAATACTTAAATCGGTTGAGTTGGAGAGGAGCTAGGCGCGGACATTTAATGTGGAGTTATGGATTTTTGTAGGTTTTTGGCAATTTTTCTACATTCAAAGATCCATATCTCAGGTTCTAATATAGCTACAGAGTTCGTTCTTTTCTATTATAATGATTTCTGATATTTAATGGATTCGATGCAAGCGAAGCCGCGGGTAAAAGTTAGTTACGTCTTAAATTCTCTGGTCGGTTAACGTAGACCCTACTTTATAAATGCCCCCAGAGAAAAAATAATGAGGGTATGATCAAGTGATCTAGGCGGCTCCACTGATCCACGTCTTCCAATCCACCTTTCTTCAAATCGGTTGTCCAGAAACCTTCGAAAGTTAATTTGGTGGTACATCTACTTGCTGGAAGCAAGAAAAACCAGGAAAATTAATTTTTTGATGTCTCAATCCAGTAGGCTAAACTGTGCCTGGTCTAAAAATATTATACTATTAAGAAATTTGTATTTTCATCACAATTCCTCAAGAAGATTTTACAAAATTTCAAACGTCTGTTGGGATCACCTCCTTAGAGTTTATAAACAAGTTTTATGGATGTGGTTTTGAATGGCATTGTTAGATCACGTTCATAAAGGTTACGAGAAGGATTGGTGGGTTTATAGTGAATAAATTTGAAAAAATATCTTTTCACTTCAGGTTTACCTTAATTATAGCAATTACATGATTTTTCAACGATGTTGTTACATTTATTGTTTATTAATAAGGCGATTAGCAATATTTTTGTGTGCTAGGTGAATTGGTCGAAAACGTGCATTGTCATTAATCTGGAGTATTTTGTTGAGTTGTAAAATCAACATAAATGTGGATGAAGTACAACAGAAGGTAAAGGAATTCATTAGGCCAAAGACAAGCAACAATTTATATTACTGCAATCACCAGTTCATAACAGATACATAAAGACAGGAGAATGGTCAAAATTACTGTCTGTTAATGTGGCATTATAAGCTAATAGATATCCGAAACCAAGAACTGGAGGACTGGAATTTTACTAACTAGAAACTTCATAGAAAAACTTATTTCAGACTATCCACAATGTAAACTAACAAACCAAAAACCTCTTATATGTTAAGAGAGAACCATGAGATGTTGTTGGTTGATGGGAATGAGAATAAATAAATAAGTAAACTGGAATAAATAATTTTATTGCGCGGCATAATTTCTCTAAAAACTTACTACCACCGACTTATTATCATTTTATTCTAAGACATTTTATGTTGTAGTTGCGTTAGGGTTGTCTTCTATTGTTAGAAAAATATCTAGCTTGGTTTCATGGCATATTCTTGTTAATACAGATTTTGAAGCATCCCTCTTACTTTTCGTTTCATTAAATTTTGCATCAAGCTTACTGTGTTTATAGCAATTGAAAGTCGTTAAATAAAGCACAAGCTTAATCATAACCTCGAAGTCTATCGTCGTAAAATATCATCATTAGAATTTCCATTCTTTCTCTTTCGGTTAGAAAAGCCATCAACAAAAAACACAAGAACGAATACATCTACTGATGCTACAACCGACAAGATCTTGAGTCATTTAATGAGGTGGTGTTCACCTTCACAACTATATTGAACGTGACATTGTATATTCTAGAAAGCTGAAAGGACAGTCGAGCTAGCGATGATTTTATCAAAAGTCTGATGAGCAAAAGAGCTGGAGCTAGGATCCTCGACAGGTTGTTGGAAACCACTAGCAGGCTCTATATCAAAACCCTCTTCATAGGGCCACCTAGGTTATCTGGAGACGATATCATATAGCTTGAAGAAATCCTGATCATTTTTTGATTAGTGATATACAGCAAAACACTCCTAGACGAGAAGGATCAAGCAAGATCCCTAATTTTGGATATCCAAATGTAAAACAGCTTATTTCGCTCCACGTAATGTTTACCTGAGCTCCTCTCAGTGGTGTTCTAGTCATTCTGGTAAAGAGCGTGGTAAAGCACATCAAAAACAAGAGAACAGAATTAGATAGGCTTCTTTGTTTATTATAAGATGTCTGTCTATATAATTTATACTTCAACTTATGAATTATCATTGGATTTATAAGGCTGCATTGCTGAGTGTCCAGCTTGATTAGAATCCAGTTCCAATAATTGAACTTTGATGATTTCCATAATCACGTTAAAAGGCTCAACATTATTGAAGATGGGACATTTTTAGTCCATATTCAGTTTGGTTTTTGTTATGAGTCGTTCAATTTTCATTAAATAAATTTGAAGCAACTCTTCTTGTTTCTCCTTTGTATTTATTATCAATTTAAAACAGAAGTCATAAAAAATGAATATTTATAATGCTTTTCCAATATTGAAAACGAACCTAACTATTTTTTTATCAAGATCATTCCATATTTTCAAGCATACTAGATAATAGAATTCAAATTTTCCTATAAGTCTTATTTAAATGATTGAACATTTTGTGCAGCTAGTGTATTTGCAATTAATTCTGATTTTGTTGCAGAATTTGAAGAATCAAATTATGACAACTAACTTGTGGGTAGAACAGGTAAGTTTTGCTTTATTTAGAGCGAATTGAATTCAATTTTAGCTACAAGTTCAGCTACTAGCTTTAATAATTCAAGTTTGAAGAATTAAGTATACCTCGGAAATTTAATTTTAGAGAGATAATTTAAAAAAACTAAGAAATAAATATACAAATAACTGAATAAAGTTTCATCTAAGCCCATCATCATCATTACGTCGTTCAATCTTTTGGATTATGGCTAACGCTTCGTGGAATGGATTACTCCTCTTGTTGTTTTTTGTGGTCCTGGCTTCGTTTATCAGCTTTCTCCATTCTTTTCTTTTTCTATATTTTGCTTTCCAGCTTTCCTATATTTCTAGGATTCTGATATTTTCTACAATTTGGTTTCTCCAGGTATTTCTTGGTCTATCTCTACCTCTTGGCGATAAAGGTATCGATTGTAGGTTTTCTTCTCATGATGATCCTGGCCCAATTTAGTCTTTATGCTTATATATACTTTATTATATTTTCTCCTCTCAGTTTTTTTTCTATTTCTTCAATATTTTGCCCCGTCTCTTGTAATATTTGGTCCGAGTATAGTCAGATGGTCAGATCTTCTTCGTCCTTTGTATTTATGACTGTTACTTCCATGGTGTACGCAATCAATGGCCTTATTAATATTTTATATGTTTCTATTTTATTCTTTTTACTAATATTTTTGCTTTTAAGTTATTTTTTATTTTCTCCAAATGTTTTATATCCTTTTTGTACTGCCTCTCTTGTATTTGGTTTTTTTCTTGGTATATTTCTAAACTGACTTTTCTTGCTTCTGTTTGCCGTTTGTTGATTATCCTCATTAGTTTTCTTGTTTTAGCCAATATTGTTTTATCGTCTGCATATGCTACAGCTACAGTAATTTTGATTTTCTTATTACGTTTTCCAAGATCATATTTAACCGGGTCGTCTTGTTTGACTCCTTTATTTATTTTTATTTCTTCTGTTAGTGCTGCCAGATATCTTACTTGGGCTTTCGTGTTGGTAATATAATCAATATAATATCATTTATTGAGTCAAACGCGCTTTTTCAATCTATTAAATGATTTCTCATGTTTTTTGGACTATTTCGTCCATTTTGTGGATTGCGTTAATTGCGGATCGTCTTGGTCTGAACTCATTTTGAAAATTTCCAAGTATACTTTCTGCGTATGAGTTTTCTATTCATTAAGTTGAGAGTTCTTGTAATGTTAAGAAGTGTAAAGTTTTGATAGTCCTCTTTTTTGTGTATTGGTATAATTATAACTGTATTCCACTCCTCTGGGATCTTGTTTTGTTTACAGATTGTTTTGTTGAGTTGACTAATTTGTTTTGGTATTTGTTTTCTCCATATTTTAACAACTAAGCTTCAAATACATTATTCCCAGGGATTTTCCCATTACGCATTTTTTTATTTCTTCTTTCACCCCATAAACTAGATAAAACACCATTTCTGCTAACAGTACTTTCATCAGAAAAAATTTATCGATCCATGAAGATTTCTGTTTACTAAATACAATCTAAAACTACAATCTCCTTGGCAGTTTTAGTTACAAATATTAGTATTTGATTTGTGGAATAAACAAAAAAAATTACAGTCGACAGTTTTTTTTTTATTTGGTTTAAGGATATGAATGTTCACTCTAAACAACTTATTTTAATAACTTTTTGGAGTATCTGCCTCATAAAAGACACTTTATATCAGAGAAAAATTAGTTTTTGAAAATTTCCGTGTACTCAATTTTTCAAAACTATAATTATGTTAAAAATGTATCTTCAATTAAGTATTTATATCCGGATATAAATTGAATTTCCTCGTAAATTCTAATCTTGAAAATGTGTAGTTTGTTTTGCATCACTATAAAGTGTTCAGCCTTTCCGTAGTCACTGTTACTGAAGATACGACCCTTGAGACAAGATGATGCGAACCATAATTTGCATATTTTAATTTCGATTCATAAATACAGTTAACAATTCGGAATAATTGAATAAGAGTATCAATAATAATTCGAATATCAATCTGCCACCAACTCAATACAGAAGATGAAAAATCTGTTTCATGGTCAACGAAAATGTTTATGCTACAATTTAGATTGCGACTAAAACGTTAAAGCTTTTGTTTCATGGACAGAAGTCACCCTCACCATTAATAATATTTTGATATTTTGTTCTGGAAGTGTAGAACTCATTATCTTAGATAGTTTATTTGCTGTGATCAACGTTTAAGTTTGTTTAAGCAATGATAAAAACTAATACGAACGCTGAAGCATGAAAAGTCCACAAATTCTTATAAAAAACTGCAAAGTGAATCTGGAGGAGGTGGAAGACATCGTGATTATATAATATGTGTGTTTATACAACTTTATATGAGGATTTAAGATCGAAGAATCTTCTTTCCAAATACAATGAAGAATTGATATTTAGGTGAAATGAAAAGAATTCTGTGCAGTATTTCTAAATCAAACGAACGGTCATCTGAGCTTCTTCGACAATTTGGACGAGAAAAACGAGTCACAGTGATTATTGAACTGTGTCACATATTTTTGCAGCCTCGACTATTTTTATCCATTTTTCTCTGTTCTGTATCTGTTTGTTCCAGTCACGTACTCCCAGTTTTTGCATATCTTGTACAATCTGATCTTTCCATTCATGTTTTGGTCTATCAGGCAATCTTTTCTCGTTCGGTTTCCATTTCCAGATTTTCCTTGTACCCTGCCATTTTTTCATTTCCATTAATGTGCCCGTACAATTTTATTCTTTTTGCTGTAATTGTATTTACTATATCTTCATTTTCTAATATATAATTTCATAGTTCATAAGTCCTCTATACTATTACTTCCAGCTTTCACTGGTCCGTGAATTTTTCTAATTATTCTCCTCTCATATATTCTTAGTTGTTCTTTGTCTTAATTTGGTTGCTCCGCATTATAGTTTTGTCTCGTTTTCTGTGCCATTTTTATTGCTTATCCTAAGTACTTAAAGGTGTCGACTACTTCGAAGATGAGGTCATTTATATGCACTGTTTCTTGATTGCGAAATTCCTTCTTTCCTTCCATTTCCATATATTTTTCTGATTTATTCTCAATCCTATTTTTCCTGCCTCTCTTACAATTTTTTCTAATGTGTTCTCTAGACTCTTTCGGTATCTTGCTAATAGAACTAAATCATCAGCATATATTATTACTTGTATTGATTTGTATTTATACAAACAATCCCGCCGAGAATCCGTCACTCTCCTTACCCTAGCATTTATTTCAAATTCCGCAGATTACCCTTGTCCTAGAATTTAGCATAGTCAATTTCAGTTTTGTTGTTTTAGTCAATTTGTAGTTTTTCCATGTCCTTTATAATCGTCCTCCTTTTTAGACTATCAAATGCTTGTTTGAAATCGAAGAATAGCATTAATAGCATCAAACCAACTAATACCTCTATAATTACTACATTTGTTGGGATTTCTTCCCTTCAGTATTGGTTTAATCAATCCAGTAGACCCACTCCCTTGGTATTGCTTCTGTTTCTCATACTCTTTCTATGATCTTGAATATTTTGTACCTTAGGTTATCTCCCCCAGATTTTATTAGTTCATTCAGTATTTCCTCTCGTCCTCTTGTTTTATTCTGTTTCAGTTTGTTGATTATGTCATTACATTCCGCTTCCGTTGGTTTTCTAGTATGGTACCATTGTCACTTGTATCATCTTCTCCGTATTCACTTTCTTCATTAATATTTGTTGTGTTTCGTCTTCTATTTTGTATTTTTATTGTATCTTTAATTTTTATTGTACATTCCTTGTCAAACTAATCGTTATTTTTTCTAAAATCTTTTGTGCCAACAACTTTCTGCTTTGCATTTATAACACTTTTCTTAATTTCTTTCTATTGCTAATCAATAGTATCTTTTTCTTTACTCTTTTGTAGTTACTTTCTTTTCTCTATTCTTCCCCCCTCGTTTTCAGTTTCTGCATATTCCGCTTTTTGCTTTTTATCGTCTTGTTTATTATATTCATCATTCTTAATTTAATATTGATTATTACTAAGTGATGATCAATCTCAACATCTGTTTCTTTGTATAGTCTCACATCTTGTATCATTTTTGATATTAAGACGTGATCTATTTGGTTTCCCTTGGTACTTCCTGGTATAATCCACGTAGTTTTATGTTTTTTCTTATTTATAATTATTGTTAAGGTCTCCGTAGCGTTGTTGTTTCAAGAAAATAAAAAAACACCACGTTATAGGGTGAGTTTTTCTCGATAAAAAAGGTCCCTTATAATTTTTTTGTGAAAGCTATGATTTTCTCACAGAAAATTTGTAAATCTATCAAATCGTGTTTCTGAGGCTATCATATTTATAAATACCTTCTATAGACGCATAAAATTACTTTCGTAGAATGATTATTTCTGTTTGTTTAAGCAACCAATTGAAAATTCTGAACAAATTTCGAATTTTCGGAATTCAGGGGCGGCAAATTTTGGTAAAAACTGAAAATGATTAACAAATTATACCAACTATTGAAAGAATTTTGAAAATTCATTTTCAAAAAACTTGTAAACATGTAAATATTTTGAAATGTATCTTTTAAAATAAAATAATGCAGGAAGCATAATTAAAATTCAAATTGTATACAATTCCTGAACAATGTTTAGTAATTTCAATTCGAGATAATTCAAATTCTTAAATGGTCTGGATTAACATATAGCCTAGGGCGGCGGAATTCAGGAGGCGGCCCGTCACCTTGCCTCGGTACCATGGTAAACTTACACGGTTGTCTTGGAGGGAGGGACAAATTGCGGATAGCCCAGGGGTGGCAAATCTTCAAATCCGCCTTAAAGAAAAGGTAGAGAGTCCAAGTATATAATATTGTTATTAATCAGACGAAAACAGCAAGAATTTGAAGGTTAATATTATCATTAAGAACAGCGTATATCATTAGAGATTAATTAGAGAAAATCCTATATTGAATCCGGTTCAAATTGAGTTGATGATATCGCTCAGTTTAGAACGTTTTTGTGGAGTTTATTTTGAAGACGATCCTTCAAGCTAATAAGGAATTTTGTGAATTTTGGCATCATTGTGGTTGATTCCACAGAAAACTTAAGATTGGTTATGAGTGATAACGGTATCATTGACGTTTATTGTTGATGATATCCTTAATAAGAAGTCGAAAGAGGGAACACTTGATTTAATATTCAGTGCTGTTTATAATCAAGTAACTAGATGTTTTTCCATAAAGGTGAATGACTTGTCATGATTTAAATCAGATAAAAAGCAAATAGTCCAGGCAATTTAGGAAAAATCTCTTAGTTTTCTACGATATGTGTGAAACTTTGTATTTTGGTGAAAAGTGTGTACAATGACATATCTTTATCTGTGGTGTGTTATAATTTTTTATCATTGTTATCATTTTTATCATTTTTTGCTCATAGCTTCGTTACTGGTGACTTTACATAAAAAAACCTCAATCCTTTTTTTCTTGTCCTACAAAAGTAGATGTTGCACGTTGAAAAATATTAATTAGTGCAAGAGATAAACGAAAATAACAATGACTATTGTTGTTTATAGATAAACAATTATAAAGGAGTTTAGTTGTTGTCCTTGAGTCTTGTAATTGTGCCAAAATATTCTGAACTGGAGATTGTACGTTCAATGGTTCATGACTTATGACTTTATAAACGAATTAACAGTAATAACACAAAACTTGGTCTATGCGTTGAATGTGGTCGTGCTGATTTTTTGATTAATAGATTTCATTATTTTATGTAGGAAGTCGAAGTTCATTTATAAAAATATAGAACTTTGCAATCAAGGGAATTTTTTTTCGAAATCCCCTTAGTGGCAAAATGAAAACTCGTGCAAATACGTCTTTTTTTCATAACTTTTTGTAACTTCGATCGAAAGTGCATAAAAATAGCTTTCTTTAAAAAAAAATTGAAAAGCCTCGGATGGTTCTATGATACACACCGGGAAAGTGAAAAATTAACTGTACAACAAATTTAGCGAGTTGACATTTGTTAAAAAAATTACATCTTACAAAGATTATTTTTATTAATAACATTACATATAATAACAAACATAATAATTCAATTTAGTAATCTATTTTCGCTAATAACTAAAGTTTTTCTTATATACACAAGGATCTTTGGGAGATGAAGCTTATGCTAATTTGAATTGCGCTTATAATCATATATATATTTTCAACTATATTCGGCCCAATTTTTTAATTTCTGTTCAATATCTGAAAATTTCAATTTATTTTTTATCTTTTGAAAGGATGACTGACAGTATCTGTGCTACTATTTTGATCAAAATCTGATTCTTCGCTACTGTCTGATTCTTCTCGATTTGGGATGTCGTAGGTGATTTCTCCATCGTCTGATTGAACTTCTTCTTCGTCGTCATGGACTAGTGAATCGATCTCGTCGTCGTTATCTTCATCTTCATTTTCTGGTGGCAATTCAATAGATTCTTTTTCAATGAAACTAAAATTTTGTTATTTTAAATGAAAGTTATAACAAAAAGTTATGAAAAAAGACGTATTCGCACGAGTTTTCATTCCCTTGATTGCAAAATTCTATATATTTATAAATGAACGTCGACTTACTACATAAAACATAAAATAATGAAATCTACTAATCAACAAATCAGCACGACCACATTCAACGCATAGACCAAGTTTTGTGTTATTACTGTTAATTTGTTTATAAAGTCATAAGTCATGAACCATTAAACGTACAATCTCCAGTTCAGAATATTTTGGCACAATTACAAGACTCAATGAAAATAACTAAAATCCTTTAATTATTTATCTATAAACAACAATTGTCATTGTTATTTTCGTTTATCTCTTGAACTAATTAGTATTTTTCAACTTGCAATATCTACTTTTGTAGGTCTTTTCATGACAAGAAAAAAAGGTTTAAACTTTTTTATGTAAAGTCACCAGAAACGAAGCTATAAGCAAAAAATCATATCGTGGAAAACTTATCAAAATGATGATTTTTGGACTATCTCGTCTGGACTAAAATATTGATTGCAAACTGCGAATTATAAGTTCAATTCGTGTCACAAGTATAAAATTCGTGCTGGAAAAAATTATTGTTTTACTTGTCATGCGATGTTAGCCTTGTAAAGCCAAAGAATCAGCAACATTGTTAACATAATATTAAAACACTAATTCGATCAAAATTAGATTCCAGACCATTTGTGTTCACGACACTCAACAATTAGCTGACCATGAAAATTGAATGGTGTCCTCGTTGTATGCTTGGGATATAATGAATCACTATTCATTTCGGATGTTGTCATTGTCTTTTTTGAAACGTTATTCATAAAAACGCGAGAGTGGATTTTTTTTTGTGAAGGTGTACACTTTTGTCATATTCATTTAGCAGTTTTCTACAGGTACATTCAATTAAAACTCATTGTTGCCACTTTCTATATTTTCCTCTACGTCGCAATAAAACAAAGAAAATAGATTTTAATTGTCTGATAAAAGATAAGGGTTCAAATCACCATCCAAAAGGCAATCCTGTACTTTTCAATATAAGTTAATTTTATCAGAAGTTTAATAATTTAAGCCCAACATAACATAATACAGAGAGAAAGATTATAACTGGAAAAAACTGTGATTATTTTCTAATTGATTCTCTTTCTATTTCCAAACTGTTTGATTGAAGCATCTATGCCACTATACAAATATTTATACACCGTTTAATTTCATCCTTCAGCTTTGCGATCAAAAAATTGTCTGACGGAGCTAGATGCAGGCGATTTGGTGGGTGTTCAATACAGTAGTGATGGAAAGATAATCAGTGTGGGCTAAACCATTGTCATAAAGCAAGCGCACACCTCTGCTGATTTTGTTACAACCTATATTTTTTTTACCCAAATGTCTTAGTATTTAGAGTAATATTTCGTTGATCATGTTTGTATCCGATTTCTTAAAGTCAATCACAGAGATACTCTCGCCGGTCAAAAAATTTTAACTATCACTTTTTAAGTGATTTTCGTGACCTTTCCTTTTTTGTCATGGGCTCTTCTTTTTCTGATTTATGACACTTTTTTGGTTCTCACGGAAAAGCTCTAAAAATCGCTCACAATACTCTATTCGACAGTGTTTTGCAGTCCTCTGATTATTTGAGGCATCTACCTTGGACAAATTTTTGTTTTATTTAAATGTTTGTGTAGGATCCTTAGAACAATTGTTTTGGAGCTACCGGTTTATGCTGTAATTTCTTCTGTTTTCAAGCGACGTTCACTTAGAGTAATTTTTTCCACTAATTCAACTTTTTTTGGAACAGTCAACGTCACAGGACTTCCCTCACGTGGATAATTTTCTAATGATTCTCGTCCCCAACGAAATAACTTTTAATTGTAAACAAAAGTAACCGTAAACACTCTCCATTTTGTTTTTGATTCAAGTTGGTGTTGATCCTTCTTTAGTCAATAATTTTAAGACAGCGCGAAATTCAATTTGAGGCAGCTTCCAAAAAAGCTCGATTGAATGGTGGTTAAAGCTCTCGTAAAATAAAATGAATCTGAGCAGTAAGTGTAAACTTTGTGTTGAGCTTTTTGAGCTCACGGACCTGCACTACGTATAGGAAAAAGATCGAAAGAAAAGATTTAGGAATTAAAATTTTGGATGAAATCGTTTTGAAACACTTTTGATACGATTGTAATAAAAATTGATTACTTAACCAAAAATTACAAATAAACGATAGTCAGAAATTATGAGTTCATTTATTTAAATCATATCTAGAAAGTCCAACAAATAAGTTCAGAGATTTAATTATTTCAATTCATTCAAAAGATATGATTATTTTTATGTTTCAAATATTTTTATCCACTAAAATTCACCTTTTTACAAAAGTATACCCATGAAAGTATATATTTACTATTGAAAAATAATTAAACTCAAGATCTCTTAAGAGAAAGCGAGAGAAATATATAGTCTGTCTCTGTTACCCTTAGGCTGGGACCACACTTTAGACACGGTACGTCACCGGCTAGCGTATTCTGTGCCTTACATATTTCATTATAGGATAATGTCTTCAATTTACAAGACAATTCATATCGCAAACTACGTCAACTTTGAAGAAGAGGTGTTTCAAATCTATGGCAAACATTTATATCGAAGAATGCGGGCTTTTGTTTTAGATGGAGATTTCAATCCTTATTTCCAGCAATTGATCAAGCTAAAAGAGATAGAATAAGCTATTGGCATGATAAAGGAACTATCATACCAGTGAAGAATTATGCATGCGTAAGCTACGACGTGTAGCTATTAAATAACTTGTTGATATAAAATATTTTATATCATCTATCCCTACATCTTTCCAAGTGAATCTTCCATTATTCTAAACAGTGAAAGAAATATGTTTCTGTCAGTTCCTTCAAGATGTGCAGCATTTTTTTTTCACAGCCTCAACAGACTAAAATCTTGTGCCTTCTAATGCAGATTTGACCTTATGAAAGAGGTAGTAGTCGCACGGTGCGATATCCGTCTGGGTTGTCCTAGCACTGAAATGTTGCACTTGTGTATATACCTTTTAATGGACAGTATGGAATGCGGCACCAGTTCTGCGCTTTTCAGATTGTTGAAATTTTCATGATAAATGTACGATACACATCTCGTGTCAATTCCTATAGATTCAGCACGAATGTTCTTCCGTTTTTCAAGTTGAAAGTTGTCTGAAAGTCCGAAAGCTGTTCGATAGCCAAGGAGCTATTAGAGCTTTAAGCCCCAATATCATAAAATCCAAACTCGTTTTAGATTGCCTAGAAAAATTGAACGAGCTAGGTAAGAAAAGTGAAATTACCTTACAATGGATTCCAGGAATTAAAATAGCTGATAAGCTCGCTAAAGCGGGGGCAAACAAGTCCTTCATGGAACAAGAACATTTCTGTGGTATCAGCTACAGAACAATGGAAACAGCACTGGAGAATAAGGTAGATGGGAGCAAAGACTCTTCTGGGAAACTATAATCAGAGTAGATCTGCTGAAAGTTTCAACCTAAAGAAGAATAATCAACATCTTCTCAGCAATCTTGGAAACGCTTCAGCCACTCAAAAACATTTGGACGCTTTATACTTGTTCCAATAAATTTTAAGTTTCAGTAGCATTTCGCTCAAGTTTAATGTGAAATTTCCCAGGAATCTGTTGCTTTATTTTACCTCGATCTTAAACGGCAAAACAAAAAACTGCCCCTATACAAAACAAGCGAACGGCTACACTGGTTTGTCTACAGACACGTTATAGATATTCGCTCGTTGGGTTCTGTGTTATTCACTTTGGGTCAAAAGTTTTGATGCGGTTTAAGAACAATAAGCGGGATTTTTCGCGTTGAACATAACCGTAGATAAAACCCAAGTCCCCCACTACAATCTTGAAAGAAAAGAAACAGTCAAGAAGTTGGATTATATAGGACTAACCTGTTCGTAAAAAGGCGATATTCGAAAAGTTATTGCGATGGTTTTTTGGGATTACAAAAAAGCAACTGCATTTGAGGTAAACGATGGATTTATTCAACAGAAGCGATTCTTTCCTGTTTCCTGTTTTTGGTTTTCATCAATGTTCGAAAACAGAGCAGCAATAAGGTTAACAGTAATCTATTGAGGAGAAACGATGATTCCAATAAAAGCTATTGGAGAAAAACTTAACACCTTTGAAAGAAAAGAAAATATAGACCAGAAAAATTTGGATGAAGTACAATATAGAATCCAAATGAACGCTGAACTTGGAGAAATCTTAAATGAGGACAATATCACCAGATATTTAAAATGGCAGCGAATATTGCTAGGACACATAAAAGGAATGAAAATAATAGTGAAGTTGAATAACTAACAGATTGGAAACCCTTAGGAAACCGGCCCAAAGGTAGACCAGAAAGCCAATGAAAAAGTCAAGTAACAAGAGATGTGAAGAAAATAAAAGTCCGTGGATGGATCAGAAGAAAAAAGCCAAAACATGCAACAAATGTTCAAAATAAAAATGATGTGTTGTTTCTTTATTAGGTAGGAATCTTTTCAGAAAACCCTCGTAGAGAATTTTTATCAATAATATTTCAAAGAATAACAATGTTTCTATAACATTCATATACAGTTATTTAACATCAGCTTAAATTAGTTCTGAAAAATGGGAACTTTGAATTTCCGAATATTTATGAATCGTCTGGGAATCAAATATCGATGCATTCTATATATTCAAATATAATTTATCTTGTTGATTTTTCGTTTTCCCCAGTGATGTTTGGTTTAGATAAATATTTAACAAGGTTCGAATTAAATGAATGCTACGGAATGGGAGTGGATGGGTTTTTGAAAGGATGTAATGGAATATGACTCAACGCGTTATCCTCTGAGAGTGACGGTCGACATGACGTCTAATTTAGGGCATTTAGGTCAGGTTAATTGGGATAGTGAGACTTCGGATTCAGGTTCAACACACCCTATTCTGACTAAATGATAATTTGTCATGAACTTGATACATAAAATTCATCGCCGAAGCTTCTAAAGCGTAATAATTTGAATAAACTGATTCAAATTGGGACCATTTGTTATATAACCTCACTAAATAAGCCGTGTGACTGACACACAGATCGCTGAGGCCTTAAAGATATCAAAAGGCAGTGTGTAAACAAATATCCATGAACATTTGATCTTGAGAAAGCTTTTTCAAAGTGGGTGCCGCTTCTACTCACACTCGATCAAAAACAACAACGTGTTGAGTCAGAACAGTGTTTGGCCATGTCTACACGTAATAGATCAGATTTTTTGAGTCGATATGTGACAATGGATGAAACGTGAACTCATCACTTCGTTCCGGAACCAAAACGATAATCATTTGAGTGGACTGCAGCTGCTGAACCACGTCCAAAACGTCCAAATGCACAACAGTCAGCTGGAAAGGTTATGGCTCCAGTATTTTGGGTTGCGCAAGGAATTTTGTTCATCGACAATCACCAAATATTGGAGGCAATCAATACCGAATACCACATAGAGTTGTTGGAAATAGAAATGGAAAAATGAGGAAAAACGGCCTCCCTCAAATGTCGCAGAAAAAACTACTGTTTAACGACGACAATGAAAAAGCAATTGCTGAAACTGACGGCATCAAAAAGTTAGGGAATGGTAGTATTGCCCTTGAAGAAGATAATATTGATGAATAAAATCGATTTTTGGTGAAAAATGTGTTTTTCTTAGTTAGTCAAACGACTTATTGAGTGATGGGTTGAAAACTGAAATTTATTAAATAAACTAAGGACCAGACTAAAAACATTTAGCTTTGTCATGGGGCTAATCTAGCAATACTAAAATTGAATTGATTTTTTACAAGATTAAGTCCTCAATTTAGTCAAAGCAGTACCGGATGGAGCTAAGAACGGCGTATTTGAATATAGAATTAACAATATTTTGAAAATCTGCCCAATTAAGTAGCATTTTATATATAATAATAGAATTCTTTAACAAATTCTGCGCATATTTTATATCACTAGATGATATCGATTTGATTTCAGTTGGCAAGTGATTGTGCATTTTTTTGCATTGTAAAATATTGAGCCCTTAACTAATTCTGAACGTGGAGTAGGTAGATAAAGGTCGTGCTTCGCGTTCCTAAGTGGATAGGTTAGAAAATTCAAAAACATTATTCATAATCGTTTTTGTTGACATAGTTTCACGATTTAATCAATCGAAAAGCTCATTGTGAAGCATATGAAACTAGTTTAACCTAATTTCTAAGAGAAAGTACTATAAATATGTAGTTATACCAAACATTAACAATTTGTTAAGAAAGTAACCCAACATGACAACTACCTTAGTTTGACTTTTTCGTATTTTTTTTCATATTTGAATTTCTGGATCTTTTTCAGTCATGGTACGACTACAAATTACGATGGGAACCCAAGGAATATGGTGGTGTTCAAATGCTACACGTTCCATCGGATCATATTTGGCGACCAGATATAGTACTATATAACAAGTACGTTAAAGAGTAGAAGTTGAGTAGAAAAAAATCTGTACAGCCGTTAACTTCACACTTTCTCCATCTGTATATATCATACCTTTTGTTATGTTCCCATTTCCTAACATCTGCATGGTCGTTTTGTTTTTTGTTACTTCCAATATTTCACACGATGAAAACTTTTATAAAGTTACAAATAATCATAATTATGGGGACTTAGATAATATATTCCAAAATAAAATTGTACAAAAGCACAGATATATATTATACGAAGTTGTAAAATAATTTGGAGTTAAAATAAATTAGTCAAATTGTCTATTGATTACCAAGTACGTATACATTTGGTATTTATATGTTTTAAGGACAAACCTGACCTTTCCAAGGGGTTACTTACGATAAAATACTATCCCTAATGATTTATCTTCCAATATTTTTGTTTTAAAATGTCTTGTCAAATGTTCGCTATCTTTATTACAAATAAATTGTGGATTTTTTCTATCATAGCTCTATTATATCTGTTTATAATTGTATCTTAGACTACGAAACCATCCCCAAATTAACTTGTTAAATGACCCATCGTGAAGAACATTCAATTGGAGGTTACGGTACCAGAAAAGAACTTTCTCTCTTATTGAATTGACTTTCTCTGGTATTAACGGGCTATGAAACTAATTGTTTCGATTATTGAGAAGATAGATAGTTGAAGAAATTACAAGGGCTGCGAAAAAAAAATGATTATTTTATTAATGACTTTTGGCTCTTCGCGAAAACTGCTTTCGCATTTCTACATTTTCAGTGCATTCAGAGACGTTTAAGATTCATTGCTTTCCTTATTGATAAATTTGAGGCTATTTCGGAGTGATTTATGTCAATATAAGACGTTTCTGATTTTTGAGGAACCTCAAAATGTGGTTTCTATCGCAATAATCATCGTTGCGATACATCGAAACAGAAAAAGTGATTAAACCACGTCGCCAAGCGTTTAATCGTGTAACTTCCATTTGAGATTTTTGTGTAACTTTCAAAAACCCTTCTTTAGGGTCCCAAAAAACAAAAAATATACGATGTTTGAGGCAGATTTAAGGGGCTAGTGACGGTTATAAGGGTAAAAAATGACGCATAATTAAATATTTTTTTTCTTGTTAATTTTATCATAATTCCATACAAAACTTTTTGTTTATAATTTTTTGATAATAAAGTGTTAGAAAAATTATTTTTTTTTTATTTTCTTTCTTCGACATCAATTTATAGAGGTTACCAAAGCTGAGACTGCGAAAATTATAGCCTTCTACTGCGCTGACATAATCTCGAATTTGGTAAATATAAAACGAAAAATTAGAGAAGGTTTTTAAAGAGGAAGGTAGTTTATATCATAATTTATCATCTTTGAATAAAAAAAAAAAAATAAAAAGAAAACAAACTGGCAGCTGTTGATAAAAATATGTAAGATTTTTTTTCAATTTTCTCGCAATTACAGTAAAGTACAATAAATCAAATGAAAATTACAAAGAATTAAGAAAATCTGTCGATCGTTCCAAACACGCGTGCGCACTCGAAATATTTCAACTTTCTTTATTTCGAATTTTGTTATGAAATGTTTTTTGAAAGTGAAAGGATTTGAGAAAATAATTTTTTTTGAAATTTAAAACTGGTATTAGTTCGTTAAATGAATATTTGCAAGCTTCCCCATCTTTTTTAGAAGATATTTGAAAAATCAATGCAAAATTCACAGCCGGAAACATAGCATAGTTTGAATTTACTGGCACGATCCCTTTGAATAATAGCAGGACGTTGAAAATGAGTGTTTTTTATTAGTTTTTCAAGAGTTTAAATCGACTCTAGCATCTTAATTGTCAAGAATTGAAAACTTATAACCCGCACGAATTAAGTATACATATTGTTACGAACAAGCTCGTGAAATGGGTCCTTAGGCCGACCCTGTCCAGCTACAGTGGAATTTTAAAATTCAGCTATTTTGCGTGGCGCCTTTAATCTTTTTTTATATACGAGGTTATATTGAAAAATTCTTAGCCTACTACAGAACCCAACAAAATTCCAATGTCAAAATATTTTATTACTCAACATATTCTCCTCTCAATTGGATACATTTATTACAGCGAACCTGCAACATCTCTAGACCTTTAAAAAAAATTGTGTCTTCTTACTCTGTATACCAGACCACCACAGATTTTTTTACCTCCTCGTTGGAAGAAAATTTACGACTTTTTAAACTTTTTTTCAGTTGAGGAAAGAGATGATAGTCGGACGGAGCCAAAACTGGTGAATAAGGGTTGTGCTCTAGTGTGTGCTCTAGATTTGTGTGCAGGGGCGTTGTTCTGCAAAA
Organism: Diorhabda sublineata; assembly: GCF_026230105.1. Taxonomy (NCBI): domain Eukaryota; kingdom Metazoa; phylum Arthropoda; class Insecta; order Coleoptera; family Chrysomelidae; genus Diorhabda; species Diorhabda sublineata. The sequence goes on from NC_079476.1 coordinate 2,661,392, forward strand.
ACAAAACACCTTTTGGATAGCTTTCCGCGTCTTTTATCTCTAATTTATTCCCGTAGAGTGGTCAGTAATGTCGAATAGTAATCTCCAATTATTGTCCCACCGTTATCCAAAAAATGAATCATAATTACTCCATGGCAATTTCAAAAAATTGAAGCAAGAACTTTTCCAGCAAATTTTTGGACACGAAACTTCTTAGGTCTTGGAGAACCAGAGTGTCGACATTCCATCGATTGTTGCTTTGGTTCTGGATCGTAGAAATGTACCCAAGTCTCATCCTAAGTAATAATTCGGTTTAAGAAGTCTACATCATTTTCAAATCGAGCACAGATCGAACGCGATGCTTCTTTCCTTGCAAGCTTTTGGTCAACATTCAAACATTTGGGCATCCATTTTGCAGCAATTTTTCTCATGTCCAAATTGACGTAAACTATAGGATGAAGGCGTTCGTATGAAATATTCAATGCTTCAGATATCCGTTTTGGCCCAATTCGACGGTCTAATAAAATCATGTCATGAACAGCATCGATATTTTCGGGAACTGACACAGAAACTGCCTTTCCCGATGGGTCATCATCTTCAATGGAAAATTTACCTCTTTTCACGGTCGCATACGAAGGACATTGATCACCAAGGATATTAAGCATACCTTCGTAAATCTGCTTACCTCTTTACCCTTTTAAATACAGATACTTGATGATGGCTAGCTCTGGTTTACTTTTTTGACGACAAACTTTACACTGACACTTCTAATAAGTTATTGTTCGTTTCTATGGTAACGAAATATTTTGTTTATGCATGGAACTGGTCTAACCTAACTAAAATCTACTGCAGTATTTCATATCGAATTAGATATGCTGGAAAGATCAACATGAAACAATTCTTCGAAGCTGAGATTTGTCCATTTTCTTTTCCACTACTCTGTTCTGCAATATGTTCTGTAGCAGTAGGTATTTGTCATTGCGTAAGATGTTTTTTTAACTTAATCATTGTCAACAGCTTTCTTTTGCGACCAATGCGTCTTAGTACTTCATCGTTGGTGATTCTCTCATTCCAGGGTATCTCCAGGATGCGTCTATAGAGCCACATCTCTCTCGAAAACGTTGCTTGCTTTTAGACTAAGTTTCTGCTATTTTATACATTTTTAAACTTAAATAATAATTGATAATATTTTAATAAAATTGTTGGTATGATTGATTTACTTTTCCGTTTGGTAAAAAGGCCGAAAAATATTCAGTTTTGATACTTGACGATTTTTACATTTAACGCTACATGTATTTCAGATGGCGTTCTAGTATAATTCGTACTACGTGACTGCATTTGACGCTCGAATATAGCGATTAGCGCCAGCATGAAATTGCACCTTAATGTTTAGTTTTTTTCACTTCATTGGGTTTGATAAAATTTTAATCTGGTGCTTATACATGACACCTAAATTTATATTTTGGGATTTAAATTATTCTCTACTTGCAAGTTAATCTAGTAATAATTATATCTTTTCAAAACAACATTATTATTATTATTATTATTATTATTATTATTATTATTATTATTATCTGAAGGTCTTTATATAGTGTTTATGCGTAGATAAAAATCTCTATAACTGTACTTATAGTTCATTAAAATGTTACATTTTATGTGAAAGTTCGGAGAATGACAGGAGTTAAAGTTGAAGTCATCGTTGGCAATTCTCCTTCAAATTCATTTTCTTCCATTCATTTTGTTATTTCTATAATGTTGGTACAGGTTTCTACAGAAAAATCTCTCCACAGGTCTGCTTTCCTGCAACCTCATCCAACCTCTTCCAAAAATTTCCTTTACATCTACAGAAAATTAATTTCATAAGAGGTTGCTGGAGGGTCCGAAGATTGAATTGGGGTTCAAAGGTTTCGATGTTTTTCCAAGCCCAAATCTTCAGGATTATAGTATTTCCCAAGCCATGATTGGACCTGGTGGTACACTCTGAGACTGTGAAAATAATCTGCATCCTGTTTTGGAGGAACGGATGATTAACTGAATGAAATTTTTGATACTATCTTGATGAATAGTTTGTAGCTAAAAGTGTCCAGAGAATTGTCATTGGTTCCACCGTATAAAACAAGGAAAAGACGTTCGCCAGCGAGACTGGGCAAATGATGACAGGATGTTTTTCCAGAATTTTTGTGAATTTTAGTTTTAGAATAACAGTACATTTTCTGCTATGAAATCTCCATACATTAAGCCTAAAAGACTATAAAGCTGGTCAGATGTACACCCTTTTGAAGGTTTTAAACAGAAAATATTTGACTTTTCCCCCCCTAATGTCGTGAGCAACACAAGGAAGTCGATGTCCTTTGCTAGTCAAGTGGCAAATTTGATAGAACAACTGAAAGAATAGAATGAGGAGGAAGAATCTTTGAGGGCTACGTATTACTACTACTACGGATTTTTTTACCTGCTCAACATTCTTGGAAATGTACACTCCTCTTAGAAATTATTGTGAGATAAGTAAGGTAAACATATTTTGACCGAGTTGTCATGAGCATTGACGAATCCAGTCAACTTTAGAGCATTGTAACAGCGTTTTAAATGAATGGAATTTGGAAAAAATATAAGGGAGATTATTTGTGAAAAAATCCTCTACAAATTTGATCTGAAATAATTTTTTGATAAAATCATTAGAAAAAGCTATTACGCAAAAAATTTTTGATGAAATTTTTCCACTTTTTTGCTCATAACTTTTTGAATTTTGGATTTATGACAAAAAGTTACATAAATATAATTGTATGCAAAGCAATTTACTACAAAATATGATTGAAAAATTTTCTCGTAACACTGATAATTTGCCAGATATCAAGAAAAATGTATTTTAAACCCCTTTTTGCAAAATTGTGACCAGGGGATAAGAGCAACAACCCCATAAACTTGAATTTAAGCTTGTATTGACCCCCTACATATCATATAAATATTTGGCCCCTAAAAAATGTTAAGTTTGGCTCTCAAATTGTAACGTTTCAATTGACTAGTTGTGATTTCATCATATTCGTTTTATTTTATTAATTTTACTACGACGTTAAAAAGAAATTAACGGTTTAAATTTTCTATAGAATTCTTATCTTTTGAATACGCCTTATTATTCATGATTTATTGATGGTATATAGGTTCTAAACACGTTTTGAACTCCATTAAAGACGATTCTTTCCATCAAATCAAAGTAAAACACTATACGTGTTTGTTATTCAATTGGAGCACTTACATCTGACAGATAAGAGAAATCTCCTCGAATTTCCTAGATAAATAAACCTGTCGGTTAAAGTTATAAATGAAAATTTGAATACAACCCATTGCAATAAATAAAATTCTCGAGCTGAACTAATTTTTGTTAAGGATATAAATCAAATTTGTTTTATTAGTAGGTATCAATCTCAGACTTTGAGAGCTCCTTTTGCAAATTGATATTGTCGTTTTTAATTTATTTTGAGGTTGTTTTGAGCTCGCACGTTATCTTAGTATCAATTCTCTTTTTTTGGGTTTCTATTGATCGACTCCTTCACCTTTTTCTGTCTGTTATCGAAAATAAATACGAGAACTGATCCTTCTGCTTTGCCCCCAACCTATTTAGGTTGACGGATCTAAGACGAGCTATATTGTACTATAAGTTTCTGTAATTTATTTTCTTTTGCAAGTAATCGAGCTTTCAGCATCCCAACATACAGTTAGCGTGGCCTTCCCTGGTTAAAGCTTGTTTTTAAAACTTATTTGGCGGTGGCGAACTTGATGTTTCGGCTCCTCACTTTGCGTTTTGATTTAAACATATTAGTGATGGATCCAGGACTCTTGAATTACAAATCATGCGAAAAAACTTTGTTTTGTCCATACATCTGGATGTTCACACTACCACTACACCAACACACACGATTACAAAGTCTGACGCGCTTTTTGATAACCAAGTTATCGCCTCCAGATATTGGAGGTAAACTTCACTTCAGTGTAATCGTGAGTGTTGGTGTAAACAGGGTATTCAGTATGAATATCGCCAACGGTTCCCGAAATTCCAGCTTAGTTGTCCATATCTCATTAGAGTTTGCTAGTGTGCATTTTTATCATTTTCGTGGATGGTAGAGGTTGTTGGACGCTCTACAATACTTATCGGAGTATTACTTTTTCATTAAGCCATATGGTGCAGATTCTTTCACCAGATATTTGTGTTTTTGATTTAAGATGCGACTCTCCTGAATTTGAGCGTCTAATACACATTTAGGCTGAGATATTCTGTACATAATATGTTACAATGTGACGTGAATATAGATAATTATTTAGATTCATCAGTATTGCCATATCGCGTTTTTTATTTTGGCCACAAGCTTTCAGCGTGGTAGGACAACGACAAATTCCACGGTAATTTGGAAATATGCTTTTCCAGAAAAATGTGATTTTGTTTGAATTCACTAATATTCTATATCTGGGTTAATCCCGATTATCAGGTTTTGTCTGGTTATCTTGTTCAAATATATCAAGAAAAAATAGTCTGAAGGCTATAACCCGAGAGATCTGTCCAGGCACTTTATTGAACTTTATGGTTTCTCGTCAAATATAGAAACTTTGGTACTTTTGGATTATATTCTATGAAAGATTTTGCATGTACAGACATTAACTTTCAAAGGCGTGTTTGTGGTCCCGCATACATAAATGTTCCTATATCATCTTGATTTTTGACTTACCTCCTTTATACTAAATTTTCTCACCAACAAACTTTTCCAGCGAAAAATAAATTTCAGCGTAAAAACCTTTTCGGAATCATCACATTTATTCTGTGACTATAGAGTGGGCTGTAAGGAATTTGTCCCTATTTAAGCTACTCTTACATTTAGCAATTTGAATGCTTTCAAATGCAACCAACAATTTAATATTGGATACATTTTTTAACAATTCTACATTATTAAGATACTCGATTTTCCAGTCCGTTCATATTTTAAATAACCTATGTGCTCTTTAAACCGAACAATAACGGATCTCTTAGTTTGCCCAATATACTTCCCGTCATAACCACTACAGCTAATTTCATATATATCACTCTCAATCAATTGTTTTAATGAAGTTTAGTATACCTCCAGACCCTGAAGACGATAACTTGGTTATCGAAACCCGTATCAGACAGTATTTCAATTTTGGCAACAAACTGTTCCATTTGACATAGATAAAATAAATTGCCAAAAGTACCTGGTTAATACAGCGATGTTCTTCGGACGAGACGTGATTCGATCATCGATGTGGTATTAGCCAGGAAGTAGTTGTTTTCTCTTTTGAGGAAGGGTAGATGATATTTCTTCGAAATTTTGAAATTCGGCGATCAGTACTGGAAATTATATATTTTGTGTAGATGATTATTTGATATACACTTTTACCAATACATCGTTAATAAACAACATTATTATATGTAGTGGTGTCCGTGAATTCTCAACCTCACATAGAAATAAAATTTATAAAACTGTGACTAGTTTTTGATAAAGTCTCACACATTTTTCAAAATTTCTAATTAAAGCTTCTATGAGAATATGATTCAACGTCGATGTTAAATCTTTCACACCTAACTCAGCTTTGCGAACAAAAAATAGTCACACGGGGTCAGATCAGGGCTATATTGTGGGCGTTAAATCTCGTGTAGCCTTGGAAAGTGAAGCAGTGTGGACTGCATTATATTGGAACTATTGGAACTAAGCATTTTAAAACAAAAGTATTGATTTTTGTGTTTTTCCGTATCCAATCTTTGAATACTACAATCAATCCTTCAATTTTTCTCTCTTAATATTGAGGTTTTCAGATTTTCACATAAATTCGAATCTAATATCTTCAAGAATCGAGCGAAAAACGAGGAGACGATAATGCGTACTCGCTTATTGGCTATTATGGACGAAATTTAGTAGATGATAGCATTGATTTTATGGAAAAATACACAAATAAAGTTACATCAAGTTACTTTTTTTGTATCTTGGATGGAAACAGCTCGTTCTTAGTGTTATTATAATGAGAAGAACAATGTGTGAAATGAAATAGTGGTTATAAAGATCTTCTGTTTGATCGAACACTTAAACTTTTACGGCATTTTGATGTCAGTTTATGGTAACTGTCTATACTAAAAGTTGAGATAGATACAAGAAAGTCTAGTTGTTGCAGTTTATTTCTTATAAGAATATAAAGAGACATACGAGGGTTGCTATTTAAGTTTTGAGATATGGCAACACTGATGTGAATATGTCAAATTTCCATCATGAAGTATGGCATTTTGTCATACTTTATGTCATGTTGTCATTCAAGCGCTATTTGATTTGTCTAATGAAGGATCCAGTAAAGAATCTTCGCACACGAATCACTTTGAAGCAAATGGCCGCCGATTATAGAAATAATTGGACTTGTCGTTCAAATCACATGTTTTGTAAGTACTTCAATAGGAATGGATGAAACGCTTCGACAATTGGTTCTAATGTGTGCAAAAGTTTATTGATGTTGATGAAAATATTTTGAAAAACAATAAAGTCGTATCCAATATTCTCAAAGCAGCAGCTTTGGTATATGACGGTGATGTTGATTTGAAAATTTCCATAAATCATGTGTTTTCGAAAGACAAAGTTGTAGTAACGAAAAAAACTCATAAAAAATAACATTGAGAGGGACTGTGTAAGTTTTTTATAATAGTAATACCAATCAACCTAATAATAAACATCGTAGTCAGATTAGGCCACTGGATGATTATTCGTTTTTGTCTACATTTTCGTTCACAATGGAATCATTGAGCTAAGATGAGGTAGGATTTAAAGGCCGTGAATCAATTTTGTTTGTGTAAACTTTAAATATAAGTAGTTATCGATGGACAGGCATGTGCTTGGCTTCTTTGTTTCCGTGCAGTAACAACTAAGCTCTCAGGAGTTTATATAATGTTCTTCGGACGATATTGCCCTAACAGTTTACAGTGGACATACTAGTAACTCTTCTGAGTTAATTTTTGCTTAATGGGAAAACCTTTTCTATCTAGTTCATGAAAAAAAATTTTTCGAATGTTTCAAATCTAGGGTCTTCTCATTTCCTCTTTATTTTCTTCTTTCATCATTACGACTTGATGTCTTCTTCGAAAAGGAGTTGTCTCAAACTTTCTCAACAGGTGATCAGTTTGTTCATTGCCGTGCATTACGGTTTGACCCACTTTAGAGTAATTTTCTGTTTGCTTTCAGAGAGTTCACTTAATTTTACAAGATTTCAGTTCTTGGTGAATATTTAATAGAATAAAAAATTTTGCATTTCGGTTGACGCGTTTTGAGCAATGTGCTGCGCACGTTGGTGTATGTTACGATTAGAAAATGGAAGTTTCTGAGATCATTGGGATAGCGCGATTGATTTACGTGCTCTAAAGGCCTACTCCTAATTGTTCATCTCCAATTTTCTAGTCTTCAGTTTGAAATAACAGCGAACCATCTGGAAACGAGATATCTGCCCATAACCATTGTTCTCTATTGGTTCCCTGAAACGTTTTAGATTTTTAAGTCTGCATCCAGATATACTTTGATTGATGATGATGGTGTGAGGAAGTTGGAGGAATTTTGATTTCATATAACTTATTATATATTATGTAATTTTATTGAAGGTTCTGCAATACAAATTGAAAAATCCTTTATGGAGTCTCTCGAAAGAAAGTGATTGTATTAAATGACGGTTTTACTATAATATTAATATTTTAAAAATATGAAAACATCTAAGAAGTTTGGACACTTCAATATGGTACTTGCATGGTTTGAAAAAGGATGAGTTTATTTACAACTTTTATTATAATTTTGTTGTTAACTTTTGGATCAATATTTATAGAGAAGATAAATATTGAAAATTCAAAAATTTTGTAGGTAGTTTGAATATTTCAGTAAGGCCACAGGTATAAAATAAGCACTAAACATGTGATACAAAGTAAATACGACGGTTAATCTCCATTATTAAGCTCTGATTAATCTGAAAAATGGTACATAAAACATGTTTTGTGCCAAGACGTGAAAATATCGCGACTAAAGTACCCGATAAAGTTTTTAATGATACTAAGAAATTCTACGTGCTACAACAAAAATGGTTTGAAACTATTGCGAGACGTAATTATTTATTACGGTAATTAAGTTTATTATGCTTTAATTCTTCTTATAAAGAATAAAATAAACAAAAAAAAAATAAATACTTTTCAAAAAATGCAAGTACCAAATTGAGCTTCACACAAAAAATATAAAGAGCTCTCAATATTTTATTCAATTCACCCTGTACATGATGAATAATGTTACACATTTTACTACCATTAATAATAAAAGCTAGGGGTCCTGTTAATATGAACCAGTATTCAAGAACCGTAGGAAAGAGATTTTTCAGTATAATTACAGAACTGTCAAAAATATATTAATCAGGCAAATACCGCAAATCATCCTTCAGGCGCCTAGAATAGCCCAGGGAAATTCCCATAATGATTTTCCTCCTTGTTTTATGTATGTTTGCTAATGGTGTGTTTACCCGAATACATGGTACGTTTAAAGTACATCAAGATTTCAAAAAATTACTGTCGCAGGTAGATCTAATTTCGAATGGGCTCCTTTATTTTGATACAAATATTGATAAGACTTCTGATAAACAAGGCTAGAGCTAGGAATTATAATAATAATAAACATTACTCTCAAAAATCCTTTATTCAGATTATGTAAAATGAAAAAATTAAGGTCATTTATTAATTCATTAATATTCACTTCGATAAATAATTCAGTTTCAATAAGTTATAATAGCCTCTGATACTCCAGAGCTTCCTTTTTGATCTCCAAAAACAAATTCTATAATTCGTCTTGTGTAACTTCTTTGTACAAGTTTGGATCTAATTGAATTGATATTTTCCCGTTAGATTTTATAAGAACAAAAAGTAGAATCTACTAAATTATTTTCGAAAACATGAAAAAGTGTTATATAAGTAGAATTTTTTGTATAATTGTAGTCAACCAACCAGATTGTACAGAGGTCGGGATATTGAGGCAATTTTCTCGAAAAATCGGCATTCATCCACTCATAAATCTGGCAACGCTGCCGAAAAGGATGAAAATGAACCACGTTCGTGCTTTAGTTGTATCGTGTTCGTTGCGTTCTCAAAATTATTGACCGATACAAGTTCACGCTTCAGGAAAGAGGTACAACAGTGTGGAAGACGTACCATAAATTCCTAAAAAGGGGCTCTGTTGCCGATGCGCCGCGTTTTGGACAGCCGGTATCTGTAATAATTAACGAAAATTGGGAACAATGGCGCTGGCGAACGTATCCCCTCCACGTACTTCACGAGGATGAATTAGATCGCAGATAGGCATTTTACGAGTATCTAGTATCTCGGATGCAATTCCAGCATCCCATTTCGCGATTGGAAGAAGCAACCTTCAAGCTGAACGGTATAATTAATCGGTATATCTGCGTGTACTGAAACGACTAAAATTCTCTCGTTTTCTTAAAAAAAAATTAAACCTGCTTGGGGTATGTGTGGGTAGATATCCAAGCGAGAGATCTCGCGTGTTTTTCAGGGACACGTGACGAGCGAAAGTTAACTGGAAATGCTTGAAAATTTAGGTGGGCGAATGGAAAACATCCCAACATCCCTCATTTCATGAAGGTTGGAACGCACTACGCCTTATCTATGCGAGTGTACCTTGATTTTTATTTTGGAGAAAGGATAGGGAGGCGATGATTCGTTGAGTACGGTCATGTGACTCCTCAAAGATGGAACAAACAGGCGGTGTACATTTTGATTTGAAGTTGTGTCATATAAACGTTTGTCAAACGTTCTGAAAAGTGTGTGGAAATATATTGGAAATTAATTTTTATTTAATTTTTTTTGTGTGTTAGGCTAAGTAATCATGGACCTCCCATCTCATTATCAGTTACTAAGAGACTCTATGCCAGTGGTGGTCAAAAGCCGGCTTGTGGACCGGATTCAGCCCTTTTGTTTACTTTATCTGGCTCGTTGATAAATCCCGCATGCTTTTTTATTTAAGCTTTAGCACGTTGAGCCCCAATAAAACTTCTCTAAGGGCCTAAAAACTTTTTTATCTAAAAGGGTAGTTGTGGTTGTAAAGCCTCAAACTAAATGGCAAGTAACACAAACAACACTTTTTTGATAAGGACGTTGCTGGGGTATAGAAAAATTGCTATTGAGCTGTTATTTGTTATAGAAATGATAAATGCCCATTTTATTTATAGAAGAATAACTAAGAAGAGAGTATAGCAATTACTGATGTTTTAACTGTAGCAAATAAGTTACTGAAGAAAGAAACTATGCATGTTGGTGATCAAAAGACGCCAAAACCAAAAAAACAGATTGCCTAGTAAATAAAGAAGGTCTAAGTCAAAAGGTGAGAAGATATGGTGTAGGATACAGTGAAAAAAAGTTATTGTAAAATTCAAAATGAAAAAAGTGATTACTTATTGCAGTGGATGTCTTGGAAAACCACATTATCGTAATCAGTGTTTTCCAAAAAATAAAAATAATTCAGATTGTAATAACAATTTTTCAATTTTATATTTATATTATGCTATGGTTTACGTCGTGTTTTTTATACAAAAATAAAAATTATGTCGAAGAAAACAAAAAATATGAAAACTAAAACAAAATCAAATGAACCAAGTGTAGTGTAATGTTCTAAGGACCCAGGACGGTCCGACCTAACTGTAAAATATATTTAAATACGATCCCTTGGCCGTGAAGAAGTTTTGGAATAAAAATATCCACTTTGGTTTGTGGGGAAAGCTCAGTTGTAGGCCTATGGATCGCATCAGAGCTCAACGTGTTAATGTTTGTTTTTTGTAAAAATAGTAATGAATTGAAAATGAAACTTAGTGTTTTTGCAAAACATTTTCTGGGTAGTGAAAAAACTTTGTCCAAAATATTTGTGTATCCATAGCATACGATCTCCAACCCGAGAGATATTTTGAAAATCTCATTATGGGACCCGTTTAGAAGTATTAGCCCACTCCTGCTCTATGCCATCGCAAGTTGGTGCTATATAATTTAATAAACAGAATCATCTGATAATTAAGATGCCTCCAATAATTTCAATGTAATATAGATTTTCAGTAACCTATATGAATAGTACAAATTGATATCTGGTTGCTGACAATTGTGGCCATTGAGGCAAAACTAACCCCAACTTTTGATCTCCTTTATATAAATTGGTATGTAGTAGAATATATTTTAATAAGAATGTTGACGGACATTTCTTCATACGCATTCAGCCAAAACATTTCGGCTTAACGTCTTTTGAATCTTTGGATATAAAAAATGAATGTGGATCAGTTTCAAGGAATTGTGTCTATTCAGCTCCATATTTAAATTAGATGTACAATCGTGGAAGTATAACTTTGGTAGAATTTACGCCGACGGTCGTGATCATCATAGTTGTATTCCTGAACCAATCGTACTCTATTCGGATTTATGAGACTCCGCGATATACTAGAAACCTGAACTATTTTCCTTAACTATTCCAGTCTCGTCTGCTTTCCACCGTGTCCGTAAATGAATTCATCAACTTTGAAACATCGGCATCCAATTCTGTTCCACGGGACATGGAAATTTTAATATTATGAAAAAACTCTAACTTAGTATCCTAAAATAGTAACAATTAGTAGTTTACTATTCAGTGTCGTGTATTCAAAAATTGAATTGAATTGAATATTGAAAAAAATTATTTTAATTTTTTAATAAAAACAGTACTTTTCACTAATTCGTTATTAAATTTTATGGAATCAAAATTCAAATATCTTTAGATTCCTCAAGTAATTTAAGATGTGATAATGTACAGATTAAAACCATTTTTAGACCAGGATCTAATCAAAGCAGAGAATAGGATAAGAATTAAAGGAAAAATAATTTACGGGCCATGTGAGATCGGGAGAAGAGAGGGAGTTTTTAAGGGTAAAAAACGGTTTCTGTTAAAACTAAAAGTTCTGTAAAAAGAAGTCAAGAAGATCTACAACTTTTGTATTCACAGTTTTTTCACGTAAACTCAAAATTTGATTAAAAAATTCAAAAAATCAAGTTTCTCGTTTTTGATTTTTATCTTATACAAAAAACTTTTTTCTTATGAAATTTTATGAAAAGTTACCTCTTCTTTTCCCATATAAACTATAATTTATATGATTTGGAATATTTATTTTTTCACGTTATTTTGACACGAAATCGAAAAAGCACCCTAATTTTCGAACGAAATTTTTGCCGTCAAAATATCCGCTTTTTTCAAAAAGTTGGTGAGATTTTTATTCGCTAAAATCTCTACTTAATGGTGTGAAAAATATTATCATCGTCATGATAAACTTTGTCAGAAAAGGCAAAAAATAAGACCAAAAAACTAGCATCCGAAATTTTGTTTTAATCATTACGTACAACTTTCAGTTAAATTTTTCTGTCCTATTCACATTAAAAACATGAAAGTCCATAATACATTGATGGATATAAGTAATTAGAGTCTAGTATTTTGATAAATATCTGAAAATTGTGCATAATGATTAAAAAAAATCGGAAGCTAGTTTTTTTCGTCTTATTTTTTGCCTTTTCTGGGAAAGTTTAACATGGTGAAGGTAATATTTTTTACACCATCAAAAAGCGGAGATTTAAACTAATAAAAATCTCACCAACTTTTTCGAAAAAGCTGAGATTTTCGTTCGAAAATTAGGGTGCTTATTCGATATTATGTCAAAACAACGCGAAAAAATGAATATTTGAAGTTAAATAAATTACAGTGTATATGGAACCTAAAAAGGTAACTTTTCACAAAATTTGATTAAAAAATTCAAAAAATCAAGTTTCTCGTTTTTGATTTTTATCTTATACAAAAAACTTTTTTCTTATGAAATTTTATGAAAAGTTACCTCTTCTTTTCCCATATAAACTATAATTTATATGATTTGGAATATTTATTTTTTCACGTTATTTTGACACGAAATCGAAAAAGCACCCTAATTTTCGAACGAAATTTTTGCCGTCAAAATATCCGCTTTTTTCAAAAAGTTGGTGAGATTTTTATTCGCTAAAATCTCTACTTAATGGTGTGAAAAATATTATCATCGTCATGATAAACTTTGTCAGAAAAGGCAAAAAATAAGACCAAAAAACTAGCATCCGAAATTTTGTTTTAATCATTACGTACAACTTTCAGTTAAATTTTTCTGTCCTATTCACATTAAAAACATGAAAGTCCATAATACATTGATGGATATAAGTAATTAGAGTCTAGTATTTTGATTAATATCTGAAAATTGTGCATAATGATTAAAAAAAATCGGAAGCTAGTTTTTTTCGTCTTATTTTTTGCCTTTTCTGGGAAAGTTTAACATGGTGAAGGTAATATTTTTTACACCATCAAAAAGCGGAGATTTAAACTAATAAAAATCTCACCAACTTTTTCGAAAAAGCTGAGATTTTCGTTCGAAAATTAGGGTGCTTATTCGATATTATGTCAAAACAACGCGAAAAAATGAATATTTGAAGTTAAATAAATTACAGTGTATATGGAACCTAAAAAGGTAACTTTTCACAAAATTTCGTGAAAAAAACATGTTTTTTTGTTAAAGATAAAAATTAAAAACGAAAAACTTGTTTCTTTTTAAATTTTTCACATAAATTTTGAAGTTATGCGAAAAAAATATGAACACAAAAGTTCTAGATCTTCTTATTACCATTTGAATTTTTTCCATAAGACTTTCGCCAGAAATCGAGACCGTTTTATATCCTAAAAACTCACCCCCTTTCCTTTCCAGATCGCCCATAAATTATTTTTCCTTCTATTTTTATTTTAACTCTTCGTTTTTCAATAAGTTTCATCCTACTATTATTTTTTTTTCGCTTTTTATTCTTTTTAAAGGCTTATACCCTGGTCTATGTATTCCACCACTTCACAGTTATTTTAAAACTTGTTTCTAGAGATAAAAAAGAAAATATGTATAGTTCCATTGATGTAATGTAACAAGTCAGAATTATTTTATAACTCAGTGTAATTTTCTTATGATATTTTGACTTATATCTTTGAAACGTGTTTGTTTTTATGATGTGTGATTTGTCTACATATTAATTTTCACTACATATCATATTCAAAATAGTAACTAAGGTTGATTAAATCTGTTCATCGTGTGAAATATTAAAAAATTAGTTCGTAATTGCAATTTAGAACGTTTCATTTCAATAAAAACCTATTTTTTAGCCTATACAATGTAGTCTAAACTGCGATTAAGAATAAAACTATAGAAAATCATTTTATGTTAGTGTTTCCACTCATTTTAGTTTGTAGAAACAATCATGTCATCTATGGCATCATCAGCACAGACTCTATTAAGGTATTGTACCTTTTTTCCTTTCTAGTCGCAATTACGCAAATGTGATACCTTGAGTAAAATCTGAAGTATATAATTACGAAAAAATAATTATTCGTTCTGTTCAATTGGAAATAATACATGAATAGCAATAGATAATATGAGTGATAATAAACTTACTAATCTTTATCAATAAATGATTTTGTATAATTCGATGCGAGTTGAATACAAATTGCTATTGAATACAAATTCATCCATCGTCAAAATAAGTTATTCATCTAGTTTCAACTTCATTAAGCTCATTCTATTAAAGATCTAAACAGAATTATCACACAATAATAGTTTGTGCAACTTGTGTGGATTTGATTGCCGTACCAACTGAAGATAAAGTTTGAGGACAAACACAGTCAGTTTACTTTATCCAGCAGTTTTTATAAGTTTACAAGGAAATGTCAAAATATACTACGATTCATACATCTATCGATTGGTAATCCATATCATCAACACATAGGAAATGTGGAATATAAACATCTTTTGAAAGATATGCAGAATTCGAGATTTTTTGTATTCAACGAACACCAATTCAACGAAGTTTTACTAAATTAGAGGTTATGTATCCAAATAATTCAATTTTAATATTGATTCAATAGATAAAACTCGATCTTTAGGCATTTGGTAGGCTAATAAAGGTAGTAAAGCCTAAGATTTTAGCTTAAATAGATGAACAAAATAGGCATCTTATATTAGGTAATTCAGATCAAGAATCTTATAAATGCATTAATTGAATATGAAGTATTGGAAAAGAAATGAAAGTTCTCGTTTAGCAGACACTCACTTGTCAGTATCGTCTGCTGATAAACCGATGCACAGTTCATGGTACTACTTGCAGTATTTAGCACATTGCTTCATACCTTCCATCTTATCCTCCTCACATGAGAGTACCAACTCACATGTTTCTGGTTAGTAGCTTTTCTAACTGTATGTGACGTCTTCATTATTTATTTTTGCCTCGTATGGGCAAAAGCTTTTTCCAAATTGCTTTTTTTATTGTAGCAAGTCACACATCATCATCTGAACTAGAACCAACATGGAATATCCCAGGTCGTCCAGGTGTCCACTTTCTACTTCTAAAAGTTACGTATTTTCTTTGCTAGCACATCAGATTCAGAAGGAGCTGGTATTTCTATGAGTATAGATGGTGCATAAGATGTTTCTGGAGTAGATTGCGGATTGAATTGATGCAAATCAGTTGCTCTGAAATTGTTTATAACCGCTTTCGACCAGACATTTGAGAGAATAATATCAAATCTTGCCTCAATCAGCTTTTTGTTCCATAAAGCTCAAAACTTTAGTATCCTAGTCGTGTTTAAAAGAGTGATAGACAACTCTATCAAGAGGTTCATAGGTGGTATTTGATAGCAAACAATATAAAGATATATCTAGTGGATCGGCAACTTGAACGATGGATGTGATCGACTATTATACTGAGCCTTTGTAGACTTTATTACCTACGATCTCGATGGAAGGTTATCACACATCTCTGGTCGTCTACCTTTGAATATAATCATCGGTAGTATTGCACTACCAAGTGCATTTATATATACTGCGATGGTGGACTCATTTCTTTGCAAAAACAATCTGCTTGTGGTAGTTAGTTGAACGGCAATCTTTCTCATACATGTTATAGATGTTTTTAGGGTGACTCTTCAAGCTGATCAGATACTACACTCAACCTTTCGATGTGATCGTCAATAATAAAGTTATTCACTTTTTGTGCTCTGGCTGGATTAATAAATACAGTTTTTCTCCTAGATAATGATGTTTTCGCATAAACGCCTTGAACTAATCTTTACCAGCAACTTTAGCAGATTGATTGGTGTTAGTTTTGATGGTATTTAGTTCGCAAATTTCATAAACCAAACTTCAAAAACCTTGTGGGCAATCCAATTCCAACGAACCTTATAAGTATGGATTTACGTCTTAGTGGCTTATTCAACTTGCCAGTCTGGATTTGGTTCTTCTGGGAACTGTGTACTACAACTGCCAGTTTGAACGTTTATTGTGATGAATGACGCCGCACTGCCAACAACGCAAGAGCTGACGTGCTGCGACAAGTTTAAGGCACCATGTTGTATTTTAGGTATCTAAGTTTGTGATTTTAGAGTAATTGAAAGCATTTTGAATTGTTTCTGTGTTGCTCAGGCTTTGTTAGCTGACAGGCTTCAATACCGGAACCTACCTTAGTAAAGAACTTGATGTTAACGTCACTTTTCTTTGGTTTATATGAAAAACAAAAACAGTTATCTTGAAATCAGAATTTAAACTAATGTATCTGACATATTTATGTGAAATTTTTAAAAATGTGATAAGAAACATAGCAAACAGGTGTTGCCAATTTTTTACCAAAACAACCTCGTTGTATACTCAATCTCACGTTTTAGTGATGGTATTGATATTCTGAAAATTTTCACATTAAAATGTTGATAATTTTGAAAAAAATATAAAACCAAACGTAAATCACATATTTTCGAATATCAACTACGTGTCGAATAGATGTAGCTCGACAAATTTTTTCTTGATCGACTTATAGGTGTTGCTTCTATCTTCAAAACTCACCTTGGAATCGTTGACATGCAATATTATGAGGTTTTTATAATAAAATGAATGAATATTTCAATATATCATCTTAACGAACAAGTTTACATTTGATATTGGAACGTCAACTATTCATCATTCTCCCAACAATTTCATCGATGGAAAGTAGAGTTTATATTGAAATTTATTGAGATGGAAAAATAAATATTATCATGTGAGCCATCTCTTATAAAAGGTTAGTGCCCAATATCACTTATCCTATCCATCCAATATTCTTTATTACCTCAACTCCATATCCCTTATCAATTCTGTCTCTAGGAAGCTCATTCTTTTCAATGTCACACATCATTTTGAGGATAGAAAAAAAAGCAAATTCTAGTTACTCTTACGATTACTATATACGACTACAAAAAAGTAGCATTATTGAAAACACAGTGCGATTAGGTGTAAAAAAATGAAACATTTCTAAAAAAGAAGTTGAGATTTCAAAAATAGAAGAGATGTTATTGGACATGAGAATAATGGTATAAGATTATAATTCAATTTCATCTGGTTACCAATAGGTGTAAGACACTATATAACAAAAGAATTTAGCTTCAATTATTTTTCTTCTTTTCTACCTCTTCTAAAACGCCTGCTTCATCTCATGGTCATCTCATATCATAGATTTTATGGTTTATTATATTCTCAACCATTTTATATGAAAAAACTGTGATTGGTTTTCAATTTATTCTCTTACACTCTTACACTCTTACACTCTTACACTCTTACACTCTTACACTCTTACACTCTTACACTCTTACACTCTTACACTCTTACACTCTTACACTCTTACACTCTTACACTCTTACACTCTTACACTCTTACACTCTTACACTCTTACACTCTTACACTCTTACACTCTTACACTCTTACACTCTTACACTCTTACACTCTTACACTCTTACACTCTTACACTCTTACACTCTTACACTCTTACACTCTTACACTCTTACACTCTTACACTCTTACACTCTTACACTCTTACACTCTTACACTCTTACACTCTTACACTCTTACACTCTTACACTCTTACACTCTTACACTCTTACACTCTTACACTCTTACACTCTTACACTCTTACACTCTTACACTCTTACACTCTTACACTCTTACACTCTTACACTCTTACACTCTTACACTCTTACACTCTTACACTCTTACACTCTTACACTCTTACACTCTTACACTCTTACACTCTTACACTCTTACACTCTTACACTCTTACACTCTTACACTCTTACACTCTTACACTCTTACACTCTTACACTCTTACACTCTTACACTCTTACACTCTTACACTCTTACACTCTTACACTCTTACACTCTTACACTCTTACACTCTTACACTCTTACACTCTTACACTCTTACACTCTTACACTCTTACACTCTTACACTCTTACACTCTTACACTCTTACACTCTTACACTCTTACACTCTTACACTCTTACACTCTTACACTCTTACACTCTTACACTCTTACACTCTTACACTCTTACACTCTTACACTCTTACACTCTTACACTCTTACACTCTTACACTCTTACACTCTTACACTCTTACACTCTTACACTCTTACACTCTTACACTCTTACACTCTTACACTCTTACACTCTTACACTCTTACACTCTTACACTCTTACACTCTTACACTCTTACACTCTTACTCTTTCAGCTTTGCAAACAAAAAATAGTCGGACGGTTCCAAATCAGGGCTATATGGTGAGTGTGGGCTGGAGCAATTTCATGAAGCAAGCGGACGTATCGGTTGATTTTGCCACGAAATGTTCAACACAAATGCCGCGTTCAAAGTTGTATTTGATTTCTTAAAGTCAACCTCTCGTAGTCCAAAAATATTATAGCCATTTTGATGCTGCCTGTGACATTTGCTTTTTTTGGCACTGGCTTTTTGGCTCAATTCCGATGCCACTTTTGGTTACCAGATCATATTAAAAAATCATAGTTTATTCACCCGTTACACTTCTTGGATTACGTGGAAAAGTTCTTAAAATGGTTCTTAAAATTCTGAGAATACGATGCTACAGCATCTCGTATTTTGAATATTGATCAACATTCAATTAGAACAAAAGATATATTCTTGTCATTTGAACTACTACGTGATTGTAAAAATCAAAATGTCACTTGTAACTATGGAATTTTGTCCTTTTTCTCTGTGTAGCAATTTTTTTTGGTCGTATGAACTACTATATGTAGATTTTTCGAATTTTAATATTGTTCAGGTTGCGAAAAGTGAATTTTTGGGTCGTTTGAACTACAGCATCTTGTTTATTTCAAATTTTGATTTGATTCCAGTTGAGAAAAGCAAATTTTGGGTCATTTTAACTAATATATCTGTTTTTTTAGTATCGTTATATTTATGTACGTCATTTGTCTCTGTGTAGCAATCTTTTTTAGGTCATTTGAACTACTACATAACGTTTTTGAGTTTTGACGTACTTTTAGTTAAGAAAACAAAAAAATTCACTTTTTACTGTAGAATTTAGTCTTTTTCAACTTTAATGAATATACAAGAGGTCAATTGAACTGCTAAATGTTGATTTTTTGAGTTTTGTTGAATTTTTAATGTCTAAAGCAAAATTTCACTTTTTAATTTAGAAATTTTTTCTTGTTCTTTTTGTACAGGCATTTATGCTTTTTAGCAGTTTCCAGTGGTCTATTTAAACTACTAATTTTTATGCTCATGTAAGATCATAAGAATACTTTTTTCGGAAATGCTTGTCTGTGCTGCAATTTCTTTTGTTATTAGATGCCGGTCAGTTAAAACTAATTCTTCCACTAATTCAAAGTTTTCTGGAGTAGCACAACAACTTACATCAATTTGGAAAATAATGGTAACGAGTTACTGCAAACAGCCTCCGTTTTGTTTTTGATTTGTGTTGGTGTTAATACTTCTTCAGTCCAATTTATAAAATCGCGAAAATTAAGTTGTGAAGTTTTTCAAAACAACTTAAGTGAGTGGTGGTTCGAGCTCTATCTTATTTACTATATGAGGCCAAGAGCTCATGAATTGCACTACGTATTTAGAGATTAATTTAGGTTTGGTTAGATTAGCTCTAATTCAGTCTTTTCCTGTTATTTCTCTTATTTTTGCAAGGAAAACCATTTCAGTTGATGATTTTACTTCTTTATTAGCACTCAGGATTTGTTGCTGTGTATTATTGACGACCCAACTGATGTTTTTCTAAACAACAATTTTCACTAATTCTTCAATTAGTCTGTTTTAGTAGGTTTTGGTATATAATCATATTATGTTGTGGATGCTTTGAAGTCGGGTTTCAGTACTATATTAGAAAATACTTGGACAAAGAATAGAATCGATGAAATTTATACTTTTATAGTTCTCAATTTTAAAGCATTGAAATGATGGATAACATCGTACAGGAGGAAAAAATTATTCGAAACAAATTGAGGATGGAAAGAATCCATTTAAATGCAACCATTTTTATCCAACAAAACGCTTTAGATGTTAACCACGACATTGAGACTAGCGGAAAATCCAATTAGAGTTAAGTAACAAAAAATTCTATTTGTATCAGACACCTTCACTGCGTACTCCGTTGAAATTTATCTGAAAAAGTACAATCAAGCATGAGTAGAGATTCAAATTATTCAATTTTACATATTAGATATTTTTATTCCGAAAAGTTCAATCAATAAAAACTATCAATACAAGATCGTATGTCGTATGTCGTAAAATATTTATTTTTGTCCCATATTAAGCGTTTTAATATAGTCTACTAACAATTTATGAATATAATGCGGAAAAGCCAAATAAAAGAGAATAATAGAAAATCCTTTATTTCGTCAATTTTGAGTTTCAAATTAACGTTTTGTAGGGAGTAAATAAGCAGACTGGGACAAAAAACGATTATTTTTTAATGATACTTAAAATATTGTTACGAACTCGCCCTGGAGCTGGTCCTGCTTGGATGTGGTGGAATTTTAAAATTCTGCAAAGGCATAATACTCCTTGATTTTAGAGAATACATTGTTTCCGACGTCAATGATAAAATTTCAGCATAAATGTCGCTCTTCATAGTCGAAATTTTCTCGAAATATCATTCTCAAGAGTTAAATGTTCGTCCTTCTTGTCATCCATATTGGAAGATAAATCGAAATTGACCATATGAAGATGGATGACACATCTTTAAATAGATATGTTTTTGGATCGAAGTCTTCACTTACCAGAGCTACTACTAATTCACTTTTTTTATCGGACGTTTCCAGCTCGTGATTCTTCAGCTCGGCTTTCATTTCCGTCACAATCAGGTTCCCAAGACTTGCCGACACTTTTTGTTTAATTATACAGATTGCCAAATGTATAATAACTAAGTTTCAAATGTTTATATAATGTTATGAACATAATTTTTATTACTATCAACCTTGTCCTCGCGTCGGTTCAAGTCAGTTCATATTGGAATTTTTGACCTTCAGAGTTGATAACCACTACAAAATAAAATCGTCCGATAACAAAAATTTTCTAAAACTCAATTTTCGTTCAGGTGTGTTTCCACTTAAAATATCAAATGACACTTTTGATTAGATCGATCTTATCTTATATGGAGGAATAGATATTTCACAAACCCATGATTTCGATTAAAATGATTGATCATTATACTTATAATTAGAGAGATGTTGAAAGTAAATATCAAATTTTCACTTTTTGAATGTAAGTTTAACGAATTGCAGATTTAACGATTGCAACATCATTATTGTGGGTATTATCGTAGCAAATTTTGTATGGATTCACATTACACTGTAGTATATTCAAATGGATATTTAGAATGTATAGTATGTTAATTTATACCAACCAAGACCGACTACTGTGAGACGTTGAAGCTTTTGAACACAATTATTGACTTAGGAGTTACTTGAAACTGAATTTGATCGGAACATATTTCCTCAAGTATCTCCATTACGTACAAACGATTCATTGTTTACTTTCACTTTGTTGATATCATTGGATAAATTTATCTATAATAACTAGATCGTTTATTCAACTTGCACTTGATCTTTATCTGAAAATTATTTTATCACTACACCGATTAGTTTAGACAAAATTTTAATTGATAAGCTGAGTTACAGACATGCGAAGTTGTCTTATTTTTGGAAGCTAAAATTGAGGAAAGATCTCGAAATTTTTGTTTTTCAGTTACAGTTACAGGTTTGAACTGTAATAATTTTCTTATTTATTCATACAATTTCTTTCGGTCGGGTGAATTTATATACAGTGTACTCACACTAGACTTTAACTTATATAATAATTTATTTAGATTCATCAGTTACTTTTGTGTCTTTTCATTGACTATAAACTTATTTAACTCCTCTAAAAAAACTCGTTTGTATATCCAAAACTAATTTCTAGAAGTTTCTAGAAAATAAACAAACCAAACTAATAAATAAACATACTTTAGTTCTAAAAAGAACAATGTAAAAAAATCTCCGCTGTGATAAAACAAACATTAATGGCGTCTCGAATACGCCAAATTTTAGAATTTTATTACACCCCGGCATTACCAGCTTCACAACCTACGTCGTTGACGAGTTAGTAACAGAATTATGTAGTTAAGACAATATGTATTTAATGTGGCGTACATCTCCATGTTAAAGAAAATGTCATTTATGTCGTATTCGAAAGCTGCTACTCATATTTATGAGTTAATAATGAAAAAACGATACTGGTCATTACCCTGAACAGTAGCTATCCTCAGTTTTTATTCCTATCCCAAAAAAATCGAACGCAAGAAAGTGTGAAGATCATAGGCTAATTAGCCTTATGAGCCACTCCCTAAAAATATTCCCAAGAATAATACATCAGAGATTATATAGAAAATATGATAATAATATAAGCGATTCGCAAGTTGGATTTAGACAGGGGTTAGGTACAAGAGAGACAATAGTCGCAACACAGGTCTTTGTACAGAACTGCTATGACCAAAGAAAAAATGTTCATAGACTACGAAAAAGCTTTCGATGAAGTTCAACATCACAAACTTATGCAGCTCCTTAAAAAATTGGATTTGGACGAAAAGGACATTCATTCTATCGAATCATGGTCTAACTGAGCAAGTTCGGATTCGCAGAGGAGTACGTCAAGGTTGTATATTGTCGCCGCTCCTGTTTAATATGAAGCCATCTTTCGAAAGTCACTTGAAGATAGAGACATTGGGATCAAAGTCAATGGGTCTGGGTCAACAGCATACGTTGACCCAGACATGATCTTGATCTTAGACTGAGACTTGTGCGGTGCTACGTTTGGTCAGTGCTTCTTTACGGGATGGAAGGTTGGACCCTTAAGAAAAAAAAAACATCAACAAATTAGAGGCATTCGAAATGTGGGTATATCGTAGAATGTTGAAGATACCATGGACTGCCAAAGTGAGGAATGAGGATATTCTCAGGCGTATCAATAAAGACCGTGAACTCCTTAACATCGTGAAGGATCGAAAGATTGCATATCTTGGCCATTTAATGCGAGGCCGCCATAGTCGAAGGCAGGATTGAAGGTAAGAGAGGATTGGGACGGAAGAGGATGTCATGGTTGCGGATCGTGAGGCAGCGGACGGGTATACAAGATATTCAGAAAAATGTGGTCGCGAACATCCATTAATGGATAAGCATTAAAAGAAGAAGAATGAAAAAACTATCATTTATTATGATTGTTTTGATATTTTTTAAAATTGAGATCAATACTCATTTTTCCTTAACCTTATTGGAATAACTACAAACTACATTGCTTTCGAGTATAGAGATCGTGAAAAATATTGTTTCACTAGAAATTATCATTATAATACTTCTTTCAAGTATAAAAAAATCGGCCGGTTTTATAATAAATTCAAAGGAAGCTTTAAATTTAAAGTTTCCATCGAATTAAAAGTCGCGCGTTGCATAATTGACATTTAACCTAAATCTTCTTTTAATTTGAACTTAATAAGGTAAAGTCAGAAATAATTAACTTTAGCACATTAAAGTCAAACGTCAAATGCAAACTTAGTTGATGTTTGACATCTTTTTAATAAGTTTTAAAAAATAAAAGGTTCAGGACGCAATGCCTAGATATCGTGCTACATTAAGTTCAAGTGCAAGGACGAAAAATATATTGACATAGATAAAAAAGTACAAACTGCATCCGATGCTCGACTTCGGATTCATAACATTGTGGCTCGCTGGCCAGGTTCCGCTCACAATCAGAAAATATTCAATAAGAGTTATTTGAGAAGGCAGTTTGAGGAAAGACACTTTGGAAGACATGTTGTAGTGGGTGACAGCGTTTAGAGATACCTCATGACAAAATTGGTAAACGTGAATACAAACCTTGAACATTTATACAATATTATAAGAAGAAATAACGTCGTAGAAATGAAAATTTTGCATCAATCATTATTGAGATGAAGAATTATACATATTGGGAAAGGACAGAGTGTTGTCAACCTCATTTTAACGTTTTAAAGGTCTTTACTTGAGAGACCATTACATATCGATTATGTAAACACTTCACTTTGACAAGTGACAAGTTGAAGGACTGTTTAATCTAAAGAAATTTTTAGTTAAAGTATCAGTTAGGGTGAGATTATGGAACCTGCCGTTATTCCAACAAAATCGCTCAAATTTTTTCAAATGTAAAGGTAACCAAGGTAGGGGATCTGGTGTGAAACTTTTCACTGAAGGACGAATTTTGATACTTTGAACTGCGTAAAATCACATGGGCAACAAAGTTTATATAAGGGATACTTAGTGCTGCTAAGGCCAGAAATATAAATAGCAGTCATCGTACAAGTTTTAATATCGTTAATGTTACTGTTTTTCTGTAATCTAGTGACCCGGTTCATCTGCCAAATGGCTGATGGTAGGGAATAATGCAGCTGCAGCTGTACCCGCCTTCCCTCCTATTGGCTGCTTCCGATCAAATAATAAACGAAAAAAATTTTAAAAAAACCAAAAGAAAACGAATCAAAACAAACAAAATAACAAAATACCTCCCTAAACCTGGAAGAAACCATTTTTTTAGGATAACTCCTATATCAGGACCATCCCACCTAAAATATACCCAACGAATCACTCACTTTTTTGTTTTAATTTTCAAGTTTTAATATAACTTTTAACGACTTTTATGTTTTCACTATAACAATTTGCAGAAATATCACATTCGTACTGGAAATTAATCTGTTTATAGACCATAACTGCTTAATCCACGTAATTGACATTAAATATACATTTTTGACATTATTTTACACATAATCTAACATTTGACCATGTTTACGATCGAGAAATAAAATTAATTTATGACGACAATAGACAAGTTCTAGAAACTAATGTATTTACGATGAATTAACTACTCACAGTAAGTAAATGACTTAATAATATCATTACAATATAAATAAAAAGGGACAAAAACTTTATTTAACTATATCAACACACTTTTAATTGAACCAAAAGTTAATAAAAGTCACGGTAATTATACACTTTCACGGTCACCTGGTTTTTTGGCTCTAGAAAATCGAAAAATGGATTGGTTTTAATGATCTTGGTCTCACAATGTTTAATTTTACGGCGGATTTATAAAAAAAATACGAAAATTAAGAAAAATAAATATTTTTTACAGTTTCATGACTTTAAATGCAAAAAAATGACTTTCTACATATAATCCTTCGTAACTGTTTCTGAAAATATTTATTTTTTTTAATTTTCGTATTTTTTTTATAAATCTGGCGTAAAATGGAACATTTTGAGACCAAGATCATTAAAATCCATCCATTTTTCGATTTTCTAGAGCCAACCTAACCTAACCTAACGTAACCAAAAAACCAGGTGACCGCGAAAGTGTATAATTACCATAATTTTTTGTAAAGGATTATTTTGCAAAACTGTTTTTTTACGATTTAAAACAGTAAAACTACGAGAAATTTTCATTCCAGCTATTTCTACTAATTTTTTTTTATAAATCCGCCGTAAAATGGAACATTTTGAGACCAAGATAATTAAAATCCATCCATTTTTCGATTTTCTAGAGCCAAAAAACCAGGTGACCGTTAAAGTGTATAATTACCAAAGTCACTTTTAAGAGTCTGTAGCAGCGATATCTCAGCAAACATGTATAGATCTCAGGTTTTTTGCATTTTATTCCTGTATATCTGTAAATTTGCCGAAACGCAAGAAATTTTAAGCATTACAAGGAAAATCAAATATTACTTGACATTGACAACTTGCAAAATTATTTTGATTGATAGTACACATGAATATCCAAATAAAAATTAACCACTACAGGTTTTTTTTCATTTTTTCAAAAATCATGTACTTTTCGTATTATGGGTACCAAGCGAAGAAAAAATTTATATGGAATTAGATAGATATTAGTAATATAGTCTTGTTGATATATAGGCGTTTACTTTTTTTTCGCTCAAAATGGAAGAATTGGACATGCCTGACATGTAGTTTCAACAAGACGGTGCCACATGCCACACGGCATGCGAACCAATGGCCAAATTGAGAGCCGCTTTCGGTAAACAGTTCAACTGACGTTTGAGGCCCCTTAATTGGCCGCCTAGATCGTGTGATTTAACGCCTTTGGCCTATTTTTTGTGAGGCCATGTAAAGGCTAATGTCTACTCGGAAGAACCAGCAACTATTGACGCACTGGAAGCAAATATTGAAGCATTTATTCGTGAAATACTAGCCGATATGTTGAAGAGAGTGTGCGAAAATTGGACCTTGCGCATGGGTTATTTAAAGCGGAGCTGCAGCCAACATTTGTATGAAATCATTTGCAAACATCAAATCATACTGATTGTTCCATCGATTCCAATAAAGTTTTCATCAATTTTTTCAAATTTTTTGTGGTTTTTTCCCAAATCAAATCCTATATCTCTTAAAAAATCACTGATTTTATTCAAAACTTGACGTTTACACTGTAAATTTTTGTAATTATTAATCTGCTGTATGAAACCGCAAATTATATAATAATTAATAATGAAATGCGATCCTGTTACACATTTTTAATACTGATCACGTGTTCTATGCTTGAATGTGTTTTGGTTTACTACTTTTCTTCGATAGATAAATTACACAAGTTTCATTAGATGATTTCTGATTCTCTTTTATATTAACATCTCATATAAACCGTCTCTAAACTCACTAACCGTTGATTGTGTCGTTTTTAACTAAAATTAGACAGGTTACAATTTTTTTGCAACCCTATTTATAATTATGAGAAAATTCAAAACTTGTCCTGTGAATTGGTTGTTTTTGACTACATATTTGTTGAAATAACGATTTTCGAATCCAATTAGAAGTGAAAACTATAGCTACCAATAGTACACATTCAAATTTACTATATAATGAGCGTGTGGTTTCACCTTTCCGGAATTTATATACCGCAATATTGTATTTTAAATTCACGCCATCATTGTTAAAACTCGGATATCCGTTCACCATAATTAAATTGAGATAATGAAGGATTTTAGTGAGAAATGATACGATAGCCAAATAATTATCTGATGCGGTGTTGTAACTTCTATCAAATCAACTGTTACTCTACAACCGCATTTTCCGCAGCGCTTGAATTGTATTTTGACGAAATATACGAGGTCTGGCTATTAAATAACGAAACTGGTTCCGAAAAAGGATTTTATTATAAAAATTTTCCTACACTCGAATGCTCCCCTTCAATATACTCCCCTCCCCTCGACACACACCTTTCCATTGATCGAAGCA
The DNA here is from genome assembly GCF_026230105.1 of Diorhabda sublineata. Classification (NCBI taxonomy): domain Eukaryota; kingdom Metazoa; phylum Arthropoda; class Insecta; order Coleoptera; family Chrysomelidae; genus Diorhabda; species Diorhabda sublineata. Next base: position 2,689,083 of record NC_079476.1, read on the forward strand.
GTGCTGGTAGTCTTCTTTGGTGAGGGCCTTTAGAAGCTTTGCCGTTTTTTGCTTTACCGCTTCTAACGACTCAAATCGGGTCCCTTTTAAAGCAGGTCTTTTTCTAACTTTTCTAACCTTTCCAGGAAAACTGCGCAGACCCGTTGAGGGAAGAGCTTTTGGGTAGAAGTCAGATTTTTTAGGGGTTCTAATATTATGAAAAGACGAATTTTCGGAGTGGGATCTCATCAATTGATCTTGTCTTTTAATTTGTATTTGTACATCTTAGAGCATTTCATTCAAATATCGGTTAAATTCGTGTTAGAAACCTATCAGTATCGCTGCCAGACGATGCATCATAAAGTTTTATCTGATAAGGGTGACACGTGGCGTATGTATCGTTAACAGGATTCTCTAAAAAGTAAGTGTAAAGACCTGTTAATATATAAAACAATCATTTGACTAACTTTTGGTAATTATACACTTTCACGGTCACCTGGTTTTTTGGCTCTAGAAAATCGAAAAATGGATGGATTTTAATGATCTTGGTCTCAAAATGTTCCATTTTACGGCGGATTTATAAAAAAAATTAGTAGAAATAGCTGGAATGGAAATTTCTCATAGTTTTATTGTTTTAAATCGTGAAAAAAACGGTTTTGCAAAATAATCCTTTACAAAAAATTATGGTAATTATACACTTTCACGGTCACCTGGTTTTTTGGCTCTAGAAAATCGAAAAATGGATGGATTTTAATGATCTTGGTCTCAAAATGTTCCATTTTACGGCGGATTTATAAAAAAAATTAGTAGAAATAGCTGGAATGGAAATTTCTCATAGTTTTATTGTTTTAAATCGTGAAAAAAACGGTTTTGCAAAATAATCCTTTACAAAAAATTATGGTAATTATACACTTTCGCGGTCACCTGGTTTTTTGGCTCTAGAAAATCGAAAAATGGATGGATTTTAATGATCTTGGTCTCAAAATGTTCCATTTTACGGCGGATTTATAAAAAAAATTAGTAGAAATAGCTGGAATGGAAATTTCTCATAGTTTTATTGTTTTAAATCGTGAAAAAAAACGGTTTTGCAAAATAATCCTTTACAAAAAATTATGGTAATTATACACTTTCGCGGTCACCTGGTTTTTTGGCTCTAGAAAATCGAAAAATGGATGGATTTTAATGATCTTGGTCTCAAAATGTTCCATTTTACGGCGGATTTATAAAAAAAATTAGTAGAAATAGCTGGAATGGAAATTTCTCATAGTTTTATTGTTTTAAATCGTGAAAAAAACGGTTTTGCAAAATAATACTTTACAAAAAATTATGGTAATTATACACTTTCGCGGTCACCTGGTTTTTTGGCTCTAGAAAATCGAAAAATGGATGGATTTTAATGATCTTGGTCTCAAAATGTTTCATTTTACGGCGGATTTATAAAAAAAAATACGAAAATTAAAAAAAATAAATATTTTTTACAGTTTCATGACTTTAAATGTAAAAAAATGACTTTCTACATATAATCCTTCGTAACTGTTTCTGACGTCGTGGAATCAAGTTCGTATATTTTTTTTTCGCAATTTACATAAAAAAATGAATATTTTGAAAAAAAAAGTTTTTCCACTATTTAAGGTTTAAAACTATTAAAAACCGCAAATTCAGCCACTACCCCCGTGTTTTTCATAAATTCGTCGTAAAATGGAACATTTTGAGACCAAAATTATAAAATTTATCTATTTTTCGATTGTTAATGGTCCAAAAACTATTAACATTGAAGAATATAGTACGAAACTATTCACGAAAATTGATTGTTTTTCATCGATTTCATTTTAAGCTATAAAAACTGAAAAAATCATTCTTTTTGGATTTTTTTTTCAAATTGTTTATTAATTTATGTAGAATACAAAAAAAAATACGAGAACTTACTCTGATAATGAGATAATTTTTTGTAAAGGATTATTTTGCAAAACCGTTTTTTTTTACGATTTAAAACAGTAAAACTATGAGAAATTTTCATTCCAGCTATTTCTACTAATTTTTTTTATAAATCCGCCGTAAAATGGAACATTTTGAAACCAAGATCATTAAAATCCATCCATTTTTCGATTTTCTAGAGCCAAAAAACCAGGTGACCGTGAAAGTGTATAATTACCTAACTTTTCTAATAGATTTTATATTTGGATAAACTTTGGTATAGATAAACACTTTTTTGTACTTAATTTGTTACCTGTGCTCTGATTCTATCATGTTTTGAAATCTGGATTATATTTTGTATCTGTTTCTTTTCATATGTAGGTATTCACACTTGATCATTATTTTTAAAATTAAACCGTCCAGATTCTAAATTGTATTGTAGAATACTGCAAACTAAATTTAAATAAGGATTGTGTTTTGGCTACATTTTCATTTTTGTAATTTTCTTTTTGATGACTTCTAAATTTTATTTTCGAATTTGTATCAATGATTAATTCAATAAAATAAAGGAAAACGAGGACCCCGAAAAATAGAAAAATAGAAGTCGATTGGTATGTTACAACATTAAATTTTAACATAACGTTGCGGATACTTTGGATTAAACTATTTTTTTTGTTAGATATCATCAATAACAGAAAAAACTTTTACCAAATTAATGACTCGAATGTTAGAAATAGCCGTTGAGTCCAATCCAATGGTGGTTACTTCCAAACCCTTTTTTTACATTTCCAAATGCTTCCTGTATCAGTATTTGGCGTTCTATTACGGTGGAGTGGCTTATAATTTCGGCTGTCGGTGTTTTCATAAAAAGACATCCAAAGGCGAGAGATTTGATGAGTCTATTGAACTTCTTGTGCTAATTCGAAACATTGGAAAACTTTGGTTCAAAACCTTATCATAATGAGGACATGGCTCGTCCTATTGGAATTTTATTGATTATCTCCATATTATAATATGTCAGCAATCATTGACTCAATAACCTTTTCTGAAATTCAAATGAACAGCTTCATTGATGAGTGAATTAGAAATCACTAACGACAGTTATGTACATCAACTCAATTTGAGGCATCGAATTATTTGCAAGCTGATAATCAGTATAATCTTTGTTTGATTCAAGCACTTATTTAATGTTAAAATTCATGTGTGTGTGTGAAAATTCGATGAAAATTAGATACTAATACACCAGATATTCATTTATTTATAAATGACTTAAAACCACCAATTCAATCGCATAATTTTGCACCGGATAATGTAGTTCGTGTTTTTTATTTTTTATTTTAACTGTGGTTTCAAAATTTTCTGTTAAATAAATAATAGATTGTAGCTTAACAATTCTTATACTTTCTTCAGTGGAATATATAATTTTAGTGGTAGTAGTCAACAATGTATTTAGTATGACTTTTTTATCGAAATTCGTCTCCTTCCCAATTAAATTTAACGTTTTTCTAGCAGAAATTTTTGGTTATTGAGGCGGTCAGGTTATCATTCTGAAACAACGCAGGAATTGTGGCCGCAGTTCAATTAAAATTGACGTGAATTGAGAAAACACTTGACAGCCAAAAATACTGAACGTTGTATGAGTATGAATGAATCATGGAAAAAATTTTTATTTGAAACTAAATATTGAGTAGCAGAGTTTGAACGAAGCCGGACGACCTGCGAAGACCAACATCGCAGTGGTCGACCAAATGATGTGAAGACTCAAGAAATGTTAAAGAAAATCCACAAAACGGTACTGGGTGATCTTCGACTGAAAGTGCGCGAGCTAGCAAACATAGTAGGCATTTCAAAAAGTGCGATACCACGCATATTACGGAAAATTTGAATATGAAAAAGCTGTGCGCAAAATAGGTGCCGCGTTTGCTCACAATGGACCAAAAAAAACTTTGTGAAGATGCTTCAATCGCGAATTTGGCAATGTATCACAGTAATGTAGCCGAATTTTTGCACCGTTTCATAACCATGGATGAAACTTCACACACTTAACAAAAACCCAATCAAAACAATGAAATGAAAAGATAAAATCGGCTCCAAAGAAGGCAAAACCATTCCACCTGCTGGCAAGGTGATGTTGACGGTTTTTTGAGATGTGCGTGGGATAATTTTCATTGACTATCTTGAAAAAGTAAAAACTATCAACCGCGACTATTATGCGAACTTACTGCAACGTTTGAGCGAAGAAAAGAAGCAAAAACGTTCACATTGAGCTAAGAAAAAAGTTCTTGCATCTAGACAATGCTCCAGCCCACACATTCGATATTACAATGGCCAAAATTGATGTTTTACTACCTCATCCACCTTAATCACCATATTTAGACCTCTCGGATTATTGTCTGTTCCTAGACTTGAAAACTTATACTGGTTATATTGTGTTTTTTCCCAAAATTTTTGTGTTTTCTTTGTTGATCCTTTTTCTTTCTCTTATATAACCAGAATTATTTGAAACTCTTTCCACGAAGTTGAAATATTAGCTAATTACGTTACTTCACGAATACACTGTATAAAAACTTCCATCAATTGTAACAGGGAGAATTGAGTTTGGGTGTCAAGTTCATCCTAAATGTGGATAGATCATGTGCGAGGAGTTCGGTTCAATTTTTTGAGCGACATTATCGCATTATTATTGCAGGACATCTTTGGTGAAATTGGAAACTTTTTGTGTCCATCAATCAGCGTCCCCCACATCTCTTTTCATAATTTTTTGTTCGTAGATAAATTAATTTTCCAAGTTTGTGGTAGAATAAACGTGACAGTTACTTCTTACAAGTGAATTGAATTCCTCGACTTTCTCTCATTTTTGCACAACCACGCACTTACCTACAGAAAAAAAATATTCTTTTCGACGTCAAGATTCTTATCAGGTGTCGCGCTAGGGATATAAATTGAAGAAATTAGGGTTTTCTCGCGGGAAATCTGACTATTCCGAAAACCTCTCGTAACTTGAAAAATATCCTCCAATTGTGACAGTACTCAATAAATCTGCTAATAAATTTTATAATTAGAAATATTCACTGGGTGTTTTTGCCATAACATAAACATTTTTCATAAATCGTGTTTCATTGGCCGGGAAAATTCAGTATCAAAACAGTTGTTAACTAATGTTTCCACTTGATGGATGGTCTTAAATCGCTTGCCTCCAATTACTTATTTGAAAGATTTAAGTATAAGAAAATCAAATTTCAACAAATTCATACTATAAATTAGATAATAAGCGTTTTCAATTTTATCTTCAACAGTTTTTACTTCGTTGCAACTGCTGAGAATCTCCATATATACCAAAGTTTAACTCAATCCACCGTTGCGTTGAAGAATATACCGCTCTGGTTTTCAAGGGGTTTTTCTTGTCTTCATTTTTCCATTCTATATTTGCATGCTTTATTTCAGAGGTTTAATAATGCAAAGAAATCTCCCCTACTTCTTCAAAACGAGTTAATCATCATTCAGCAACCTCAGAAGCCCACGTGCTGAAATTTTTCTATTGTCCTTCCCTAGCTGATATTGAGTTTTTACGAAATTTGGAGCAGTGTTGATCTCGTTCGATAAACGCACTTTTCTTTAGTCACCCTAGTGGCGAAAACGACGGGGATGTCCTTGATTCGCAACACGTTCATGACCTAAGCGTCCTTCTTGTTCATTAAATGGTAGCTTCCTTGAACTTCATATTTCGATAGACGAGGAAATTACGTGTTTTTATATAAAAACTTTTTCATATATCCTTGCATTTCAAAGAAGTTAATTAAGATAATATTAATATTTCTCTCCACCCCATTTTCTTTATCTTTTCATCTTTATCTTTCCACTTGACGTTTTTTTCCTGAACTGGCTAATATCTAGCACCAAATTAAATATTTTTTTCACTCTCAATATTCCATGTTTTCAAACAATTTAAGTCTTAGCGCTCACCCAAAATATATTTCATCCAGTTTAGTCTAGTCAAGAAGTGAGTTTTCTGCCAAAAATAGTTACGAAGAGACAAAAAGGGAGTCTCCGTTTTTCAGCTATATTTTCAAAAATATACAAGATACATGAAATTTGAGAAAAGATCATAAAAGAGGAGGAAATTTTAGTAAAAAAAGTCTGGACTGCCGGAGTCGTAGCTCCATTATTTATTTTTTTAATTTAACGTTGAAAATTGTCCTCTGCGCGGCCGTTTCGGTGCTCAGGCGTCGCCGCCAGTTAAAACATGCAATAGAAAATAATTTTTTCATAACATTTAATATTAATTTGAAGATCTGAATGAGATATAGTGTAATCTAGGCACTTGAAGGAATGTTGTCCTGCAAAAAAAATTATCAACCCGATTTTTGTTCACGTTAATTAATTGTTAATTAATTAATTTTTCGTAGACTTGAATTTTCATAAAATCTTTCATAAAAATTCATAGTTCATTTTATATATATTTAATAATATAACTTATAATTGATTTTCTCTAACGTATAAAGAGATGGAAAGGCCTATAATGCTTGCAAATCGATGTTATTTCGAATCAAAATCTATTAGACGTTATTTGTATCAATATCGTCTGGAGACGTAGAAATAACTTCGAGTTCTACAACTTATACGAAGACATAATAACAACAATCAAAATTGGTAGGCTTAAATGAGCTGAAAATGTAGTACGCATCGACAACACGTGCCCTTGTAAGCGTTCAAGGCTAGAGAAAGTCGGCACTCTGAGAGGCAAGGCGCTAGTGATGATGTTGATTGAGTTTTCTCGTCTATCTCAAATTTTTATTGTTCTCATATTTTTCCTTTTCAATCGTTCCATCTTTTGTTTCAACATTTGATTGAATACCTATGTACTGTATACGAGGTCTGGCTATTGAATAACGCGACTAGAGACCAGCGCCCAAATCGCCCTGTGATTCCGGAAACAGTAACAAAAATAAATCAAAATGTGCGTTCAGATCGTCGAATGAGTATCCGGATGATTGCCGAGACTGTAAACGCCGATTAAAAAAAGGTTTAAGAAAATTTCACACGGGGAATTACACATGACAAAAGTTCTTCTATCTTTTCTATAGGCAATTCTGTCTGTTTCTTTCTTTTGTTGTGATTCTAAGTTATATTACCGCTCCATCTTTTCCGGGGTCGAAAGACACTTCTCCTCCCGGCCGGAGATTTGTCTCATGCGATCTTTACTAACCTGTCATTCTACTTATATGGTTGTTCCATTCTTTTTTTCTATTCAATAACCACTCGTTAATTTTCTCCACACTACATGTTGTTCTAATGTAGTCGCTACTTACTCGATCTCTCAGTGATTCTCCTCAGTATTCTCATCTCAGCTGTTTCCAGCATTCTTTGTGATTTGGACGCTTTCAGTCGCGTTTCTGCTGTGTATGTCATTATTGCTCTTATAGTTTTCGTTCTAATATGTTTGTTTCTCCATATTGTATTATTGAGCCAACCTGCTGCTCTATTGGCTTTCTGTATTTGTATCTCCATAACTTGATAGTGTGATGCCTAAGTAGATAGTTTCCATAATCTGTTCAATGCTGGTACCTTCAATTTCTATCTTACATCTAATCGGTTCTTTGCTAATGACCGGTATTTTTGTTTTTTGGGACGAAATTACCATGTTTAGCTTCTTTGCTACTATGCTATACTTGTGGATAGCATCATCTGCATAGCAGAGAATTTTTATTTCTCTATTTCCCATCTTATAGCCTTTCCTCCTCCTCACTGCCTTTATTATTCCATCCATTATGAGATTGAAAAGTAGGGAGCTGAAGGAAACCTCCTGTCTTATACCCTTGCCTATTTTTATTTCCTCTGTAAGTTGTCCGTCTATTCTAGCCTGTATTTTGTTGTCCTCACATATGTCTTCGATTGTTTTGATGATGTTTATTGTATAAAAGGTGAACTACGTCTTCTAATCTAACTCTGTCAAATGCTTTTGTCAAGTGTGATTTGTCTAGTTACAAATACTGCGTGACAACATTTGGTGCCAGCAAATCTGACTCATGACCAGAAACTCTTTCGTCAACGGGTCTGCTTAGATTTCCTTGAAAGGTTAGAAAATGATCTGCTTTGAAAGGGACCCGATTTAAGTCGATGGAAGCGGTAAAACAAAAAATAGCAGAGCTCTTAAAGGCACTCACCAAAGACTTCCAGCACTGCTTCAATCAATGGTAAAAACGTAAGGTGAAAAGGTGTATGGCGAAGGGAAGGGAGTATATTGAAGGGGAGCATTCCTGAATAATTTTTATAATAAAACCCTTTTTCGCAACCAGTCTCGTTATGTAATATAATTCGTATAATCCTTGAAATATTTTTCCATTTAATTGGTGTCTTTAGTATTCCAAAATTCAAACTTTTTTTCATCTTATATCACTTCTAAATATAAATTTTTTTTCTTTTCGTACCGTGACCCTATGATTTGTTGAATTTGCATTTATTATTAACCCAAATTTTGCGGCAATGTTTCCCGACCTTCTTTTGAAATATGCTTTCGAAACAAATTTCTTTGATAAGCATTTTCTGAAATAATATTGAATCACTGCTACCCCGTATAATCGTATTTTAAACTCAAAAACTAAGTTTAAGTGTCAGAAACGGAAAAAAAGTAATAAAGAGATAATCACCATATCTCTCAACTTCCGAACTCCTAATCTTTTTGACGGAAAGGAAAAGTAATTTCGAAGAATCATTAATGAAAGAGTTTTTATTAAAAGGGAGGTTCAATCGAACTGATATTCGATCTCTTTTATTGCCTTTAAATTATTTTTCGACCCGTGAGAAGTTAATAAAGCGTACGAACGTTATGGGCAACAAATACATACTATTTTGATACTATACAAAGTTAATCTACGGAATTTCAAATATCGAAAATATCCCGAATAACTGTTAAGCATTACAAAGGTAAAAAAAAACAAAAATGAAGGATAATAGTGAATATCAAATGATGTTACGTCGAAATTACTTCTTTTGATCACTTTTTGTCATTTTCTTCTGGGTATGTGTGAAATATTGATTTCTCAAAGCTGTACATAGATAATCGGTGATCATAATATGCTTTATTGATCGTGACATCAGAGAGAGATTTGTTTTTTTGATAAAATACACCTACGGTTTCAAGATTAACTTCAATCTCTGCTGAGTAGAAAACTTCAGATGTATACAAATTATTAAGGCTACATAATTTCCTCTTTGTAAAGTTTGGAGTTTAAAGGTGTTTCGTAGGATATTGATATCGGGATATTCTTTCTTCAATAATCCAATTCATTTATATCTAGAACAATATTTCATTTTTGTTGAACTATTCAATATGGAAATGAAAACTTTTGCTAATAACCAATAGAAATTTATGTGGTCTGGTTAAATATTCAATTATTCTCCTCGCTGTCTTTCTATATATCCAATCTTAGTGGCCAAAATCATATAAAGTTGCTCCAATTATATTGATTGGTAAACCATGTAAACCGTGTCATCTAACCCTCCAATAAGGCTATCTACAATCTCCAAACTCCTTGAAAAATTAACAACATCCACAGGATTGGATTCCCTGCCATCAATTTGGATTCCGACAAAAACATTCCACGGTGCAACCGATTTACGCAGAAAATAAACAAAGCCCTGGAAAACAAAGCATACCGTTCTGCAGTTTTTTTTGATATCAGACAGGCTTTTGACAAAGTGTAGCATCAAGGGCTGCTATATAAAATTAAAAGAACACTTCCACAAACTACCACCGTTAGTTAAACAATACTGAAATACCACAAGCAGATAGTGCTAAATACTTAGGAATCCACTTAGACAAAACACTTAACTGGAAACAACACAACAACAACAACAAAAAGAAAACATCTTGATGTAAAAGCAAGAGAACTACATTGGTTGATAGGAAGAAAATCTCACTTGATAACAAAGTCTTCATCTACAAATCTGTCATCAAGTCTATAAGGACATATGGAATAGAGCTGCGGGGTTGCGCTTCCAAATCTAATAAAATATTCAGAGATCCCAATCTAGAATATTCCGTCAACAAATCACACCATACACGTGGACCTGTATAAGAAGTTATCCAAGAGAGGATCACCAAATACCACAAGACTGAAAAAAAGTTGGCCAATAGACCCAATATGAGGTTACTGGATGTAAGCCTCAACAATACATTATAGATGTTGGATTATCTAAGATTCGCGAGCAAATTAACCCATAGAATGTAAAAAATATTTTGATTGTCAATAAAAACTTTTTATTATAATAAAAATATCTCCGAACTTCAAAAACTTCTGTACATATTCATTACATTTGGTAATACTGTGTATGGTAGCAAATGCTTCAATACATACGGCAAATCTTTGAACGATATTTTCTCTTATAACACATACCCTGAAACCAAAGGGGTAGTTGTCTGAAGAAGCATAGCTCACTTCACGTCTACACTTTCTTCTATGAATTGGAAGATGCCAAATATTTATTCTTCTTGATCAATATTGTACGAGGATAGTCCCAGAACTACCTGATCTGTCCTAGAGATGGAGGTAGTTCTTTGCACTGTATTAGAAAGTATTCGATCTATACAGCATGGTTAAAGTTTGAAAACGCTACGTTGTTTAGTATTTTTCTGGCAACTATCAATGTTAGTTTTGACTATCTATACCAGTGGTCGGCAAATGGCGGGTCATGCTAAAAAATCTTGGCAAGAAAAAAATTATTCTTTTGATAAATTAAAATTCTGTAAATTGAGAACTTATATAATTTTTTGTTTGAGCTAAAAGAAAGATAGGGGAAGGGAGCTTAATTTTTAAGATGTTAGAAGAACCAATACACTTGTGGTAAAAAATAACGCAACATTGTTTAATATATTTAATTAATCAATATTGTTATTGTTTAACTTCTTTTCAATCACTTTGACGCAATAATGAGAAGTGTGTAGTAATTTTGAGTGATTTTTAATGAGTAAACTTTTTTAAAACGTTAGCAGCGTGTATTTCCGCCTCTGGATGTAATTGTTGCTAACATTCTCTTGGGCATGTTTTTAATTAGGTGCTGTATCACTTCTTGAGTTATATTCTCTCATTCCTCTAATACCGCTTGCTCAAGCTCAATTAGATTTTGAAGAGATTGATTTCGACGACAAATGCGGCGTTTTAAAATGTCCCAGACATACCCGATAGGGTTCATGTCTGGAATTCTTGGTGGCCAGTCCAGGGTATGAATTCCTACTTCGTTTAGGTAATTCAGGACATCTGCCGCAACGTGTGGTCTAGCATTATCATGCATTAAACGAAAATCATCATCAATAAATGATCCAAACGGAACGACGTGATTTTCAAGAATGTCAGTTATGTATCTGGCTGCGTTACGGCCGGTCTAGGACAAATTCGTCCCCAAAACATGATAGACCCTTTTTGGAACGGCTCCCTGGGAATGATACAAGACTGCGCAAATCTTTCTCCTCGCCGTCTTCGAATTTGATTACGTCCATCTGAGCCTCTTGGACTGATTCTTGTCTCATCAGTACCACCAATTTTCTAAATTCCAATCTAAATGTTGCACTGCAAATCTTAGTTTGGCAACACGATGCTGTCTGGTTAACAGGTAAAATGCTGTTGACCTCGACAATTCTCATTGACCGATTTCTTAATAAATTTAATTGCAAAAAAACGGTCATCTCGAGGAGTTAAAACTGAGAGACGTCTTTCTCTAGGCTTCCTAGAATGTGAACCGGTCTATCGAAATCTTTGCATCAATCTGCTAATGGTTGTGTGGTGTACGCCAAACAGATTCACGCTAACTTTGTCTCTCGGCTATTCTTCCAGCTTCGCGTTCACTTAACTGTCTAACTCGATTCATTTCTTGTTTAACTAGTCTTGACTTAAACACATTGATTGATTTAAATTACTGCTGTCCACAAATTGGTGCACCAATAGAATGAAAGAAACATCAAAATATGCGTAGAAGTAAAATTTTAAAAAACCACAAAAACAGTTATTTGCTCATAAGATATTTTGCTACATTTTATCGCTAACATTCAAGAAACTTTTTGTGATAGAAAAAAAAAGAAACTCAAAAAATTAACATTTTAGGTTTTGATATTGAAATAAAGGGTGGAGCGTTATTTATGGCCACGAGTTTATTATGCGAAAACAAATTTTTATTCAGGATTCAAAAACAGCAGAGCAGCTCTAGCATTTGTCAAAAATCGTCTTGATGCTACGATAACAAGCAGATTTAGCTCGTAATTTTTTTTTTAAATTGTTGCAATGTTTATATTTGGCTCTTTAGCTAATAAGTTTCTAAACCCTTGATCTATACGTATCCACTAATCCAATAATTATTGCTACCTAAAAGTTAAAAACAATTTATGTTGAAACTTTTTCCATGCAATTCTGGTTTTTTATCAAATTACCTTTAGCCTTAGGTAGATTTAATTGCTAGATACCCTAATAAATTTATCGATTTGTTTTTTGCTGAAGACTTCTGATTTCGTCGCTTCATATCCTGCGATTTTCCTTTTAAGAACTTTCGGAAACGTTTGAGCTAAAATGGTATTTTTCAGCAACGCGTAGATGTTTCACAGAGTAGAAATATTCAAGATTATTTATTTTTATGCCAAATAAACCTAAATTAGATCCTCCGTAATAGTTTTACATTTTTTTAGATCTATCCATTGGGTGGGTAAACTATAAATACTTTTTAGTAGTAATTCTGTTGAAGCAGCAGTTGCTGCATTTGTCATTTCGTCAGGCTCATTTTCAACCTCGCTATCTCTACTGGTTTTCATTATTTATTGCAATTATCGCAACCAAAAACCATTAAGATGTCAAATTAGTAAGTTGCTATGTCGTTGGTATAATAATTATGAATTCTATTCTTTCCATGTCTGCTTATTTTACTTTTCGACCTAGTCCGGAAAATAAAATAAAAAAAGTGTCCGGAAAATAGGTACTTTCCGGACGGTTGTTTATACAAATAATTTGATATTTTATGCCAGATTTCTTCTTCAATTATTACAAATAATTAACTTATTAGAATTATTAAAATCATTCTAAACTATGAATTCAATTCCACTTTTAAGCAACAAAGTTCCAGAATATTGTTAACTACTCGTATATATAAATAATTTGATGTTAATAGGAGACTTCAGGTATAATCAAGGTATCACAGTTGCTAACAAAGCATCCCTAAAAATGAGGCAAGCTAAGATACTACCGGGTAGTTATTTAGTGTTCTGGTGGTTGGTTTGTCGCTAGTTCATTCCCTTACAGCGCGGATGGCAATTTCGAAGTGACCTTAGCTACCAAGGCCACCATCTATCACCAAGGTCTCGTTGAGTGGAAACCGCCCGCTATTTACAAGAGCTCTTGTGAGATTGATGTGGAATATTTTCCTTTTGACGAGCAGACTTGCGTACTAAAATTTGGTAGCTGGACATATGACGGTTTTATGGTAAGGAGCATGTGATTTTTTGTTGCAGGAAATGATCCTGCTACAGGATAATACTTGAGAAATTTCTTAAATAGTTATGCTACATTGGCCGTTCATTAAAGTTGTACCTTTATAGTTTACAGAGTGTTTTGGATTGATTTGTTTTGCAAGGTATCTCTAAATAAATATCTTTAAAAACATGTACCGCATTAAAATTATCTCCAATATAATTAGTAAAATTTTCATTCATGTTGGTAATAACCGAACTGCCTGATTGATTAAGTTATAATTGTGATTATAAATGCAATTGATTATATTTTAATTAGTTTGCAATCAGACAGTATCCAATTATTTCTCACCTTGATTCAAATTTTATGCATACAAATAAAAAATTATTTGCTGAAATATACTCGGTGATATTAGAATCGTTAGGCTCAGAAGGAATGATTTCTGATTTTCTAATCTTCGGTTTTATTTAGACCGTATTAAGTTCCATCTGTGACCTTATTCTCAAACATTCTTTTCTAAATTCGAATAAATCAAAATCAACATATCGTGAAATTGCGAGTCGTTTTAACTGACGGTCATAAGCAGGGGACAGCAATCCAACTGATCGACAAAGGCGTACAACGAAAGTTAAGATAGTTGCAATGGGTAACTAGACGAAAACGATTTACTACTTTGAATTAGTGAGAAACTATTTGAAGAAGAAAGTAGATCCATTATAAATTGTAAACAAAAAACTCATTTCTACGAAAGAAAGGTGTACTAAGTCTTCTCTGGCAAATTCTATTACCATTAGATGATTTGAATGTAGTTCTTGGCAAAACTGTGTCTGATGGAATGTCTTCGCCGTTGTCTCATATATAAAATAGTTTATAACCATGATATTGAGTTACAAACAACAACATATATAACATTTACACCGACAATAATAAAATGACATTGGAATGCTTACGAAATTTACGATTTACTTGAAACTTAATTCTCTTTAGTTTCTGTTTGGAAACTATTTGGAGACTAACCCATCATGATTTGAGTTTATTGGAGGCAAAGTGACGGTTAGTTTTGTTAGAAATGTTCTACAAATTATTCACTGGCAGCATCCTTTCCATATTTCACGTAGAACTATGGATTTTCTCTAAGACAGCTGGCGTGGTCACCAGATTTAAATACATCGAAAATGTGTCGAATATGATGATCTAGTTTGCATCACTTTCCATAGACTCAAGCGCAGATAATTAAATTTATATATTTCGTTTTATTGGAAGGCTTTGTGGCTTCCATTTAATATTAATTGTTCACTCCAGTTCCACAGATAGAGCGAGTTAACGGTTTATAGTTAGAGATATAATAATTGAGGAATTTTGTGCTCCATAGACGCAGATAATCTGAAAATAGAATAAGGAGGAATAATAAACCACGGAGATCCTCTTTCTGTCGTTCCCTAGACTTGTATTCATCTACGATTTTGCCAAACACATCTTTTTTTTATAAAGTAGATGTCAATAAACCCTCCTGCACAGTCACTGCTTATACATGGGTATAAATCTTACCATATGTAGAAGAAATTAATTGATGAAAATTTTGAGAACAATATCGCTTTTCTGTTAACGTGTTATTCTAGAAGCAATTCATTCAATTGGAATCCAACATTTTTGTTTCAAATGTTCAATATCTTCATGACTAACATAGCTAGTATTTTTTTGTGAAATTGTCTGCTAGAATAAGATTTTTTGAACTGAAAATTCATAATAATTTACAATAATTAAAACATCTTTCACTCATAGTTATAATTTCGCTCATTGAAGATATCCAGTTTTCTGCTCAAATATCGTACATCTATATCTTATCACAACGTTAATGCGTGGACCAAGGTTTCCAGGATTCTTGGTTTATATACAAAAGGAGAAAGAAGAATGATCCAGAAAATTTGAGAATGATATCTTTGCTAAATATCTTAAGTAAGTTGATGACCAAAATGATTACAAAAAAAAGTAATGAACAAAATAGGATTAAGGGAAAAGAAAATAAATCGACAATAGACGCTATTTTCATCTTCAGACTAATGTTCCTATGTTTTGTCGATCTCAAGAAAGCATTTGATGTAGCTCAAATATCTGACATCATTGATATACTTCGGAAATACAGAACAGCCGTAGAATAAACGTGATAGAAAAGCTGAAAACACAACAGAGATTTCCCGGACAAGGTACAAGACTAACAGGAATTCGACAAGGTGATAATCTGAGCTCATTCATGTTCAATTCGATTATGGATAAAATAATTAATAACGTAAAATAAGATCCTAGAGGATACAAGATAGAACGAAGATCAATAAAGATAATATGATACACCGGTTGCAAACATCAGATGAAAACTTTATTATGCAGATATCTGTAGAAAAAACAATAAACGATAAACTCATTCACCAGTGTATGAAATGTACATACTTAGGAGTCGGTATCACAAGCGCCACGTAAACCCCAAGTAAATAAGGCGTCAATAAAAACGAAGAAGCCAATAGATCAAATAAGACGCAAAACTATAAGAGAAGATCTTAAAATTCTGGATGTAGTACGATTCACGAGATCGAGACGACGATGTTGGAGAGACCACGTCGACATAATGATGGAAGATCGATGGAGTAAATGGATAAAGGATGAAAAAACAACTTCAAGTAGATCTCTCGGCTGTTTTCCCAAGAGATGTTACGAAAGAGGAGCATCTACTTCTGCAGAGGATGAATAGTAGAAGAAACAAGAGTGTCTTTAAAAAAGACGGAGAAGAAGAATAAAAATTGGTATAATTTGTTATCCAAAATTCATGTTCATCTATTTTAAACTTGAACTAAAAATAGTGTACCAAACAAATTTGAATAATTATAATGAAGACTTCTATTTCCACTTTTCCACTATCATCATTGTCCGTAATTTTATCAAACTAGCACTTTATTTATAATGTCATTCCCCTCGCGAAAGATAGAAAATCTTATAAATATTCCAAAAAATAAAACGATCGAATCAACAACAAAAACTTGAAACAGTACAATTTGGCTTGTTCAAATTGAAACAGGGCAACCTCAACTACCATAGTATATAGAGAACTATCCATAGTTTTCCATCTATTGATTCTAAATGTTTCACTATATTACACTTGGAAACGTTTCCTTTCACATGGATTTTTTTTGTTCTAGCAGCCACTTTATTCAACTATATGAAAAGATGTGAAGTTCTACTGTACAGATCTAGCATCTATAATGTCTTGGTGAGGCTTACATCCAGTGATGCAACCTCTTATACCTCATAGTAGGTTATTGGCCAATTTTTTTTCAGTCTTTTCGAGTTAACAACTATAGTTTTGTGGTATTTGATGATCCTATCTTGGATAACTTCTTGTTCAGTGGGTACTCCCAAGTCAATGTGATTGGTGTGATTTGTTACATACTATGGAGTTCACGAAGTATTTTAGATTGGGATCTCTGGATAATATTTTATTAGATTTGGAAGCGCAACCGCAAGATAGTGGAAATGTAGCTTTCTTCATTCATAACCTCCTATCTAGTATTAATAACCAACTAAATGAATGAATGAAGAGACAATTTATTCAAAAGAGACTCATGCGGTAGTGCTCTGCGACTAATTATTCAAAAACCAGCTCGAGTTTTTTCTGAATATACTAGAGAATCCTCAGCTTGCTAAAATCTTGATTACTGCAAAAAACTAATTTTATATCTGTTCTTTCTATAAAGTTCCGTTTGTCTATGTTTTCGATACAACTTCTACTTTAACTTCACTTCAAAACAAAACACTTTCAAACAGAAGTATTAATAATTCATCGCACCAAGTTCACATGTCAGATGATGAAACAATATCAGCAAAACTGCTGGGAATATGGTTGACCCGATAACACGAATGTTCTATTCTCTTCATTGTTCCCAGAACCCCTGTTCAGTAATCTCATGTTTCGCTTTTTAGCAATAACCGTAACAAAGCAGATGTTGAGACCGTTTTGCCAGTAATGATTTTCTATAAATTTCCAATCCATTTCACATCGACAAGAACAGTTAGTAGAGATGAAAGGCGTTCCTTTCTCCTGGATAAAATAATATCTCGAAACGTAATCATTACGTAGCAATATCCAGATTTAAATATATCAAATTAAGCATACGATTCGAAAGATAATGTAAAATATTCGACAATAAGAAAAACAAACTTATACAAATTTACTAGAAAGTCATTTTTAGTTTGAACTTCTTGCACCAAATAAACCTGCGAATCGTGCACAGAGGAGTGTTGAATATAGCAGATGATTCGACTTTTAGAAACAAGTACCAAATATGTATTTGCTCGATTTCATTGATTCGGGGACTGACTTCGACAAAGCTATGAAAGTAAAGAATATTATATATTACTTATTGATAAATTCCAACTAGTGAGTTCTTTCCTTATTTTGTCTCCAATGGTGAAGCTCCTTCACAAAACTGTATTTGTAAATCATATTTTATTTGAGAAGGTGTTATTTTAAGGTTAGAAAATAAAGACATAGAGACAAGATGTAAACGCAGAATTTCCAAGAACTTTTGGTTCAATGAGAAATTTGTTTAAATCAATTGACTAGTATCCGACTCAAGCAGGTTAATTATAAATTTTCTGAAATGAATTATTGGGATGGAAATGAAATTAAGAGAATATATGGGTTTGGAAAACTGATAGGAATGGAAGTTATAAGTGAAATGTCTACCAGCTATACTTCAAATAACTAAAAATAAAACTATAAAGCCCTATGGTGTCTCAGTTTTATTCTTTTAAAGCTTGCTATAAAACAGAATAACTTGTAATACATCAAGAATCCATTTTTTGGTCTTGAATTTTGATTTCTTCATTATCTACCCCTTCGACTTGAAACTATTTAACGATACTGAGGAAAATAGAGGAAATAAACTTTAAAGTGAATTTCATATAAAGGATTAGAGACGACCCCCTTAGGGACAGTGTCAGATTAAAAAGTAGTGGGGCCCGGGGATAAAATCGACCCACTTAATGAAATCAATAGAGCGAGTGTGGATTGAATTATACTAATTCATTAATTTCATTGAAATTTCGAAACAATTTTTGCAAAATAATGCAAATTGTGCTGTAGATTCAATATTGCTTCTGAAATAATTGATCAAATTAGTAATTTTTCGGGGCCCCTATATGCTCGTGGCCTGGAGCTTCAACCCTCGCTAGACCTAAATCCGACGCTGCTCATGGAGGATATTAGGAAGCTCAAAATTCGATACGGTTGATTATTTTAGAAGAAATACTCGACATTAAAAATCACTTATCACATCAAAAAATATGATATAGGGTGCAATATTCAATACGGATTTCTAAATAATTTCTAAGTTTAGCTAGTACCAGTCGAATGAGCTGTCTAAACTTCATAGACAATTTAAAGTTATAGTCAATTTCGCGAATCACACTCTAAATTAATGAGGAAAAGGAGTTGACACTTCTTAATAGCCCCATGATATCCTCTCTGAGGTCTCTACATATGGTAAAAGTACGAGGGTCTTTTCTTGAAAACAGACATTGAAACTTCTGGAAATTCTGTAGACAAAGCAGATTTGCGTCCTTGGCCCACTTCATCATGCACATCATTACAGCCATCTTTAAAGTTTGGTCACCATTCACCCACAACACGCATGAAGTTTTACTCATACATACAACTCATTCTCCAATGGATTTCTGCATCATTATCGCCTTCAGCCTGTAGAAAACGAATCACATTTCGCAAATCACGGGGAACATCAAGAATGGCGGACATGTTTACGTGGCTGTAGCACAACGCCGACTGACGCCTGAATGTCAACAAGTGGAGTGTGTAGTGTGGGGGAGCTTCGCAGTCGTACGGCCCTCGTATGTAAAGTTTCCCATGACTCACAATGGCTGTAGATTATTTTCTGACTAGCCATATACATTCTCACTATTTAAATTGATAAAAATTCAGTTTTACCAAGAAGTTTATCTACATTCCTTTTTCTGTTGAAAAATTTTGAACCATCGAACTGCAAATAAAACTCATTCCGATACGATTGTCAGACTAGCAAAGAATTAAAAGCATCACAAAAAAAACTAATATGATTGTCTCTAAAAATCATTGGAAAAGTTGTGGACCAATTTTGATTTGAGTCAGATTTATGTCAAAGATTTTTCATCGTTTTTTTATAAGTATATACCACATTTAGTTTCTTATAGTAATGTTCAGAACCGAAAAATTAGATCGTGTAATTGTAAATATGAACAGGTTGTCCTATATAAAATTTAATCACAAAATTTGAAATGGTAAATGTTGACAAATGAATCGGAACTATTTCAAGAATTCCTTAACTGAATCTTCATTTATTACACAACATAAAAGCAGAGAAATAACAGAGAGCGATTGTACCAAGCGAATAAGGTCTGGAAGGTGAAGAAGGACTTTCAATTTCATTTAAGTATTAATTTACTCCAGTATTAACATCACAGTTTGCTATCCAGAAGATAACAAAAAATGGAACTCGAAAAAAGCATACATAAATTTCAGTGTTCGAGCCCTATTGTAGCAAATAGGATCGATCTAAGGCCAAATTCAATCTTATGCTGATTTCTCGCCACGTAGGTACAAAATGAGTAAAGAGACGGTTTTCTCTATCACCGCCAACCCCAATCAATTTCCCGTTGGGGTGGTACATACCCCTTGGTCATAGTAAGGGAGTTTGGTCGCGTTGCGTGGGTTGTTGTGCGTGGTGAAATTGTTAAAACATTTCTGTCCTTTTCTAACGCATGAGGACTTCTGATAGGATCTCAACATTTGTGGTCTACAAAGTTTTAAAGTGTGTTCAACTATTTTGATCCATTTATAATGCTCGAGAAAGCTTTAGAAATTTCTAGAATGATCTAGATAATTCTAAAATCATTGTAAACTATAGTAATCGATTTAGAATGTTCTAGATAGTTCTAGAAATTACTCGATTGATCTGGAAAGTCTAAACATGAGCGTAATTTATTATGATCCATTAAGAATCTTCAAGAAAGTTCTAGAAATTTCCCGATTGAACTGGAAAGTCCCAAAATGAGCGCAATTCATTATGATCTATTTAGAATGTTCGAGGAATTTCTAGAAACTTTCTAAATTATCTGAAGGGTTCTAAAATTAATGCTATATATAAACTTCTATAAATTTCTGGAATGATCTGGGAAGTTCTAAAATGGATGCAAACTATTTTGTAATAGATTGTTCTAGAAATTTCCCAAATGATCTGGATAGTTCTAGAATAGTCTATATTTATTATGATCGATTTAGAATGTTCGAGAAAGTTCTAGAAATTTCTAGAATGATCAGGAAAGTTTCTAAATGAGAAAAATTTATTATGATCCATTTATAATTTTCGAGAAAGTTATAGAAATTTCTAGAATGATCTAGCAAATTCTAAAATCAGTGCGACGATTGTAATCGATTTAGAATGTTATAGATAGTTCTAGAAATTTCCCGATTGTACTGGAAAGTCCCAAAATGAGCGAAATGTATTATGATCTATTTAGAATGTTCGAGGAAGTTTTACAAATTTCTAGAATGATCTGGAAAATTCCAAAATCAGTGCAATTTATGATGATTCATTTAGAATGTTCCAGAAAATAATGGAATGATCTAGGTAATTCTAAAATCAGTGCAAACGATTGTAATCGATTTAATCTGGAAAGTCCCAAAATGAGCGCAATTTATTATTATCTATTCAGAATGTTCGAGAACGTTCTAAAAATTCCCCAAGTTATCTGAAGAGTTTTATAGTTCGTGCAATTTTTTAAGATCGATTTAGGATATTTTAGAAACTTCTATAAATTTCTGGAATGATCAGAAAAGTTCTAAAATGAGTGCAAACTATTGTAATTGATTTAGATTGTTCTAGAAAGTTCTAGAAATTTCCCGACTGATCTGGATAGTTCTAGAATAAGTGTATATTTATTACGATCGATTTAGAATGTTCGAGAAAGTTCTAAAAATTTCTAGAATGATCTAGACAATTCTGAAATGTGTGCAATTTTTTATAATCGATTCAAAATGTTCTGAAAATTTTTTGGTTGATTTGGAAAGTTTCAAAATGGGTACGAGTGTTATTATTGATCTAAAAGAACCAAATCGAAATCGTGTACATCTAAATATTCTTGAGTGTTTTTTTTTATTACAAAATTCGCATCAACCGTATACTGGTTATTAGCGATTTAGTACAGATTAAGTATTTAATCTATGAATAATTGTTAGATTAATTTTATTATAGAGATCTGTTTAAGGTAATTTTTAAGATAAGTAATGTTGTACTTTGGTCCTAAAATTTCACGTATTGTTCCGAGTGGTAGATTTGATGATGATCTTTCTGAGTTAAGAGATGGACATTCTGCAATTATGTGTTTTATAGTTAATTTGCAATTGCAGTTGCTACATTTTGGTTCGGGTTTCGCATCAAATAAGTAGCTGTGCGTCAGTCGCGTATGGCCTAGACGCAGACGTGTTAGAAGAACTTCATCTCTGCGTTTTTTCGGTAGTATTGACCATGGTTTTATTGAGTCTTTCACTCACGAAGTTTGTGTGTGGATGTTGACCATTTGATCTCCCATTCATTAAACACTTTACGCTTTAAGATTGTTTTAATATCTGTAGTAGTTAAAAAGTTCACGCACTCCGCACTATCACTAATTACAGCTTCCTTAGCCATCAGGTCTGCCTCTTCGTTTCCTTTTATTCCAATGTGTGAGGGGATCCAACAGAATACTATTTTTTTGTTGTTGTCTTGTATGTATTTCAGTTTTTGCTTGATTTTGATTACTAATGGATTTGTGGTGTGAATTTTTTGAAGACTTTGGATTGAGCTAAGAGAGTCTGTGAGTATGACATGATTAGGCTCGTTTGATGAAGCGGCGAAGTGGGTAGCTCGATATATTGTGTATAATTCAGCAGGGAAAGTGGATAGGGTTTGAGGAGCTTTTATCATATATTTGGAGGTTGGTGTAATGATTGCGATCCCCGTACCGTCTTGAGATGTTGATGCGTCTGTGTAAATATGTACAAAGTTTTTGTACTCATTGAGTATGTTATTTAAGTGTCCTTCGATTAGCTTATGGTTGGTGTGGTGTTTGTCGAAAGAGGTGAGATGGGTAATGAATTTCGTGCTTCCTATTGTCCATGGTGGAGTTTGAGAAGATTCGATAGGAAGGCATTCAGGAATAAAGAAATTTAATTCGCTTAGATATGATCGAATTCTAGCATAGAAAGGTTTGGGGGTTCTGGGTTTATTTGAAAAAAGATTTGGGAAGTTCTTGGAGAAGCAATTTTGGAGGGTCGGGTTGGAAGGATTAGATTTTAGTTTGGCTGCATATGTAAGGCTCAAATATATTCTTCTGTCTCCCAAGGATGGTTCCCCTGATTCGCAGTACAGACTTTCCACTGGTGTTGTTTTGAATGCACCTGTTATCAAACGTAAGGCTGAGTTGTGAAAGCTGTCGAGTTTTTTCAGTAGCGATTTGTTTGCTGTTGAATATACAATTGATCCATAATCCAGTTTTGATCGGATAAGTGTTCGGTACAATGTTAGTAATGTTTGTCGATCTGCACCCCATTCTTTGTTCGTTAGCGTTTTCAGTAAGTTCAGTCGTTTGCTGCAAGTTAGGAGAAGGTTTCTAATATGGTAATTCCAGCTTAATGTGTGGTCGAATAGTATTCCGAGAAATTTTATTGTTGTTTCCATTTTTATGTCTTCATTATAAAGTTTTAGTACCGGTATGTTTGGTATGTTCTTTTGTCTTGAGAAAAGAATATAGCGAGTCTTTGTAGTTGAAAAATTAAAACCAGTTTTTTGTGACCACAGTTCTAAGTTATGGATAAAAGCCTGACTTTGTGAGAAGAGGTTTTTAATATTTTTTCCTTTACAGTAAACAACTAAGTCATCTGCGTATAGTCGAGCTTTTACTGGTAACTTTAAGTTTTTCAGGATGTCGTTGATTGCGATGATAAAGAGTGTGGGACTTATGATTGATCCTTGGGGTACACCATTATTAAAATATATTTTTTCGGAGGTGGTGCCGTTGGTTTTAACTTTAAATGTTCGATTTCTCAGGAAGTTTTTGATAAAATCCAGGCAGTGACCATGTATGTTGAATTCGTATAATTTTTTTATGATGTAATCATGTCTTGCAGTGTCAAAAGCTCGGTTAATGTCAAAGAAAATAGCTAGACAGCTGCTTTTTAGGGCAAATGCTTCGTTGATTTCACTTTCCAAGTCTATTATGTTATCCAGGGCTGATCTTTGTTGTCTAAATCCGCTTTGTTCTGGTATAGTAAGGTTTCTTTTTTCTAGAGTCCAGAGCAGTCTGTTGTTTATTATTTTTTCCATTAGTTTGCACATAGCACATGTGAGTGATATAGGTCTATAGGATTCAGGATGAGTTCTAATGGTTTGTGGTTTCAGTATAGGAATTATTATGGATTCACGCCATTTTTCAGGAAAGTTATGCTGCAGCCAGATGGTATTGAACAGGTTAAGGATGTATTCGTGGGCAATTAAGGGGAGATGTTTCAAGAAGACAACTGGTATTTCATCTGGTCCTGGTGACGTTTCTTTCAGGCTTGAAAGAGCTTCATCATATTCTTGGGTGGTAATAGGCAAATTGATGGGTTCGTTTTCATCGAATTGTATCATTACCTCATCCTTTTCTTCTCTCTCAAGGGTGATAACAGTATCATCGGAATTGCGTGTGATGGAGCGGTTTTTGTAAGTGGTAGCTAGTATTGAGACTATTTTGGAGTTATCTGTGGTTATGCGTCCGTCTTTCTCTAGCATGTGTATATTGTGGTGCTTATAAAGTCCTGATATTTTTCTCACTCTTTCCAATACATCCGTCATTGGTGTTTCAGAATTTATTGTAGAGACATATTCTGTCCAGGCTCGGGTTTTCAAAAATTCGATTTTGTTTGCTGATGTATTGTGTCTTTTATATCTATTGAAAGCTTTTTTGTTGCTCTTTATTGCTGATTCGCAGTCACTATTCCACCATGGCACAGGATTCCGTCGTTTCAGATGTGTAGTTCTTCCGATTGATATGTTTGCTGCTCGCTGAACAATACTAATAAGGTTTTCTAAAGCTTCGTCTATATCTGTTATAATTGTGTAATTTGTCAAACTTTCTGTGATAATTGCTTTTTTCAAGTTCCATTTTGGATATAAGTCGTGATTGTGATTTGGTTTTCTATTGTTATGAATGACGATTGGATAGTGATCACTGTTGTAGGTATAGTCCTGCCGATCCCAGGAAAGAGCTGGAGTCAAAGTTGGGTCACAGATAGTGAGGTCAATACATGAACCCTGTCCTGATTGTATGTTAAATCTAGTTGGCTTCCCATCATTTAAGATGGAGAGATTTGCGTCATCAAGAGTATCTCCTAGTAAGCGACCTCTGTGGTTTATTGATGTTGATCCCCACAAGGTGTTATGGACATTGAAGTCTCCGACTATTATTCTAGGTTGAGGAATTTGTTCCAATAATTCATTTAATTCTTTAGCATCTACTTGATATGCTGGAGGGATGTATACATTGCATATATTTACTTTTGGATTAGTGTGTAGTTCGATAGCTACGGCTTCAAGGTTTGTAAGGATCGTGATTTCTGCAGCGTGGAGAGATTTTTCCACAAATATTGCTACTCCTCCGCTAGCTATTTCAGCATTTATTCGGTTCTTGTAGAAGCTGTTAAATTGCCTGAGCGGTTCGTTGTTATTGTATTTGAAATTGGTTTCTTGAAGACAAATAACTTCGCATTTCTGTTTGGATAGGATGGTTTGCAACATTGGTAAGTTGTTATAAAAGCCATTGATATTCCATTGTAGTATAGATGTAAAGTCCATGAGAATACGGGGAGAAAAATATTGAAGTAAATTATTGGTTCAGTTAGTTAATATTTGTTTGAGATGATTCGCTTTCTGTTTCTGAGAGGTCCGTTTCTGGTATGTTCAATTGTAGGTGAGAAAACAGTTTCTTCTTGAGTTTAGTGCATCTGCTTTTGATAGATCTGTGCTCAAAGAAAGGGTAAATTTTTGTTAGCATGTCTATTAATCCAGTAAAATCATTTGTGTAGTTCTTTATTATACTAATTGGATCAGATGAGCCGTAGACATTTTCAAAAAGGTCAGATATCTGGTAGTGGTCCAATATGAAAGGAGGATTCTGTTCTGAAATGACTTTTCTAATTGGTTCCATGAGAATTTCTGTAGAGATGTCTGGTTTATTTTTAGGCTTTTTACTTGGCCTATTTGGTTTGGAGAAAGACGGTTTCTTAGGTTTCTCTGGTTTAATTCCTTCTGTTTGAGGAGGAGGTGTAATTATTTGCTCGTAGTTGCGTTTGGTGCTGTTTTGCGGAATTTCTTTTATGTTTATGGGGGGAACATTCTGGGATTGAGATGTTATAGGGGTTTCTGATGGGATCTTGGTGTGTGCTTGTGGAGTATTGGCTTCGGTATTTTGGGGCTGCTGGGAAGGTTGGGTGGGGTTTTGTGGTAGTTCAGCTGTTTGGGGTTGTTCATAAGTTTGTGATTGGGAGTTTTTACAGTTTGCTGCAGTATGACCTGGTTTTTTACATGTAAAAAATTGTTGTGGATGGTGAAATAAAGATTTGTCTTCTGAAGCTGTAAATGTGGTTATATTCAGGAATTGTGGAGCTAATTTTGAGGAAGGACATTGGTGAGAGTGTATTGAGACCTATTTTGTTAAGTTCATCGATTAGAGCTGAGTGTGTTATGGTGGGGCATACATTTGACAGTATCAATCTTTCGGAAGGTGTTATAAGCTTTCGGGGTTGGATCGAAGTGTTGTTGATAATGATCAGCCCTTTATGAAAGGTCATGAAGCGGTCTACAGTATCTTCATTTGCGAGGTACATGAATATTCTATTGTTTGATAGCCTCGATGTGAATAGTATATTTTTTGGACCGATTAGTTCTCCAAGTGATATCAGGTAATCTTGAATTTTCAGGTTATCAACAGCTGGAAAAACAATTGCTTGATGTTTTGTAGGAAATTGTGGTTGACTAAGTATAGATGAGTATGTTTTTGTAGGGTTTATATTCTGAAAGCTTCTGTAGTCAGAAGTCCCAACATTTGTATTTTGCATCATTAATTTTAGAAATATTTCCGCTTTGATTCTAGAGTGCGGACCTGTTTTGGCACAGGCCACTTCATATCAAGTTGATAAGAGCTGGTTTGTTTTTTTTTTTTGTGAATTCTTCTTCCAAACCGGTGCGGTGTAAAATTGATAGCGCAGTGTGTAATAAATTCACTGTTTTAGTATGAATGTATGAGATTTTACTTACAGTAATGTCTCTAAGTTAAGAACACTTCTAAACGATTATATCTATAGTTTCATAGATTTTAGGACTATGATAACTATCGAAAAAGAGTTATTTTTATAGGAACTGACACTTTCACTGTTAACGTTACGGTTGCCAGAGCCGGACTCCATTCTTGAGTGTTATGGTACTGGAAATTTCGGTATATAATCCAAAATTAAGTGAAAAAATGTATTCAATTTTAGAAATAATTTCAATTATATTCCTATCAGAAATAAAAGAAATATAAATAATAGATATTAGTTGAAATATTGGACCTATATAATAAACTGCAGAGAAAAAGAAAATCCTTCGAATTTATGCTTATCCATTTCTAGTGGTATACTGCAAAATCATGTCTTTGAATAAAATCATGTTCATACATAAGCAATCTTGACAACCGTTTATATTTTCGCCGCGTTCTCTATTATAGGATAAATCAAAATCTTCCATTTTCATCACCTCTTAGTTCAAGATCCTAAAATTCAAATTTAATATCTTTCCATCAATTTAAACGTCTGCATTCCTTCAAAGTCTAATCATTTGTAATTAACCTGAAGAATTCAATTTTGTAGATTAAATCAACCTTAGTTTCAGAAAGTTTAAATTACATAACGCTATAATGTTAAATTTGAATTTGAATGAGTGAGGAAAGACCCGTAGAGAATAGAGAATCACGATAAGAAAATGGTTGGTAATTGAAAATGTTCATTCCTACATAATTTTAAAACTAGTTCAAAGTAGAATATTCTGGAAAAAGGTAGGAATGAAAATATAAAATGGGCCAAAGATATTTTGTTATTTTTCAACAATAGTTCAGATTATTATGTGAATGGTATAATGTACTTAGTTCATTTAATAAAAAATATCGAAGTATATGTCATTTCTGTATTATGTAGTACTACAAACTGGAAATCTAAAATTTAATTCTGGATAAAAATACGATCATCAAACTTCGACATATAAAAATTGTATCATACTCGCCTATGAACAAATCAATGGAAACCAAAGAAAAGGATTTATATTAAGAATTATGATCAATAATCAAGTTCTTTCAATTATCCAGATAACGACCAAACAAACCTTAGAACGTTGTAGTGATGATGAAAAACAAATGATTTAGTTAATCCAGAAAGTTTACTTTTTACACAATTCGAAATACAAAAGGTTTCTCATGAGTAATTTTAGTTTTCATATGTGAAAATTAGAACGCTGCAGTTGTAACATATCATATCTTGATCAGAGAAATCTCTAATTCTATCAAGAGTACAATTGCTTCCCTTTGTTTAAATTGGTCTTTCGTAACTTGATCAGAAAAATCTCTTTTTTGTCGATAAGGCGCTGGCCAGAACGAAATTATTATTCAATATTTTTTATAACCTTCGGTCTTCAAAATATCTTCAATTTTTACCAGGTCTCCAGTAGCCCTTCCTCCAAAACACCCCCAAATTATTTTTCATGTGTCCAGTTTTTTATGATTTTTAGACCACTGCAGCATCTTAAATTCATTTTGACGTCTTCGCTGCCACCCTTCCAAAAAGGCCAACTACTCTCAATCTCCTTTTCATTATAGAAGTACTCAAAATCACCTGGATTCATTATCTGGGGTCTTAAGTCGTCGATCACGTTTACTGATCAATACAATACGTTTATCTTCAGTGATTACAGGTATTTTTAATTCGGCGGCAATGGTTACTTTTGTCTAGACTATGAAGACTTGCGATTAATGCACGAGTTTCAACCAATAGTTCCTTGGTTTTTGTTAAAGAAAACTGAACTTCGAGAATGAATACAATTCGTATACGAAATTCACGAAAAGATATCTTGATCCAAAAAGTATAATTCCAAAAAAGATGTTAACACAATTTTTTACATATGAGCCCTAATAACAGTTTTACATCTACAAAACTTAACTTGAAAGTGAAGAAATTTAGAGATTGAAAGTTAAAGTGAGAAGTGATATAATTAACAGATCTCAAGAAATGAAGTTGCCGAGTCTGCGGTTCCCATAAGGAACGGTGGGATAATTCTTATGTGAAATTCCAAGAACCGCGGTTTCTGACTTTGATATAATAATTCTTAATTTTAATAACACCAAAGAAGCATTATATTATTTATTCAGAAAGCAATAAAAGTTAAAATTTGTACATGTTTGTGTACATATGAGTTGTCTGGTTTCATATTCAAAATATGGAATTAGGGGAGTTTGCAAAAAAACGGATTTGACGTTATTTAAAAATGAGACCACAGATATTCACCTCACTTCATGAAGCATAACTTTCATTTTATTTATTTATGTTACATGAAAAAACAAAATACAAGAAAAATATCAAATTAACATGACAGGAATATCGTCAGTTGGAACAAATAATATTTTCTTGGTCTTTATCACGGTCACCTGAATTATCAACGGAATTATGGCCGGAAGATCTTTCCACTAACTGTTCGTAGTTCTCTACACCAAATTAGCATTGATTGAATGGAAGACCTAAGTAGTAGTCGACTTTGTGTAATTCGTATGAATTCTCTATAACATTAGTGGTTTGTACTATAAATATATTACTAAGCCAGGGCATTTACGAAATTACGTGACAAAATTAATAGTAGAAAAAAAACAACGCCGTCGTGTTCTAGGGGTTAAATAAAAGTTATGTGCATGAAATTCAACATTTTTTGTCTATGCTTTATTTTTTTAAACAATAAAAACACCAAATAATCGGTACAAATTTTGTTTTTTCCGTTTTGCGCTGAACCTATGCAAGACTTTTATTTATTAGTCTTTATTACTATGGGGAATATTGTAGAGAATTGAAAAATCTTCAAAATAAGCTATTATAAATGAAATTTCGATAATTTTTTGTTTAGATTATTTAACGGAGAACATAAAATTTTTAATTTCTTAAATTGTTTATAATTTATTTAATTTTAAATATAGAGGTTTCTTATTTACTGAAAACCGAGATCCAAAAAGTACTTAATTAATGCTCTAAAGATGGGCACTGTGGCCCCAATAGTTTTGGCAAAATGGCAATTGAACCATAGGAAGCCCTTTTTTCATAAGGCTATTCTTGCTCAGCTTTTATTGATAAAAAATTGCAAGCTTCCCCTACAAAATAACGCCCCTTAAAATTGAAAAACAAAACCGCAGTG
The DNA here is from genome assembly GCF_026230105.1 of Diorhabda sublineata. Lineage (NCBI taxonomy): Eukaryota > Metazoa > Arthropoda > Insecta > Coleoptera > Chrysomelidae > Diorhabda > Diorhabda sublineata. The sequence goes on from NC_079476.1 coordinate 2,718,961, forward strand.
AATTTAAAAAAAAAATGTTTTACTTCGCCTCAAATTAAACTTCCAGTTTTCCGAATATGACATTGGTATTAAGATATTTTTATAAAATGTTTAAAAAACAATAAATTGTCTATAAATATTTTTACCACTTTTTTGAAGTGAAAAAAAAATTCAAAAAACTGAGATGAGAAATTTTTAATTCAACTTTCTTTCCAACGCAATTTTCTAAATGATGATAGGACTATCCGGTGGGCAAGAATGGGCCTTTGAAATAAAGGGCCTCCTATGGATTAAGTACATCGGGATCTAGGTTTTCAGTGAATAAGAAACCTTTATATTCAAAATTAAACAAAGTATAAACAATTTAATGAATTAATCTTTTCGGTTGAATTATCTAAGCAACAAATTATCGGAATTTAATTTATATAAACTTATTTTGAAGATTTTTTAATTCACTACAATATTTCCAAAGATCGAGTCTTGCATAGGTTCAGCGCAAAACGCAAAAAACAAAATTTGTACCGATTATTTGGTGTTTTTATTGTTTAAAAAAATAGGGCATAGACAATGTTGAATTTTATGCACATAATTTTTATTTAACCCTAAATAAATATTTTTCCTTGCAGATTAATTAGTCTTGGAGACGTTACGACGACGGAGGCATCTTGTATATGAGTTGTGTGTACTTTATACAACTACAACTATGTAACATTAATTGAAAAACTATATTAATGCATCTCATTGTCATTGATTTTAGATCTCTTATGTTTTAGAATGAGTTTTTTTAATAATTTTTGGGAAATAGAAAACTAATTTTAAAACAAAAAGACCTAAAATCAAAAACCTTTAGATACATTAATATATCAGAGGTTTAAGAAATAAACAAAAAAAAATATAATTGGGTGACTGTTTTGAGAAATTTCTCAAGAATTTTTACCTGGTAGCATATTTTCATCACGACATTAATCACATTTGAAACAACTATTGTAAGAAAACGAGAAATATCCTCACAGATTTTATTCCAAATGTGGTTAATGTATAATTTAGTGTATAATAGTTTATTAACCATGTATAATTTACACCGGGTGTATATTTATTAATAGAAGAAAATGCAAAAATGAATTAAACTCGAATTTTTCTCCTACATTTTCACCAAAAAGTATATTGTAGTTTAAAAATTGATTGATTAAATTATTTACTTGTTGATAAAATAGTTTATTTCAAAATTGTAGAGAAGCTAGAATATTTGTTTGTCGTGCTTACTGCTTACTTTCCAGCACGGAGTTCGGAGGTTCGAATCCACTGTTGATCGAAATTTTTTTTAAATAAGTCACTTGCTCTTAGTATTAAGGAGAGTTACGATCCAACAAACCCTTATACTGTAATGTAACTAATATAAGAGTGCTGAAAACTGACATACGACCACGTTGAAACCAATTTTTGACGTTCACCATCGAAGAGAAAAAGTGTCACTGTACCCAGCATTCAAATTCTCTTTGGTTTCGCTGCGAGATTTTCCTTCTGAAAACAAGAATCGAATTAAAGAACGACATCGGTGTTTTTTCAGTTTTCCTCGGACATGATCGCTTCCATACACGATCATAACCAAACTTCGAGTCCCAACTGTCTGAAATTTTAACAGGATGTACTACAAGATAGTAAATTACTTTTGCCATACTGACCATATGGAGCGGTGAGGCTAAGTACTTATCAAATTGTCCTCGTAGCAGTTGGCACATCATTTGATAACAGAAAATTGAAATTATGTAAACGAGATACGAAGTATAGGTTTTTGATTTGTATTATTTGTGATACAATTGTAGGATTGATCCAAATACGAATTTTTTATCCTTCGTAATAAATGATAAAATGTATATTTCAGTCTCATATCTCAAGTTAACAACTTCTGATAGAAGTACCTGGCTCAACAAAGAAAACACAAAAATTTTTAGCTCCATATACGAAGTTCGATATGCTTTTTATATAAAGATTCGTCAATCTTCTTAAAATAACTTAACTGTTGACATCAATAATTGTCCACCAAGCCATTTTTTCAAATCTGGGAACAAAAAATGATCAAGACATGCTAAATCTGGTGAATAGAGTGGAAATCTAGCTTTAATTCATTAATTCTGCCCACTGAAGTCACGGATGTGTGAGCTGGTGCATTGTATTAATGAAAAAACACTTTCTTCTTAGCCAAATGCGACTTTTTTTGCTTTATTTCTTCTATTAAACGTTGAAAGTGCAGATGGAACGGTCTATGCCTTCTTTGGAACTGGTTCTCACTTGTTTTGATTGTTCTTCTACTTCGGGTATGATGTGATTGTTATGAAACGGCGCAAAAATTCTGCTCTATTACCGTGAAATACTCCAAACACTCGTTGGAAACATCTTCACGACGCTGTTTTTGTTCTAATGTTAGCAAACGTGGCACCCATCTTGGGCACAGCCTTCTGATGTCAAAATTTTTGGTTAATATGTAATTTACTACATTTTTTGTCTGCTAGTTCGCGTACTTTCAGTCCACGCTCATCCAGTACCGCTTTGTGAATTTTCTTCAACATTTCAGCAGTCATCACCTCATTTGGTCGACCACTGCGATGTTGTACTTCGCAGGTCGTACAGCCTCGTTTAAACTCTCATATACAATATTTTTTAGTTAATAACGAAGGAGCATTCTCACCAAGAGTAGAATGTAGTTCAGCTTTCATATTGGTAGGACCAAGGCCTTTCAAACGAAACTATTGTATATCAAAACGATGACCAATTTTTTCGGTGCTTACAAATTTGAAAATCTTCACTATTGATGGCTGCCAAATAAATACTAAACAACGTGGCGTCTTTAAACTTGAAACATATAAATTGTGTACATTCTAATTCGGTGACATTTTTCAAGCAACTACCGGCATCTGTAGGCGAGGTCAGGTACTTCCAGTACAATCCTCGTTTTTGAAGCAAATAATAGAATGGGTATGGTAGAAATAAAAGAATTGAAATGAAATTTTCAATGTAACAAGTATTCGCCACATATATGAAATAGTTGAAGCGCGAAACTCATAAGAATTGCACAACATAAATAATTGTGGGTTTCTCTATAGTCAAAGCATCAAAAGTTGCTGTAGTATGCAGTATTCATTTCATATTCAGTTTATAGTTTTGTTTGCATATATGGCTATAAAAGGGAAGTATAATTCCACATATGAAAATAAATTTCTTATACGAACAAACTAAACTGAAAGAATATCAAAACATTTTTTTTTATTGAGTGCTAGTTTTTTGTGAAAGCTTGGAAATATGTCATTCGTTAGATTTATTAGATTAGATAAAAAAATGAGGAAATTGAATTACCCAATACATTATCGGAATGTTTCTGAAGAACGGGCGATACTAGAAATTTATTCACTGGTCTTAAATCACTAATTATGTTAATAAGATTGAATTATCTCAATTACAAACTTGAAATCTCTAATTTGAATTCACAGTTTCAGGAAAATAGCAGTAGAGTAATATTTGAAACGCTCAATAATCAAATATCAAAATTACGAAACGTGTACATGAATAATTAATCGATTAAATTATTGAGTTGATTGATGGTCTTGGTGTTTGAAAAATGATATCGTAAATAGTACATCCAAAGATGAATATGTGTTAAATGATCTTTTTTAACATTGATCCACGTTTCACAAATGATGTGATGAATACATCTAACCAATCGACAAGAATCATCGGGCACTGAATGGAATTGAGAATGCAAACTGTGAGGACCGCAATCGGTGTATAGTTTTGAACTCACGAAAGCATGTTGATGATGATTCTGAATGCTACCAGGAGTCGTATTGGTCCATTTTTGTTTTACACCCCAACCTTTTAGACATCTAGTAGAGAAACTGGACATGGATGTCCATCTGGAGGACTGCCACTCATTAGCTGTTCGCTCATAATTTTCCTGGGAAAAATTATGTAAAGCGGACAAAAATGGATAGTAAAGTTCATAGAAATAATTATTGTCATTAATGAACCTCTTTCAGCTGGAGTAAGTGAAGCTATTTGTCGTTTTCTTTGGGGTATCTTGCTTTGAACCACTGTTAGCCCTGATTCATCAACGTTATGTATGTGATTCGGGGTATAGTTGACTTTATTGTAGACTTCTTCAAGAAAATAAGAAGAAATCGTCTACTTTTTCTTTACTGAAACTAAAAGCACTTGCTGAAGACGTGCCAGTTAGTCTTCTCAACCTTTTTTTCAACCATTCCTAATTTAGTGAAGATAATTCGTTTTCCTATTACAATCGAAACAAAGTGGTTCTTGGTACATCAAAATGTTTTGCCGATATTAAATAACTTCTGTCATGACAATCTATTTTCCATTCGTTTCGGTTTCCTTTTGACCTAAAAGACACTTTTCTAAAACCAAAAATTGAATTTGAAATTGATCCAGATGATATATTGGCATCCAAATATGGAATAGTCCATATTTAGAGCCCACGCATTATCCATATTTGAAAACTGCAAAATCTAGAAACGTATCCGTATCCAAAAACTTTTCTCACAGTTTCAAAACAAAACCCTCTCACCAAGTCTAAACTTGAATGCAGTATAATCATGGAAAGAGACACTGTATTTGGCAACTTTGTAAGTATTTGTTTCCCAAAAATGGTATTCCATTTTAGGGATACTATTTCATATTTGGTCACTTTCCTCTAATTAATTTTGGACACTTATTAAATCGCACTTTTTCCTCCCTTTATCAAAATTTGACCCAATGATAAAGTTTGGTTAGAAAACAAAGCAGAACCTCCTTGCTACTGCTCTGAAGTAGTCTTACAGCAGCTCATTTTTTCCTTAAAGAGTAAACGTACCCAGCGCAGAGAAAGCTTTTCTTTGCCCAAAATTTCGTGCAGAACAGAACTCACGTGAACTTTTGAAATGTCTACTGTCTCTAATATTTCGCGCACGTCCAATTGATCGTCAAAATTTTTGGCGTTTTTTCACAATAATTCCAATATCTTTCACTCATCATTGTTTTAAGCTTATTTTAACTTTTAGCCTATTACTAATCTCCGTAATCCCTTGTATGTGGGCCCGTGGACCATTAGTCTAGTTAGTTAGTTGTTTCAAGTCATCAAAATATAATAAGTTGAGAAAGTGTTGATAACCTCTGAAAATTCAATTTTTTTATCGGAATAGTTTCTAATTTCATTCCATTTTTTGTTTCGATTTATATGGAAATAAAATATTTGTATTAAACAATCTGAGCTTCTCTAAATTTTGAGTTACATATTCAGTTACTTAATTTTAGAATGATAATTTAGTGGAATCATATTTTATGATGATCAAACACCCGGTGTAAACTGTCGCTAATAATGGTTATTATTATTTTTTGCTTTTAGTTATGTAGTTTGTATTTAATTTGTCTACAAACACTTCGACATAGAATACAAATCATAATTTTACATTTTCAGGTAATATAATAAGAAAAATGTAGATGAAATTTTTGTACATGTATATAGATCATCAATTGATTACAACTGATATTTAAACAGGTTTAATACTACTAATGAATCATGGAATTTCAGGATTTAATCGTTTCTATTTTTGAAAGTCACCTCTAGATTTTCTACAGATTTATCCTGAATATCCTTTTTCATTGGCTAATTGAGTGTTGAAGTAAGTTTTTCAAAAAAGTTATTCACAAAATGAACGTAAGTTTTATTAAAAGTGGGCTGATAATAAAAGAGAAATAATTCAGTTCAAAGTCTCAGCGTTGATTCAAGGTTTTAATCTGTTCAAGTGATTACGAATTACGAATACAATTACGAATCAATTTATAAGTGATATTTTCTGATATTGAAATGTATGATTTTGTTGTATAAACTTATATTTCACTAATCCAAAGTGTATATTCTTATAATTTTATCTATTATTATGAAAAAATGTTCTGCATCTGCAACTTGTGAAGGAGTGAATTTTTTAGACACTCTTTGCAATAAAAAAGCTGAGTCAGTTCTTTCGCACTCAACTGCAAGCTCACACTCCTGAACGAGATTGGGAATCGATTAATCTTGAAAATTCCCAAATTGAAAGACATTATTCGGCTTAATTCCAATAGATAAACTTCGATATTAATTTCGAAATGGTTTGTTCGATTTTCATAAATCTTTGTCTTATGTTATAGACGATTTTATAGTTGTATCAGTTTTTAGTTTAGTCTATAAATAATTTTTTTATGTGCTCGAATTTCAGCATTTGGAATAGTTGGAAGAACATAGAAAATTATAAAGTAAAAGCAGTTGATTGTATCTAAAGTATTTTGTTGATTTCCTCGACTATATTATTTTTTCTTCTGTTTATTATTATTACTAGAGAAAGAAAACTCTTGTAGATCCCGATTGCCTGGGTAATTCCTTTATAACATTTTTGGTTTCCATCAGCCTAGCTAATTAATACTCTTCAGAACTGGAGAATTTCACGGACGTCGCTAGCTACTTCATTAAATCAATTCCTTGGATTATCCTCCTTCTTGGAGTATGTATCAAAGTTTCCTCTTCTATTTCAAAGAACCAGCAATCCGCATCGGTGCTCCTGGCATATAATTGGCTACTTGATTAGGTCTTTACTTTCCTTTCTACTTAGTATTTCTGGCAACCAAACTGTGGTTTTCTTTCAGCTATGAGGTTAGCAGTCTCTCTGCTACGTTCTTTTCCAATCATTCCCGCAGTTTAAGGTATTCCTTTAACTGCACGAGGTGGTCCTATCTAATATTTCTTTCATATTGACAGATTTTTTATCAATTGTATTCTCGTATGTCTTACTAGAAATCTTCATCTTTGATGAAAGATAATTGCATCTTCTTAAAACTAACATCAAGTCATAGTTATAAAGTATGAAATTATTCAGAAATCAACTGTAGTTTATCGATAAACATTATCGAACTATGAAACAGAGCATTTTTTCATTTACACGATTTTACTTCTTAGATTTGTGTCAACTTCCCGTTACGGAATCTAATTTTGAAAGAAATCTATCTCAAATTGCTTTTTACTGCTTTGAAAACAGAATTAAGTTCGTTGCCATTAAACAAGCATGCTCGAATTTCTATTCTGTTTCGAGTGCAATAAATGTACTTACAAGGTTTTATTTGTATAGCCTGAAGTTGGTTATTCAACAAAGTTTAAAACTGTAATCTCTGTTGGGACTTTTATATAAAGTTCGATACATAATTAGATTTTCTTATCTTTTCATTCATGGTTTTCGAACTTTACTACAATTTATTTGAATTGAATTATTACTCAAAAAAATCACAATCAGCTTATAAAAGTTATTTTTAGTTTGTAAATGAAACATTAAATACGATATAATAAAATTTTGGGCTGGTTCTTAAGTCATAATGATATTTGAGGAATGAATCATTTCTAATTTGCGAATTATGAATTTTTATTTCCTATATTCAACATTCTTTTTTAAATTTAAATCAAGAAGAATTGATGTATACAAAATTCTCGAGACATTCTTCGAATATATAAAAAGTTTCTGAAACACCACGAAAAATTTCTGAACGTTTCATAAAACTTTAGGGAGAAGTCTGAAAGAAAACATTCTTCGAAATTCCACTTCATTCATTCCTGAAATGTTTCTTTATCTTCTGAGCCAGCCAATTAAAATTTGAGAACTTTCACGAAATACAATAAAAAAAACTTTTTTTGTTGATTTTCATGAATATTCTTAATATGCAGTAGATGTCTAAAAATCCTTTTCCTCTTTTAACTTGTGATAGATACGAAAAGTCGGACATTGGGGAGTGTACTAAAACAGATTTTTATTGAACGCAGAAAAGATATTCCAGTAGTTCCAATGGCAAAAAAACGTTATAGAAGAACTCCAAAAGATTCAAATGAATTTATTAGTCAATCAAGGCTTATATTTTCCATGTCCTAGTAACTAAAAAATAAATGATATACGAGGGTTGCTATTTAAGTTTTGCGATTTGGTTTCACTGATGTGACATTGTCAGTTTGACATTTTTAATAGTGATCTTAGTCGTGTTGTCATACGGGTGCTATTTTAAATGTTTACCTATACTTGAAATATACAACTTGGCTCAAAAATCGGAACAAATCGCGAATATTTTCTTTCGATGATTTTCTATGACTTTCGACATGGATTAATTGAACCAACAGCAGTGGATGAATTTCGTTAGGGTCATCCAAGATCGGCTGTGCTGGAATACATCCATGGTATGCGTAAACAATCGACTATATGGGTCTTCAGCTAAATTCAACAAAATTTGTTCGCGCACGAAGCCCAAAACAACGAATTTTCTCAAAACTTAGCAATCCTAGTATGAGTTCTTTATCAATATATCCATTCATTCATTCTAAATTAAATGATAAAGATGCAGTCCAAATGAGTAGAAATTTCAATGGAATTTTGAATATTGTGTTTGGGTTTACAATAGGTTTGTTCCAATCTGCTAGTCTGGACCGTTCTAGGAAAAGTTATCGGAAGCGTTTATAGATATTTTCTGGGTGATCTCCGGCTATGTACGGTTCTTGTAACAGTACTTGCTATGAACCAAATATCAAGAAGACCATCCTGGAAACGGTTCACAAACGATTGGAACGCAAAACAAATCCTCACCGTACCAATGACGGTTTTTTGATGAATTGGAACGCAAGTAATGCAAATTAACTTACTAATATTTATTAATTGATTATTGATTAGTGATACATTACGTAACAAGAGTTGTAAGAAGCCCATTAACGCAAAAAATGAAGAAGTAAATTACACGACTGCGTTCAACTCAATTCAACAATGATATGTTATAAAAATTAACAATATAAATGACATGATTGTTATTGTATGATAACTTGTATAATAATAATAATAACAATTACGGACATTTAGGGGCATTACGCTTTCAATTACAAAGGTTTTAATGGCTTTTTATTGACTAAATTCATGTAAAAACAACAAATATTGTCGTACGTTGATGAAAATTTGATTGCCACTTCATTACACCTAAAAATTTGAGTTTTTTTGTCAAAACCTGTTATGTATGTTATATTTTTCTATCTAATGAACAGAAAAAATCTGCTACTACTTTTTCAAATAATTATTTTAGTTTTAAACGACGGTATATTTGGAAATATTGAAACCAAATATATAATCGTTCGTAATGATTGTATACAGGATGTCCTACGACGAGTTAAAACTATCTGTATACGGCAACATACTTATAGTAAAGTTATGAAAATTTTTACTTTTGGGTTTTCGGATACGATCTTTTTAACTCAAATATTTTCTACCGAAAGTCGACTGTAAGTTTTTTATTCTAAATAGAACAGCCTGTATATTAATACATTATTGAAATTTACGTAAAATTTTGGTATACATTGTCTGAAAACTTTTCTCGAAAAATGCATACTTTTTGAGTTATTAATTTTTTTCGTTGCAGACCTTTATAAGTTATTTTATTACGAGGATACTCTTGAAGATATGAACATGGTTTCAATTCGCTTCCTTTTAGCAAGGTCAGACGTATTTGAATCTATGTTTAAAAATTTTCCATTTTATACAGGGTATGTATAAAAAAGCTTAACATAAATATCAAATTTTTTCATTTTTTTTTTAAATAGAACCACCCGGCTTTTTCTATGTTAATACATTCAATGTATACTTTCCTATACCTAAACCTTTCCGTTATCCAGATATTAAATATTTTCTGTAAATTTTCTTAGACGCTAAGAAATAAAAAAGTATTTTTCTTTATGTTGTCAAGTTCTGTAAAAAAATCAAAACAGATCAAAATAAAATTTAGACCACACCTACATCTACGAAAATTTACAGATAACATTCAATATCTGGATATTTGGAAGTTTAGGTATGGGAAAGTATACATGAATTTGCCTTATTTTTTACCCCCCAAATGCATTAAAATAGAAAAACCGGGGGGTTCTATTATAAAAAAATAAATAAATTTGATATTTATTAAGTTAAACTTTGAATCCTTTTTATACACACACTGTACAAAATGAGAAATGTTTAAACATTGATTCAAATACGCCTGGCGTTACTTAAACCAACCGAACAGAAACCATTTTCATATTTTTAAGGGTAAAAGAATAATTTATAAGGGTCTGCAACGGTCAAATTTTTTACAAAAAAATTAATAAATCAAAAACTATGTATTTTTCGAAAAAAGTTTTCAGACAAAAGTATACTAAAATTTTACGTAGATTTCAAAAATGTATCAACATACAGTATAGTTGAAAAGATCGTGTCTGAAAACCCAAACGTAGGAATTTTCAGGATTTTACTATAAGTATTTTGCCATAAACAGATAGTTTTAACTCGTGGGACACCCCGTATAGCAAATACAAACGATATCGCTTAAAACATTCGTTAATAATTTCTTTTGGAGTTCTTATCATTCGCTAAAGCTTGAATTGATTAAAAAACTCGTGTTCAACATTTTCTTTATAAACCTAAATAAAAAAATTTACGAAGGTCCATTCTTATGGAATTACTCGGTATAGTTCAAGCAGTTTGTCTTTCTAAAGTTAAAATTTGAGCTAAAGGATTTTAGATGCAACATATATGCAGTTTAAATAACAATAAATCTAAATAGTGAGCTAATTTTAAATAAATAAACTCATAAATCTATTGATTAAATGTGATAATTGATAACGTCCGGTTGATCCTGAAGAAGATCGAATAAGTGGAATTTTGGTATAGTTTCCATCTATGAAAGTGCTTTTTTTTAATTTTTCTACTCAAATGCTATATTTTAACGCTGCAAAAATGTGCGTGTGTCCTTGTTACTCATCAATGTAATCGTGGAAAATATATAACAAATTAAAAACTCATAATATTTCTATATTTACACTATAATATAAAAAAAAACTTTCTTTATCAAAATCAATGTCTATTTTGCATCTATGCTATATGTACTCGTATATATTTCAATTAATGAGGTTGTTTCACCGTTTTTTTCAAATAAACTTTCAAAATATTCTATTGAAAATGTCACAGACCCATTTAATTTACCACTTGACTGCATACGGTATCATAAACCCTACATGTAATGAGGATTTAGAAACGGCATCGAGAACAACGGAGCTGTTTACCTTTCACCTATTGCAAAGCTTTACTTTTTCCCGTGTGAATAGAAAGCTCGCCAACGATTTTCAGAAGATGTTTAAAACCAAGAAAGTCAGTAGGACATTTTTTATTTATGACTTCCTTTTTTAGATGTCAGAAGTTATTTCGAGTGAAGTATATTTACATAATTCAGGTCTCAGTTAGTTGTGTTTGCTGTTGTTTTAAATGTTAACATTTTTCTTCATTCAATCAATTCCTTTGTATACAAAGCTTACTACGAAAATTTTGGAAATATTTTAATGAATGATATTTATAAAGATGAGTTTTTGAATTGATCAGTGCACAATTTTTGAATTATTTTCTCAACAATATTTTTTCTTATTATTTCAGTATTGAAGAGGTCTTCTTCTTACTTGAGCAGACTTATAAGCTTAGACATATTTATACAGAAAACTCTTTCAAGCGACCATAAGCGTTATAATTCCAATTTAAGCTGACCTAGAAAAAATTTCAGGTTATTTAATCATTGGTTATTGACCTTAATATTTAGCATCTTCAATTTCCAATACTCTCATTTAACATGAAAAAAATTGTGAACCAATCATAAAAAAGGGAGGCTTGGAATAAATTGCAATCTTCATAGATTCCCGATAACAAAACAGTATCTACTAGCTACTTCAAGTAAAAGTCGAACAAGTTAGCTCAAATTTATACGGAATTACATACCAGACTCATCACCCAAATCTCGGAAATTCGAAAAAAAGTCTTTCTAAAACATCTAGAAGGAATATTCTAGACTAACTAACTAGAAACAGTAACCTTTTTGGGAGAAAAACAAATAGTCAAAGTCAACCAAATCATATTGAAATATCTAGAAGGAATCTTCCAGCCTAACGAACTAGAAACAGCAAACTTTTTGGGAGAAAAACAAACAGTCGAAGATAACGAAGTCAAATTGAAACATCAAGAAGAAATCTTCCTGTCTAACTAACTAAAGCAGGAAACATTTATGGAGAAAAACAAATAGTCAAAAACAACCAAATCAGATTGGAACATATGGAAGAAATATTCCTGTCTAACTAACTAAAACAGGAAACATTTATGGAGAAAAACAAATAGTCAAAAACAACCAAATCAGATTGGAACATATGGAAGCAATCTTCCAGTCTAATTAACTAAAACAGAAATCGTTTATGGAGAAAAACAAATAGTCAAAAACAACAAAATCAGATTGGAACATCTAGAAGAAATATTCCTGTCTAACTAACTAAAACAGGAAACATTTATGGAGAAAAACAAATAGTCAAAAACAACCAAATCAGATTGGAGCATCTGGAAGAAATATTCCTGTCTAACTAACTAAAACAGGAAACATTTATGGAGAAAAACAAATAGTCAAAAACAACCAAATCAGATTGGAACATATGGAAGCAATCTTCCAGTCTAACTAACTGAAATAGGAAACATTTATGGAGAAAAACAAATAGTCAAAAACAACCAAATCAGATTGGAACATCTAGAAGAAATATTCCTGTCTAACTAACTGAAATAGGAAACATTTATGGAGAAAAACAAATAGTCAAAAACAACCAAATCAGATTGGAGCATCTGGAAGAAATATTCCTGTCTAACTAACTAAAACAGGAAACATTTATGGAGAAAAACAAATAGTCAAAAACAACCAAATCAGATTGGAACATATGGAAGCAATCTTCCAGTCTAATTAACTAAAACAGAAATCGTTTATGGAGAAAAACACATAGTCAAAAACAACCAAATCAGATTGGAACATCTAGAAGAAATATTCCTGTCTAACTAACTAAAACAGGAAACATTTATGGAGAAAAACAAATAGTCAAAAACAACCAAATCAGATTGGAACATATGGAAGCAATCTTCCAGTCTAATTAACTAAAACAGAAATCGTTTATGGAGAAAAACAAATAGTCAAAAACAACCAAATCAGATTGGAACATATGGAAGCAATCTTCCAGTCTAATTAACTAAAACAGAAATCGTTTATTGAGAAAAACAAATAGTCAAAAACAACCAAATCAGATTGGAACATATGGAAGCAATCTTCCAGTCTAATTAACTAAAACAGAAATCGTTTATGGAGAAAAACAAATAGTCAAAAACAACCAAATCAGATTGGAACATATGGAAGCAATCTTCCAGTCTAATTAACTAAAACAGAAATCGTTTATTGAGAAAAACAAATAGTCAAAAACAACCAAATCAGATTGGAACATATGGAAGCAATCTTCCAGTCTAATTAACTAAAACAGAAATCGTTTATGGAGAAAAACAAATAGTCAAAAACAACCAAATCAGATTGGAACATATGGAAGCAATCTTCCAGTCTAATTAACTAAAACAGAAATCGTTTATTGAGAAAAACAAATAGTCAAAAACAACCAAATCAGATTGGAACATATGGAAGCAATCTTCCAGTCTAATTAACTAAAACAGAAATCGTTTATGGAGAAAAACAAATAGTCAAAAACAACCAAATCAGATTGGAACATCTAGAAGAAATATTCCTGTCTAACTAACTGAAATAGGAAACATTTATGGAGAAAAACAAATAGTCAAAAACAACCAAATCAGATTGGAGCATCTGGAAGAAATATTCCTGTCTAACTAACTAAAACAGGAAACATTTATGGAGAAAAACAAATAGTCAAAAACAACCAAATCAGATTGGAACATATGGAAGCAATCTTCCAGTCTAATTAACTAAAACAGAAATCGTTTATGGAGAAAAACAAATAGTCAAAAACAACCAAATCAGATTGGAACATCTAGAAGAAATATTCCTGTCTAACTAACTGAAATAGGAAACATTTATGGAGAAAAACAAATAGTCAAAAACAACCAAATCAGATTGGAGCATCTGGAAGAAATATTCCTGTCTAACTAACTAAAACAGGAAACATTTATGGAGAAAAACAAATAGTCAAAAACAACCAAATCAGATTGGAACATATGGAAGCAATCTTCCAGTCTAATTAACTAAAACAGAAATCGTTTATGGAGAAAAACAAATAGTCAAAAACAACAAAATCAGATTGGAACATCTAGAAGAAATATTCCTGTCTAACTAACTAAAACAGGAAACATTTATGGAGAAAAACAAATAGTCAAAAACAACCAAATCAGATTGGAGCATCTGGAAGAAATATTCCTGTCTAACTAACTAAAACAGGAAACATTTATGGAGAAAAACAAATAGTCAAAAACAACCAAATCAGATTGGAACATATGGAAGAAATATTCCTGTCTAACTAACTAAAACAGGAAACATTTATGGAGAAAAACAAATAGTCAAAAACAACCAAATCAGATTGGAACATATGGAAGCAATCTTCCAGTCTAATTAACTAAAACAGAAATCGTTTATGGAGAAAAACAAATAGTCAAAAACAACCAAATCAGATTGGAACATCTAGAAGAAATATTCCTGTCTAACTAACTGAAATAGGAAACATTTATGGAGAAAAACAAATAGTCAAAAACAACCAAATCAGATTGGAACATCTGGAAGAAGTCTTCCAGTCTAACTAACTAGAATACCTGGAACACCCTGTATAAGCCATCATTTTTTAAAGCGTTTATTCAATGTTAACTAGTATTTATAATGGAATTAAAACATTTTTGCAACTGAGGATTAAGGTTAACGAAACATTATTCTTGGAATCAAAACATGTAAAAACCATGCATAAACCTTTGTCATAATCTAAATCATAAATACCCCATATTTTGATCCAACAATTATGTTTCACCACTGAAAAGCTCGGTTATTCCAAAATAAAGATTCCACAACAAATTTTTAAATATAAATTATAAAATAAAACATGTCGAAGTGATGAATAGCGCCTCCAATTCTCGAACAAAAATTTAACGATATCATGGATAGGATAATGAAAGAGAATGATGAGCACTAAAATGTTCGAGTCCTTTGTAAAACAAATTTTGATTAATGCGCCTGTAGTGCCAGTTCTGAAGTGAACAGAATTTGAGAATGTGATGAGCGAGGCAACTTCTATTCATGATAAGAATTTCAATAATAAGTATCGGTTCATTACGTTACAATCCATTCTTCCGAATCCAAAAGCTACGAGACTTCCATTAAACCATCACTTCATTTGTAGAAATGAAGCTGTTGAAAAAAATAATTTAATCAATCTAACGATTTAGACTACATCATTACGTTGTATTAAATTATCAGTTGATTACTGAAACCCAACTATGATGTAAAGTTCTAGACTCTGAATATATTTTGGTCATAGGCATCGACTTCATGGGACAAGAGGGGGCTCGAAACACCTCAAAGGTAAATATGCGAAACGGAGACTCCTTAATAATTCAATTTGGAACCCTCGGATGTATATACCCCAAAGACAGCCACTTTGTAATTCAATTATTTATTTGCAATAAATCGCACAGTACGTCAAATTTATTTGCAACAGATCTTGAATTATCCTGTCGTTTCTACATGATACAACCTGCAATTTATCAAGTGTTTTATCATTCTTCTAGAAACATAACAAAAAATTCTAGATTTCAACCTTGCGTACCATAATTCCCGAGAAGTAGCTGAGGACATTAAACCGCGCAGACCGAGCTCTCAAGTGCAGCTTTACTAATACAAGAATAATCAACTTTCTGCCTTGTAATAGGTACAAGAGATAAGTTAATAAAGGATTTTTACCAACGCGTCGCCTCACACTATTGTATATTAAAAAAATTATAAGAGAAACCAATTTTCAATCAGAAGAGACCTAAAATCAATATTATTGTTCATTACATCGATATATTGGGCTTAAAATAATAATAAATGCCCCAAATTTAACGCAATATTCGAATTTGCCGCCATTTATGCAAGTGTTGACAACTCAAAAAAACAAAATTGACAGTTGACAATTTAAGGTTAGTAAAAATGAAGCGCAAAGTTTGATGATGAAGTGTACTGAAATAACGTGTTTCTTCACATAAATGCTATTAACTGATATTTCAAAATGTTTATTCACCTCATAAATTAAGCCACCAACCTCATGATCAGACGGAAACTTAAAAAAACAAACAGTAGCTTTGTCGGCGGGACAAATTTATTTTAACACTTAACAAATGCGCATTTTCAAAATGGGATGAAGTTGTCGATCCATCTTAAGCTGATTCGAAATTTGACACACGATTAAGACTAATATTGTCACAAAAACAATGTTTATCCGCGAACTACCAATAAAACCACATGTAAACAAACATTTCTGGTCCACTTGTGACGTGTCACGCAATTCTTCAGTGACTTGAGCGAGGATACCAAAGAGGTAAATAAAAAAGAGCAATCCTATAAGTATAGAATCATTGAAGAACACCAGAAGCAAATAATAAAAAAAATGCAGAATATTGATCTTGATTTTGCGGAATCTGAATTTTTAAAAAATTCTCGAATAGCGATTTTATTGAAGCGAACATTACTCGCTTTTACTTTTATTAAAATTGACTTCAAAAATAGACTTATCGGAACATTGTCGCATTCGATATTTAACTAGTATTTCTAGCCTAAAATTTCCTTCGTATATATAAATATATTCGTATAATTTACTTATTTGAAATGTGCCCTATAAACTTACACTTTAAATCATATAGTTCACGTCAATTTGGACATGAGAAAAATTGCTGCAAAATGGATCCCCAAATGTTTGAATGTTGACCAAAAGCGTTCAAGGATAGAAGTATCGCGTTCGATCTGTGCTCGACTTCTTAAACCGAATTGTTACTATGGATGAGATTTGGACAAATTTCTACTATCCAGAAACAAAGTAACAATCGATGGAATGGCGACACTCTGGTTCTCCAAGACCTAAGAAGTTTCGTGTCCAAAAATCAGCTGGAAAAGTTCTTGCTTCAGTTTTTTGGGATTGCCATGGAGTAATCATGATTGATATTTTGGATAATGGTAGAACAATAACTGGAGATTACTATTCCATATTACTGACCACTCTACGGGAAGAAATAGAAGAGAAAAGACGCGGAAAGCTATCCAAAGGTGTTTTGTTTTTGCAGGACAACGTCCCTGAACACAAATCTTATGTTTCCATGCAAAAAATTCGTGATTTAGGATTTGAATTACTAGAACACCCCCCCTATTCATCAGATTTGGCTCCGTCCGACTATCATCTCTTTCCTTATCTGAAAAAAAGTTTAAAAGGTCGTAAATTTTCTTCCAACGAGGAGCAAGAAGTAACATTTTTTTTAAAGGACTAGAGTCGTTGTAGGTTCGCAGTAATAAATGTATCCAATTAAGAGAAGAATATTTTGACATTGAAATTTTGTTTGGTTCTATATTAGACTAAGGATTTTTCAATATATCCTCGTATAGTGAGCTATCCAGCCAACTACTTCAATTCAGATCGACACGTGGATAATAAGAAAAAAATTAGAGACTTACCAACGCAAAATTGTAGTTTTCAGTTTACAACAATGTTTTAGAAGTAGTTTTTTTGCCACTCACTCAACCAACATATAATGTGTAGACATATTACACTGACAATGTATCTCTCTAAAAAGAATTGTGAATGCAGAACTCGCGAGATAATCTAATCAAGTTTGTCTACACAACCTATACGCTTGATGGATTCTGATGCTTTCCTTGGTTTTGGCTCTAATTCTGTAAGAAGACGTAATTCCAAAGTTTGTTGATTCATTCGCACGTCAAAATATATACTAAAATAGTTACAATGTGTTCCATAAACGTACGATATAATTTTTTTATTTTGTAATTATTTCGTTATCAATTTATTGTATTGACAATCAAAGTTTAATTTTGGAAAAAGATATTTAATAATCGTCCGGAATGCATAAAAACTCTTTTCAATATCCTGAAGTATAAATGCATTTGTTTTAATAGTTAATTAATGTTAAATCAGTCGCGCTTTTATACAGGATGTTTCAAAAAAAGTTATGCCGTCTCTAGATAGATAGATAAAAAACTTAGCAATATTTGGGGTTTGTTCAGTAAAAAATTTTGAATTGAAATACTACTTGGTACGAACCGTGCAATTAGCGCCATCTAACAGAGTCAGAAAGTCGTATAAAATTTAAATACAGGGTTGCCAGTAGTTGCGGCAAAATCTTCAACGCTCATTATCTTGAATACGGATGGCGTTACGAAAATTTTTCACTTGGCAAACTCAAAATATTTTTCTGTTTTCTATCTATCCTAGAACACCTTTTTTTAAACAACCTGTATATGGAATGATTCGTAACGAAAAGTTGTATTTTCAAGACTCATGATATGATTGTAGTTTAGAATATCTACACTGTCGTCATTTTTTCTTCTAAATAGGTTGCACATAAAACGTATCAAAATATCTAGTTCATAAATCAAAATGACATTATCTCAATCGAAGCCTCATTATAAAATCTTCATTCATACATTGATTACCATACGAGCTTTCCATATTGAAGTTTAGAGAGAAAATCACGCTTCCAACAAGAAACTATCAACTTTTTGTTCTCAATGTCAATGTGTTGACTTTCATATTATTATCTAACAAAGAAATATTTGAAGATACGATATTTTAATTATCCTTTTGTTCCGTAATAAAGTTTAAAACGAAATTATTTCTCCGTTCATTCACTGTCATAGTTTTTATTCTCGTCTGAACGTTTACGGAGACGCCGAATCGCCCAAGAGATCACTTACCCTGGAACGGAAACGAAACGTGGGGCGAGAAACAATCGATGGAAGAAAGGTCGAACAGTACGGGATGGTTTACTTTCCATATTTACGAAATACGTTTCTGTCATATCGCAGTTTTATTTTTCCCAATAATTTTCATTTGATGTTGAGAATGATTACAAGAAAAAAAAGTTTATGTCAGTTTTGATTGATTGATTGAATGCGTTTAGAATGATATCGAGATTAAAAAATTGTCTTGGTGAAACAGTGGTTTTTTCTTCTACATATGAGGCCGTTTTTCTTCGATTTTTGCATTCCTTCCCAGCCGAAGCTTCGGACGTGGTTCACCGGCTGCAGTCCACTCAAATGATGATAGTTTTGATTCCGGAGTGAAGTGATGGATCCATGTTTCATCCATTATCACATATCAATGCAAAAATTCAAACACTGCTCTGAATCACCAACATGTTGTTGTTTTTGATCGACTTTGAGTAAACGCGGCACCAACTTTGAAAAAAAGCTTTCTCGCGGTCAAATATTCATGCATAATTGTACACACACTGCCTTCTGATAGATATAACCAATTTTTGGACTTTCTTGATGTTTTCTGGAGTAACCCACCTCAATTGGACGACCAGAACGTTCACCATCATCGGTGTCTGTACGACCACGTTTAGAACAGAGTCGGAATAATAATTCTGCAGCCATAGCTGAGCTTGTACAATATTTTTTTTATCAAAAAACAATGATAAATTAACATTGTTTTGAAAATAGTAAAAGTAGCTTCTCTTAAATGTGTGCCACTTTTTTCTCACTAATTGAAATGTCATGAAATGACAATAGATTTGACAATGGCGGCGTCATCTGTGTGTCAGTCACACGAATTACTGAGTGCTGTAATTATAGTCGAAGTCGAAGTAATCAATTTTATGTTTTACCACTTAATACTCAATGTTAGCAGCTTATATCCAATATCAATTCTCATTTTCTATATTTTTTAAAACATCACTGAAGCCAGTAAAAAATGCATACATACATAACGAAATCATTTATCACGTATCAATGTAAGTGTATGTGAATTTGAATAAGTATGTATATGATAGTATAGTGAATTAGAGACACCATTATCAACTAGACTAAGTCAGTAGAAGACAGGAAATGATGTATAACAGAAATTCGTCCTTAGATCGAATATCTTCAAGGTAGAGATTTGATCTAATCGAATGAACAGCAACTGAAGTAGAAGACTTAAATATAGAAACAAGATAATGATTTTGATTATAATAACTAGACATCATCAACAACTTTCTTACCTGAAGCAGTATTTCTTTAAAAGCATTTGAACAAAATACACTGCACGGTTGTTGAAGCAGACAAAAAAGCAATGACAGTTATGTCTAGCAGACAAGAAACTGGATCTTAATCTAACTGAGCAATAGCCATTATCAAAAATCGCAATTGAATGATTCATTAAAGCGATCCACGATC
The DNA here is from genome assembly GCF_026230105.1 of Diorhabda sublineata. Lineage (NCBI taxonomy): Eukaryota > Metazoa > Arthropoda > Insecta > Coleoptera > Chrysomelidae > Diorhabda > Diorhabda sublineata. Next base: position 2,739,217 of record NC_079476.1, read on the forward strand.
AGGTCATGGACAGTAGATGGAATTTTACATGATCATCGTTATGTCAAAAGAATTGTTACTTTTTGGGTACCACATAGCTTAACGACATTCAAAAGGTATAGCAAATAAAAATCGCGCACAAAATGCCAAAAATTTCAAATATTTTTTCAAAAAAAAAACAAATGATAAAACAAACATACCATTTTATGATATCACTACTTATCAGCACCAACAATGGCGGAAAAGTAACGGTCTGTAAAGAAATTTATGTACCTTACCTTAGCAATTAGCACTACAGCTCGGTGTGAGTGTTGACCTCCTTGACAATTCGCCTCCAAACCTTCACCATCATCTCACATTCATTCTGGTTTATTTTTCAGAAGCCTCAGGCTCGCAGAATAAGCTCTTTTACCACACTTTGTATTTTTTTCTTATATGACAGTGGTTAGTTTCACTGGATCGTGATATTCTTTTTAAGATATTCAAATCTATTCACACTTTTGAATGTTTCACCATCTATTATTGAATATCCCACTCTCCTACAATATTCCAATGCCGACATCTTCATGAATACTATTAAGATATATTAATAACTAGGCATTGATTGCTTTGGGTACTAGTATTATGAAAAGTGTAATTGAAACACTCTTTATGATAACTTAATTTGCTATTTATTTTAAATTTAGCACAAGATATTTGCATTGTCATCATTGCATCATCATGGCCATATTGATTGATTGACTGATCAATTTAGTGGGTGTATCCATTTCAATTACTGCTTCTTTTACTTTGCTACCATGTACGAAGAGTCCATCGATTCACTGTTAAGAAATATTCATAGACAAAGTACATCAAAATTATAAAGGATCAAACTTTTGCTCTTTCTATGTGGAAAAGAAGTTTGTTCAGCCTTTCATTTCAACTCTGATAAATTGATGAGTTTAGTTATTTTACTACGAAAGTGCTCTAATATTTCATGTTTCTCTGGTACTATATTCTATGGTTCACTTGTCTACTAATTTTCGTTTATTTAGTTGCAAATGTATGTAAAGCCGAGTTTACACGTATCAAGCAGCTAAAGCTAGTTACTAAAATTTAAGTCCGGGTACTGTGGAATTAAACATGTCCGAAAAAATACGTGCAGCAATAAGGCATTGTATTTTAGACATATATTGTGAATTATAAGAAACATTTGCAGTAGAAACGAAGAAAAATAAAAATAAGCGTTGTTGGGTACGAAAATGGATGAGTCGAAGATATGTATATGGTGCATCGCATTTCGCGATATTCTTCTACAAACTTTAATGTCTCTTCACACGAACGGGACATTTTAACACGCTATCAAATCAAAGAAAAATTATCCCTTTACTCTGTACTAATGAACTAGACTAATCCAAACTGTTTACACTCTTTTAGTCAGCGTTTTAGTTGCCGGAAAGCAGTGGTAGGAGAAACTACTTGCTCAAGTGAATAGAAATTGTTTCTATTCAATTGACTTACTAAATTATGTATTTGCGCAAGTGGTAAATCAAGTTGTTTCCACCATACAAGTAACTAAACTTAGCTACTTGATTTAGTAACTTGACACGTGTAAACTCGGCTTATATATTATTTTGTAAATAAACGTATCCCAGTTAAAAATTTTTTCTACGACCGTGCGTTTTAACCCACTTTCCCGCACGCATTTTAGTTTTGACAGTGTCACTTTTCCGCACTAGTGGAAATTATGCACATTTTGACCTTATTAGATAGTTTTCTACTTCGGAGGTTATAACTATTGTTACTACAAGTAAATAAATATTTACGAAATAGTCCATCAAATAAAATTTAAACCTTTTCTAGCTTTTTGTACCATTTTTAATTTTTTGAAAATATAAAATAATACAGATATCATATATAACCATGTAATTGTTACTAAAACGTCAAATTTGTTCAAAACGTTTTGGAAGTGATCGAATAAGTGCAATATTCTTCTAAATTAAATCACATTAAACCGAATCCGATACAATAATATTGATGGATTCATCCGACGAAGAACTTCCCGAAGCCATTTTGAAGGCTGCAAATGAAACTAATTCCGAGCTGTTACCTGCCAAATGACTTAAAACCGTCACCGTTATCGTCATCTTTATGCGACCAGCAACCGATGCCATCCTCATCGACGTCATCTACCTTCCAGTTGAAACCAAATAACTCCACTGGACCGGCAATTCTTACTAGTCTACAGAATACAACAAATTTTAGTTAAAATTTTGTATATTATTATGTTTGTCAGAATAAAATAATTTTTGTAAAATGGGTTGGTATACTTTTTTGTATATGCGGTCGTAGAAAAAATAATGTTCCTAACTCATGCTTTAAGTGTGTTTCCCGCACTTGACCGCTGACAACTGCAGTCGCGTGCTGGAAAGTATCACTTTCCGCACTCGTTAGGAAAATAACTATATTGTGACCGAATTCAGGAAACTGCGAATTCAGAATTGGGTGGAAATGAATAATATAGAATACTGTAGATATTCTATGCTGCAAATTTAAATAAGCCGCGAAAATTAATTAGTTCTGCCACGTATCAACGAGGGCACTGGTATAGATAATCCGCCATGTTAATTCTACTGAATAACAAAGTTTTGTTAACATACCTATTTATGAATCTATAGCTGGTATACTTAGATCATAAAAAAGACCAGATATGTCAAGGAATTCATGTACGCAGTTTTCTTTCATAATACATGATTCGTATAATCGATTAAACTTGAAGATCAACGTACATATATAGCACACCGGAACGCCACAAAAAGTTAACCAGCACTTCTTGGGTCAGTAAATATTCGTTGGATGCATCAACATAATGCATCGTCGTACATTGCACAGCAGACAGTTGACTTTTTACGTGAAAATAATGTAACGTCCAACCTAAACCCCTGATTTGGTACTTATTTTGTATCTCTAAATATATATCGTTTACTTTTTCAGTTGGAATCAAAAATCTTATTCCTGATTCACTGGATGGTAATGCTACGGCCAGTGAAACTGAAAATAATGTTTTCGCCTCAAGGCAGTGAAGTGAATTATATGGATCAGACTTTATATGGAGTTTTGGTGCTCTAAATGTGACATGTAAAATAATGGCAATGGGGTATAAGTGCATGTATGTAGGACGAGCGAAATACGCAAATAATAAAATAAGAAAAGGTTATAAAAGTGAAATCGTTTCGGTTGTCATTCGTATGGGTTTATATTTGACATAAAAGATAACAATTCTCAACTTCCATGAACTTGATGTGAACGCTTACGGTTTAACCAAGCCTGAATGACATTTCGATGTCGTTAACTATGGTCATTTTTTATCGGAACGTGTAGAGTGGAGCAGAAGAAGAGTATCTCATTCAATATACTAATGACAGCCACCGTCGAAAATTGGCTTTTAAAAATCGGATTCTCTGATATCTTCAACAAACATATCAATCATATTAAATGAAAGTATGCAGAATACGTGGTGAAAATTCCAATTTATTTCTCATTTGAATCGAAAAAAGTTTGTGTTACATAATTTTCAACATATTATAGGACAACGACATTATCTTAATTAATCTTTATTTCCAAAAGCAAGCGCAGAAATTATATTACATCAGATAAGATTACAATAAAAGGAGATAATATTTGTTAAGAGGATTATGCTTTGTCACAAACTTTGTTAATCTGATACTCAACGTATAGTTGGAAAAGTAGAAACCCACAAAACATATATGAAATAATACTAGTGGATTAGAGCTTTGGAAAAACATCGAATGGAAACTAAACTATTCTTTGAAATAAAGCAAAAATTATTTCATTGATTGGAGAGAAACAAAGAATGATTGGATAAATGAAGAAACTGCTAGGACTGAAAACCTAGAGGAGATACAAATTTTAACAATAAACGTTTTTCTATCCCCGAAGAATCGGTGGATGCGTTCAAATCATATGTTTCGGAGGTACCTCAATCGACATTTGATTCAAATGTATGCAAAGAGGTTATTTTGAAAAACAATTAAATTATATCCAATTAGAAATATTTGTTTGCATTTTAGATGTGGTAAGCAGTACAAAAATAAAAGAAAAATGTTATGAAAATCTAGTTTGGGTGAAACTTATATCAAAATGTCGCGAAAAACTTATCAGAATCGATGCTAATACTTTTCGAATACTTAGTGGAAAGTGATCATTCAATATTTCAGTTAAGCATCAGATCATAATTATATGTTATGCTTGGATTTTTGATTGACTAATTTTCACATCACAATGCAAAACCTCGAGAGAACATCAGGAATAATTGGCAATCAATTTCATTCGAGACGGGTCGTAAAATTTCTCATTTACTACACAATTTGCTGGGACTATGGTCGTCTTATTTTTCAAACGAATGTCATGCAACTAGCTCTCAAACCGCACTTCTTTATATTTCTCATAAATAATAATGATACTTCTATTCCAGCTTCCTTACTCGCTTCATTTTATCTAAATTTAAATGGGGGTTATTACATCCACGCTACGTATCTTACATTTTGTTGGAAATCAGGATATGTGTGAAACAATCTTTATTTAGTGAGATACAAAAACTAATTTTCCAGTACTTTCGTATTTATATGATAGTCTGATCTCGATAATTCGATTTCTGAGAACTCCCGCGAAACCAACAAAGACACCCAGGGAAATAGAAAAAAGAGAAAAAACTCAGAAGAACTGACAGTTCCATTGGACTGGAAAGTGGTGTGAAATTATTCTGTTGATGTTTTAATGTGGAGAAAATGAAGCCAATAAATAAAAAACATGAAAGATTAATCATTATTGAGCAGAAAGAACTGATGAAGTGGGTTTTTACCTATCGTTATAAATGTTATGAAGAATATTACTAATAATATTCTCCTCTCCCCCGCAAACGAGAACTTTGGAGCGATCTAATCCTGAACTGATTCGGAATCAGATCCACGAACAAAGCTAATGATCACAGGCATGCGCAGATAGAACATTTGATAATTTACTATTTCATCAGTTTTGTATTATGTTTATTTCTCGTAATCTAAAGATCAAGTAACTCTCGATTTATCAACTAAAGAAATTTTGGTTACTCCAGCTGATTGTTTGGAGCATTTTTGTTGCTAGTAAATTCTCCGTTTTCTTTTACTGCACCAAGGATGTTTCAAGTAACATTCATGGAAGTTTCCACATATTCTTATTGTTTTGGTAGATGCATTCAAATACACATAAACTGAAAAATGATACATTTCGTTTGAAATGTTGACTGTGGACTACAAATTTAATAGATGGTGAAATGCTTTGGGGGAAGCCAAGCGATAGATACAACCTCGTTTGTTATTTTTGACATCTCTAATTAAAAAAATTCAAGGGATTCTGTGATAAAATCGTCGATTTATTCAGTGGTAGAGCTTCCTACCCTCGTACTATCACATGAAAACATGGAAAAGCACCACGATACAAGAACCATGTACTATATTACTGCCAAATCTATATACGAGGTGTGGTCATCAAGTAACGCCGCTGCTGTACGTGTCTATAGACAAACCAGCATAGCCGTCGCCTAAGTTCGTATAGAAGCTTTATTTTTTTGTTTTATCGTGAAAATGATGAACGTGAAAATTGTTGTGATATTTCACATGAAACTTAAAAAAACTTCAACTGTAACAAATTGAAACTAGTGTAATGATGAATGTTTGTCGGGCCCACGTGTTTTTGAGCGGTTGAAGCATTTTCAAGATGGCCGAAAAGATGTAGAAGATGATTCACAATCGGGTCGTCCTTCCATCTCTAAAACGGATGAAATTATCGAAAAAATCGATACTCTCGTTTGATCTAAGCATCGGCTAATTATTTCTGAATCTATAGGAATTGACAAAGAATGTGTAATGAGTAATTGTAATATGCAAAAAATGTGAACGGAACTGCTATCTAGAATCCTCCTATTTGAATAAGAAGCTCGCAAAAATATTTGAAGACGATTGAAAATGACTTATTAGAAAAGTTTATCATGTGTTACTAATCCAATCTGCATTGAAAGGAACAAGATTTGAGTCTGTTGAAGCTGTAGAATAAAATGAAGGGCGCGCCTTAAAGAAAATGTCAGAAAAAGGGTTCCTGCACCATTTCGAACAATGGAAGATCCGCATGGAGGGATGCGAGCAATATTCAAATTGCTTTTTGAAATCGATGAATTCAATGCTTTCTAACATAAACAACGAAACTTAGAACGCCGCAAATCTTAACTAATCAATTCTCAGACAATGAATAAATAAGTATTCGAATGCCTGGAAATATATTAGTGTTAGTACATTTTGGTGTTTAATTTTGCCACAATTCCACTACGAAAACTGTTTCTAAATCGTCTTGATTTTGGGTCTCAAAATCCGCATGGAAAGATGCTAGCAATATTCAAATGGCTTTTTGAAATCGATGAATTCAATGCTTTCTAACATAACCAACCAAAGTTAGAACGCCTCAAATTTTAACTAATCAATTCCCAGACGATGATTAGATAAATATTCGAATGCCTGGAAGTATATTAGTGTTAGTACATTTTGGTGTTTAATTTTGCCACAATTCCACTACGAAAACTGTTTCTAAATCGTCTTGATTTTGGGTCTCAAAATCCGCATGGAAGGATGCTAGCAATATTCAAATGGCTTTTTGAAATCGATGAATTCAATGCTTTCTAACATAACCAACCAAAGTTAGAACGCCTCAAATTTTAACTAATCAATTCCCAGACGATGATTAGATAAATATTCGAATGCCTGGAAGTATATTAGTGTTAGTACATTTTGGTGTTTAATTTTGCCACAATTCCACTACGAAAACTGTTTCTAAATCGTCTTGATTTTGGGTCTCAAAATCCGCATGGAAAGATGCTAGCAATATTCAAATGGCTTTTTGAAATCGATGAATTCAATGCTTTCTAACATAACCAACCAAAGTTAGAACGCCTCAAATTTTAACTAATCAATTCCCAGACGATGATTAGATAAATATTCGAATGCCTGGAAGTATATTAGTCTTAGTACATTTTGGTGTTTAATTTTGCCACAATTCCACTACGAAAACTGTTTCTAAATCGTCTTGATTTTGGGTCTCAAAATCCGCATGGAAGGATGCTAGCAATATTCAAATGGCTTTTTGAAATCGATGAATTCAATGCTTTCTAACATAACCAACCAAAGTTAGAACGCCTCAAATTTTAACTAATCAATTCCCAGACGATGATTAGATAAATATTCGAATGCCTGGAAGTATATTAGTGTTAGTACATTTTGGTGTTTAATTTTGCCACAATTCCACTACGAAAACTGTTTCTAAATCGTCTTGATTTTGGGTCTCAAAATCCGCATGGAAAGATGCTAGCAATATTCAAATGGCTTTTTGAAATCGATGAATTCAATGCTTTCTAACATAACCAACCAAAGTTAGAACGCCTCAAATTTTAACTAATCAATTCCCAGACGATGATTAGATAAATATTCGAATGCCTGGAAGTATATTAGTGTTAGTACATTTTGGTGTTTAATTTTGCCACAATTCCACTACGAAAACTGTTTCTAAATCGTCTTGATTTTGGGTCTCAAAATCCGCATGGAAAGATGCTAGCAATATTCAAATGGCTTTTTGAAATCGATGAATTCAATGCTTTCTAACATAACCAACCAAAGTTAGATCGCCTCAAATTTTAACTAATCAATTCCCAGACGATGATTAGATAAATATTCGAATGCCTGGAAGTATATTAGTGTTAGTACATTTTGGTGTTTAATTTTGCCACAATTCCACTACGAAAACTGTTTCTAAATCGTCTTGATTTTGGGTCTCAAAATCCGCATGGAAAGATGCTAGCAATATTCAAATGGCTTTTTGAAATCGATGAATTCAATGCTTTCTAACATAACCAACCAAAGTTAGAACGCCTCAAATTTTAACTAATCAATTCCCAGACGATGATTAGATAAATATTCGAATGCCTGGAAGTATATTAGTGTTAGTACATTTTGGTGTTTAATTTTGCCACAATTCCACTACGAAAACTGTTTCTAAATCGTCTTGATTTTGGGTCTCAAAATCCGCATGGAAAGATGCTAGCAATATTCAAATGGCTTTTTGAAATCGATGAATTCAATGCTTTCTAACATAACCAACCAAAGTTAGAACGCCTCAAATTTTAACTAATCAATTCCCAGACGATGATTAGATAAATATTCGAATGCCTGGAAGTATATTAGTGTTAGTACATTTTGGTGTTTAATTTTGCCACAATTCCACTACGAAAACTGTTTCTAAATCGTCTTGATTTTGGGTCTCAAAATCCGCATGGAAAGATGCTAGCAATATTCAAATGGCTTTTTGAAATCGATGAATTCAATGCTTTCTAACATAACCAACCAAAGTTAGAACGCCTCAAATTTTAACTAATCAATTCCCAGACGATGATTAGATAAATATTCGAATGCCTGGAAGTATATTAGTCTTAGTACATTTTGGTGTTTAATTTTGCCACAATTCCACTACGAAAACTGTTTCTAAATCGTCTTGATTTTGGGTCTCAAAATCCGCATGGAAGGATGCTAGCAATATTCAAATGGCTTTTTGAAATCGATGAATTCAATGCTTTCTAACATAACCAACCAAAGTTAGAACGCCTCAAATTTTAACTAATCAATTCCCAGACGATGATTAGATAAATATTCAAATGCCTGGAAGTATATTAGAGTTAGTACACTTTGGTGTTTAATTTTGCCACAATTCCACTACGAAAACTGTTTCTAAATCGTCTTGATTTTGGGTCTCAAAATCCGTATGGAGGATGCTAGCAATATTCAAATGGCTTTTTGAAATCGATGAATTCAATGCTTTCTAACATAACCAACCAAAGTTAGAACGCCTCAAATTTTAACAAATTAATTCCCAGACGATGAATAGATAAGTATTCAAATGCCTGGAAGTATATTAGAGTTAGTACACTTTGGTGTTTAATTTTGCCACAATTCCACTACGAAAACTGTTTCTAAATCGTCTTGATTTTGGGTCTCAAAATCCGCATGGAAGGATGCTAGCAATATTCAAATGGCTTTTTGAAATCGATGAATTCAATGCTTTCTAACATAACCAACCAAAGTTAGAACGCCTCAAATTTTAACTAATCAATTCCCAGACGATGATTAGATAAATATTCAAATGCCTGGAAGTATATTAGAGTTAGTACACTTTGGTGTTTAATTTTGCCACAATTCCACTACGAAAACTGTTTCTAAATCGTCTTGATTTTGGGTCTCAAAATCCGTATGGAGGATGCTAGCAATATTCAAATGGCTTTTTGAAATCGATGAATTCAATGCTTTCTAACATAACCAACCAAAGTTAGAACGCCTCAAATTTTAACAAATTAATTCCCAGACGATGAATAGATAAGTATTCAAATGCCTGGAAGTATATTAGAGTTAGTACACTTTGGTGTTTAATTTTGCCACAATTCCACTACGAAAACTGTTTCCAAATCGTCTTGATTTTGGGTCTCTTCTCATTTAAAATTAGTTTTTTTCCAATTTTTTGAAGACAAATAAAAGGTTTGACGTTTCGACCTGTTGCGGTCTATATTTTAATAAAGACCGCAAACGTTTATATTCATTTTGTACTCGATAACGATATTTTAAATTACTTTGTAAATAATCTGAGAGGTGGTGTTATATTTTCCCCCAGCGACTGAATACTTCACTGAAAGGTAGAATGACGTTTTGACATGAATAACGATATTGAGATTTTGATTTTTACTAAAATGTGCAAAAGAAGTTGACAATGAATATTCACCCTTAGCGCTCTGGTGGTTGAATCGATTCTGGAAACAAGAAATATGATAAATCATTCCTACATACAAAATTATCCAATTATCGGAGTGGATTTCTCCCGTCGAAAAATCTGAGATTAAAATGTTTACGTTCTAATGCCAATAAATGGAAATGGGATCAATTTGTTGGAAGATATCGAAGTGAAATTTTCTTAGACATATTTCCAATTAAATATGAAAAGCATTTTGTACTTTCTAAACCGACAAGTTTATCTTCTTGGGCCCTTGCCAGTGTTCATTGTAAATTTAGCTGACTACTTTCGATCACTCAATAAATCACTCCTCTTCACTCACCCACTTTCGCTGGGGATGATCTCAATCGAAAGTTTATCGATATTTTCGTCCCGTTTTCTCGAACACGTTGAAAAAACTACCAAGGAAGTGTCTTATCGCTCTAAATGAGTATTCGCATACGCAGAAAATCGAAGTTGTATAATTTTAGAAGGGACAGAAGATGGGGACATGGTTCGGTATTCAAACTAAGTGAAAGGGTTTGGCTTCATGCGTTTTGTAATCAAATAGTTCCAACATAGCTGGTTTAATAAGAATGGAAATTGAGAGAATTGACAATTCGAATGGTCGATATTGTGTGAGGGTGAACTAATGCCACGATCTTTAATTTCAAATTCGAAAAATGTTCAATCATTTGATCTAAATAAATTAAATCTTTAGATGGTGGGATTCATTTATATCACTTTTCTCGATTTGGAGCGCATCAGTTCAAAAAACTTCACTCACGCTCACTTCATATCCGATATTCTGTAAAAGTGAGAAGTAACTATTACTGGTCTTAGAAAATATTGCAGCCCCCTTAGATGCACTCACACGGGTACATGAGAGCTTTTCAGATTTGGAGAATACTTCGGGAGTTGCTTGCTAAGGATAAAGTAACTTTGATTAGGTCAAACCATTGGTCTGATCTTCATTTCTCTACATCTTATTTTCACAACTTGTTGCCAAATGATTCACAGACAGTGGATGTTTTCCCAAACGCCATATCATTTAGCACCCATGCAATAATCGAATATCCACTATTTATTCCTATTTTATCTATTTGTTTTATACATAACAGCTCTCCGTTTGTTAATAAGAGCAGGAATTAATATAGTACTTTCCTCTTCTATTCCTGCCCATCTATGTTATATCTGAGGTATCCGACCTCATAGTACCATGTGATAAATCCTAGCAAGGTATTTGCCTTGGATCCGGAGCAGCTCTATTTTCCTTAGGTCAGTATTCTATTCCAGAATCAGCTTTGATTCCATGTTCAATATTTTATCTTTAACCCCTGGTGATTCATTTTTTTATTAGTCTATATTTGAAGTGGCCTATGTTGTCAATGCCATAATAAACCACCTTTTATTTTTTTTTTTTATATTTTTCAACGTTCAATTTTCTATTTAATAAGTTTTGTTTTGATATCGCGCTGTTCTATATTATTTTTTCTGTTATTTTCAACTCTATTTCAATCGAATGCAAATTATTCTGTCGATGAAATTAATTGAAGCGCCCTCTTTTAACGATTGGAATATCTGGTTTGAATTGCTCTATATGAATAAATGATTCTGTCAATTTTTTAATAATTCCACTGACTTGAAGTTGAAGGTGGTTCATTTAAAGTGTTTCGTACTTAGACAAGCCCCTTAAACAATAGATATCCTTTCTTGAAGACGGTTTAATGTAACTTTAGGGTCGTTTTCCATATACTTTCTAAATTACTTGACTACGAACAACTTTCTGAGAACTACTAATTGATGTTGAGAACATAGAGAGAGATTCGATGGATTTTTTATGAATGTGATGGATACATTATCCGTATGGGGTGAGGAATATTTCAGGATTGGCTCTTATATAGTAAGAATTTTCCTCTACAGGGCTGGAATTATGGCGGATTTTGCAGGATGGTGAGGTGTAGACTAGATCAAAAATAGCTCAATTAAATAAACAGCTTTTTAAACAGTGTAATAGTTTTTTTTTTTCTATTGAAATAAGTAACAACTGCCACCAGGTCCGTGAGGTTACAAGTTAATCCACAAGTCCGAGTAAAAAATAGATAAATTGAATAAAATACGTTTGACACATCAAAATGAAAAACTTTTTCATTTATTGTTTGAGATAATAACAGAAGCATTTCTGTTTTGACAAAAGCTTTATGAAACTTAATTACTTACATAACTGTTTGAGAAACCAGCACTTTGAAGTGCTTGTAAATAAACCAACAAAAAAAATACTGATACTTTGACTGTACCAATACTGAAGCACGGGATGGATTTCCGGGCGAAAATCAACTAATTGTACTGTGGTTTTAAGCCTTTTCCGACAGCTCATACAACCAAACCACTGATATTTATCATATTCATAATTGTTTCAATTACTGGTTTCACCACCAACCTATCTTCTTCTCCAGAATCTTATTCTGTAATGGTTTACACAAAAGGGTTTACGTCACATAAAGGGCTTACCCATCCGTATTTTAGCGAGTCTGTCAGCTTTTTCATTTCCCTCCACTCCAGTATATAATTTATTTCTTCTTACCTAGCTCATTTAGCTTGTCCAGCTATAACCAAATCAGCTAAGAGCTCTAATTATTGCTTGGCTATCGGACAAGATCATGATCTCATGTTTACAAAAAACCGCCGCGTAATTCACCACGTCCACCAGCTGAAGTTGGGTTTGCTAATGTTCAGTTCCTTCTTTTTCGACGGCAACAATAGGAAGAAAATAAATCCTTAAAATGTTTATGAGGCTTGAATTTTGACGTTAAGGGGTGGAATAATGATAATTCAATTTGGTAATTCATATTAATAATTGTCTCTAACTTAAGGTTGCCAACCTCAAATTTAAAAAACCAGGATTTGAAGTTTAAAAACAGTACATACAAGTTGAAAAATAGTTATTAGAATATGAAACAAACACTTTAGTTTGTAACAAATTTTTGAAACTTAGGTAAATTATAGACTATAACTATTAGATATTAGATATCATAACATAAAGTTACAACTAAATAGTAATCTGACTGGATAGCTTGCTATGTATATTTAATGCAAGATTTGAGAAGAGGCGCGCGAATTTTAAAATTGGAAAATCTAGGACGCTGCTTAAAAACTATTCAGGACGTCCCAGGACACTATAAAAACTAGGACATGGTCTGGGAAAACAGGACGGTTGGAAACCCTACTCTAACTTAACGTTTTTATCAATTTGATCAATAGCATAATTTGTGAATGCCTAAACAACCCCTTAAATACTTTCATCGACATGTCACTGTTAGTAGTAATTCCTTGATAACTATAACGATATTAACGGGAAGTATATTGAACAGTTCATAGAATAGTTTATCAAAATATAAGTAACAGAAGGCTTTTCATTCCAGCAACAAGTCCAAATTCACGCCACCGGAATTGCGGGACGTGTCCTCTACTGTTATAAATAATTGACCTCTTCATAATATTTTAATATATTAAACTCTCCTTCCATTTTAAGGTTGAGTCTTTCTAAGGAATGTCTTCACTGTTGATTTAAAATTTCTGTCCATATATAATGACTACATCTACTTTGTCTACAATCCTTTTACAATTTATTGTAAATAACACCATACATGACCGAATAATGCATCATCTAGTCAGCTGTCAACATGAAACTGTTATTTATAAGCCAAGTACCGGGTACTTTGACTTTGAAATATGTTCAGAGGTGCTCCCTGAATGTAAATTCAATTATTATCTCGCAATATTCGCATCGTACGACAAAAATAGTTGAAATCATTTTTATAGATAATAATTTTTGCCATCTTTATTATTGGAATTTTTTTGTATAACGCATTTTTAATTACAGTGCTCCAAAATTTTTACAATATTCAATTTATCATAAACGGCTAACTATATATTTAGCAAAAATAATATTAAGCTGGAATTTCTGGAACCGTTGATGATATTTATACTGAAAACACTCACAATCTCACTGACTGATGCGCGTTTTTATAACCAAGTTATCGTCTTCAGATACTGAAGGTAAACTATAATCTAATGACTTGATTTGTTTTATAACAAAATCTGCCACCAATGAACCCTCTTCCACGAAAATTAATTCCAACGGGAAAAACTCCTTGGCTGGAATCTTCACATTCATCCCTTGACAACTAAACTATAGCGTGGGCTGTAAGGAATTGGCCCTTTGTCCCTATTTAAGCTACTCTCACATCTAGCGATTTCAATGCTTTCGAATGTATCTAACAATTTATTATTGTATACATTCTTTAACAATTTTACATTATTAATATCTATGAAAGGCAATATCTGATTTTCCGGTCCGTCCATATTTCAAATGAGCTATGTGCTCTCTAAATCAGACCATGACGGATCTCTTAGTCTGCCCAATATACTATCCGTCACAATCAACACTTTTAATTTATATTAATAATGTAAAATTGTTAAAAAATGTATTTAAAAATAAATTGTTGGATGAATTTGAAATTGTTAAATGTAAGAGTAGCTTAAATACGGACAAAGGGCCAATTCCTTATAGTTTAGTTGTCAAGGAATGAATGTGAAGATTCCGTCCAAGGAATTTTTCCTACTGGAATTAATTTCCGCGGGAGAGGGTTTATTAGAGGAAAAATTTAGTATAAAACAGATAAGTTTAAGTCAGTATATTTGAGTTTACCTCCAGATGATAACCTGGTTATAGATACGTGCACCAGACAGTGTAATTGTGAGTGTTGGTGTATTGGTGGTGATGAAAACAGTGTATTCAGTCAAAACCGTATTGTAAAAAGTTTGGAAAGCTATAACCATACATAAAAAAGTTTCGAATAAAAAAGATGTTAAAAATTATTATCAATAAAAATGATTTCAACTGTTTTTGAAATACCATACTCTGTATTGGCGAAATATTCGATAGAACGTCTTTTTCAGTTCTCTAGAATTTTGCATTATGAACTTGGCCTATCAGGGGTACGAACCCACTACAGAAAATCGTTCAAGAATTGAATTCTTTCTTACCCAAAACTGTGTGCGAGAATAATTCTAATACAGAAACATCAACATTAATTTTCTTATAGTAATCTACTATATTTCTGATAAATATTTCATTAAATTCCTGAGATTACACACACCGACAGACATTTTGGTGTCTACGAGGTTTTGATTTTTTTCACGTCATAAATACCACAAATTCTAGTTAAAAAATGTATTTATTAAAATCACATGAATTTTTTTATACGAGTACATACTCATATTTGATAAAATAAAATTTTTTGTGAATTAAATTATGTCTTTTCATGACAGAAAAATGTATTTAATGGTAGTATGCAAAATCCACATTAATATGCTAGTTTATTAAATTGGACAGTTTCTGTTTGCTTTATGTCGTTTTGTCAGTATTTTTTTGAATTCTCGTTCTTCGTTTTGGTTTATTCATTGTTTTTAAAAATATAAGTCACGATATTTCAATTATTACTTCCAATATTGTTTTTTTTTTCACGAGACACTGTGCGAAACATTCCAGTTTGATTCATTCTGTATACGTATTATATAAATTTTATGTTTTATAAATGTTATTATTCCAATAAATTTTTTAAACAATAAGGAAATAAAAAAATTCTGAAAGTTAAGTTGACGATAATTGTAAAATTTCATAGATGGACAACTATACCACATGACACTGGAAATTCCACAAAATAATCGGTAGGTAATCATCAAAATATGTATGTACATATAAGAACTATAGTTTGACTTATTAGTTTATTTCATGTGGAAAGGAATATCGAACAGTTGTGCTGTGGAAAAATTCCACATTAAGCATCAAGAAAATTTTTGGTTCCAGCGCGGACGGCAACTATGAGGTAACTCTGATGACAAAAGCGACGGTTTACTTCAACGGCCTCGTAGTGTGGCAACCTCCTGCCGTCTATAAGTCCTCTTGTTCTATAGACGTTGAGTTTTTTCCATACGATGTGCAGACTTGCGTATTGAAGCTAGGATCTTGGACTTATGATGGTTTCAAGGTTCGCGAGAAATTTTTTTCGCCTTGTACAAAACAGAGTCGTCTAGAGATAATTCGTCTCATAATTACAATAAACCCAATGTTTATGAATTTACAGATACGCGATTTTGTTAAGTATAAAATAATATTTGTTCTGCTATTTCTTGTTGTATTACATCAAATATCAACATCGATTATATTTTGAAAACAAATATATATCACTCATGATATAGTTTAAAGCTCATTTAAAAATGATATCAGATCATTTCTTGATTGACACTTTCTTATTCCAATTTATTTACACCAAAGCTTTAGATAAGAGGAATGCAGGTAATAAAAAGAGCATCTTTAAACGCCCAATGCTCTCCTAGATGAGTTATCTAGTCGCTGAAATCGATTTTACATCGTTGATGCGATGCCAAAACCATGAATTCTGATATGCCAATATGTATGGAACTCCCAATTTCACTCTTGGGAATGTTTGTGACAACAGAAGCAAAAATATAACCATCCTTATCCCTATCTGGTGCTGATAGCTTTTTATTGATACAAATCTTTCAAACGACTCCTATAATTTTCATTTTTTGATATCATGTTGTGAGATGTTCTGTTTTTCTTTTATGTTCTGATCATAAATTTGTACAGTGATAATTATCTATGAGTAAACATGAACGTTGAAGCATTTTTTATAATGAGAAACCAACTTTCCTATAATCTCTGCAAAGGAGTTTTCAAGTAGTACGTCTAGGAAGGTCCTTTCAGCAAATTCATATTTTTCTTTGGTACAAAAACGTGCTCCACCTAAGTACACACTCATTAACTGATTACTAGATCACAATTGTGAAATAGATGGTTGAATATTTCCGATTTCAATTTCCAAAGAAGTAATTTTATCTTTATCTTCGTTGGATGCCATATTTTTAAAACAGAAAGTTTCGTTTTTATTCACTGCAAATTGGATAGGCATAAAAATATAAATATATATTGGTGAATATAATCAGGAACCTAATAATCTATGAATATGTCCTCTTTCTATTGACTACCTACAAATAATGATCCAAAATCCATAAAAGTTGAGATTCTGCCCCTGTTGATATGAATGGAACCTCACAATAAGTTGCAAAGAATAATTGTTGTTATAATATTGTTAATAGACTCAAATATTCAGCTTATTGAAAACTCTGAAACTAGATCTGATACGAATGAATTTTCCTGATGAAAATTTTAATCTTGTTGAATACACGAACAATGAAGAAATTAAAAGTTTAACCTTCTTGTTAACAAGGATGGATTGAAGAAACGGGATTCACTAAATCCTTTATGAGGATATTTAGACTGACAGAGAAAATTGATTCTAATGGACATAATAGAAATCTGGTCCTACATCCACCATAACCCCAGCACTGCAGAGGACAATGTTTCCTGTATCAGGACTAAACCTAAAACCTTCGTCGTCTCTTTCAATATATTCAGACACAATGTAAAGACTGGGCTTAGATGGTGTAGAAATATGATCAAAACAAAAATATTAACTTGGAGTTGTATTGAAATCTTTCTTGGTAGTATTTATAATTTTTTAATATGAGTTGATTTCGGATTTGTACTCCACAACCATAAACTTATTCCCGGTAACTCGATCTGAATTCGAATGAAACGAAACCCATTATATTGCAAGAATTTCGATACCTATGCTTTTAGAAGTTCTTGATTTTGCGGAGAACTTTCATTTACTTTTGTAGAAAAGGATACTTGAGATGTTTCATTTCGTATGTTATTGATTTCTAGTTGATTTTGCTAATAAATCTTTTACTTCAAATAGATTGACAAACAAAAATCTCCAAACCATTCTTGAGTATAATGAGCGATCCAAAAAAGTTTCTAAATTTCCTTCCTTCATATAACTGCTTCTTTTCTACAATTATTCCTTAAATAAGATCTTGCTTTTATTTATTTGAAGAACACATATTTTTAATATGAAACTAAACCAGTGTTAATGCAGATAATAATGAAAGTGAGTTTTCTGTAATATCACCTACTTAGTGGAATAAAATCCCTCAAGATTAAGCTCTTCTTCAAGCTGTAGAATCACACCATAAAAAGTTTTCTTTCATCCACCGATGAGGGATATTCTACAGAAAGTTAATTGCCAAGTTCAACTAACAAGTTTCAGAAACGCTATTTCCGAATCCAAATTTATCAAACACACAAATTTCATTTTTAATTTTGGAATACGATACAGAAAATTTACGCGACGGCGAAACTCGCTAAAATTGAACAACCGGTGTAATGTCTCATTAAGGGACGAGATAATGAATAGTATCTCAAGAGGAATGTTGAAATATGGCGGAATTTAATTAATTAAATGGCCACACACCTTATTTGAGTTATACGCAAATGGTATTCGTTCTTATTAAATGTAATTATTCATTGAGTTGAAAAAACTGAAAATATTTCATCTAAGACAAAAACTTTAGCGTTCATAGTTCGGCAGATATTTCTCATCCACCCACTTCATGTTTACTTCGTCGTTGATCCACAAAAATTCCAGAGATTTTTGCCATTTTATTCTCATTTTCCTCAATGACAAAAACTGCTTTTTCTTCTCTATTCGTTTGAAAAATTCAACTCCAATGTCAAATTTATACTATTGCATATTTTGATAAGATCTATGATCAAAAAATGAGGAAAATTATTTTATTGCAGAGTACAGACGTGAAATAATATTGTAATTAATTTTCTTTGTTTTACCCTAATCTCGTATCCATAACTGCCAGCATTTCTGGAAAGCATTTTTCAAAGTAGCCTCTACTTACTGTATCTTGAATTTCTTAATGTCAAAAATGGTGTCGAAACGCTCCACATTTTGTATTTTTTTGGAGAAGCAGGTCACAAGATGCTAAATTTATTTATTTAGGTGGATGTTAATGAACAGCAAGATTTTTGACGGCTAAAAACTCGACTTGTGGAGCGACGTGTTTTCCTGATGGAAATTAAAACATTTGGCTCGTTTTTCATGTCTCTTACTCAGAACATCATTTCTTAATGTCAAAAATGGTGTGAAAACGCTCCACTTCTATCACATTTTGTATTTTTTTGGAGGAGCAAGTCACAAGATGCTAAATTTAGTTATTTAGGTGGATGTTAATGAACAGCAAGATTTTTGGCGGCTAAAAACTCGACTTGTGGAGCGACGTGTTTTCCTGATGGAAAAGAAAACATTTGGCTCGTTTTTCATGTCTCTTACTTAGAACATCATTTCTTAATGTCAAAAATGGTGTGAAAACGCTCCACTTCTATCACATTTTGTATTTTTTTGGAGGAGCAAGTCACAAGATGCTAAATTTAGTTATTTAGGTGGATGTTAATGAACAGCAAGATTTTTGGCGGCTAAAAACTCGACTTGTGGAGCGACGTGTTTTCCTGATGGAAAAGAAAACATTTGACTCGTTTTTCATGTCTCTTACTTAGAACATCATTTCTTAATGTCAAAAATGGTGTGAAAACGCTCCACTTCTATCACATTTTGTATTTTTTTGGAGGAGCAAATCACAAGATGCTAAATTTAGTTATTTAGGTGGATGTTAATGAACAGCAAGATTTTTGGCGGCTAAAAACTCGACTTGTGGAGCGACGTGTTTTCCTGATGGAAAAGAAAACATTTGGCTCGTTTTTCATGTCTCTTACTTAGAACATCATTTCTTAATGTCAAAAATGGTGTGAAAACGCTCCACTTCTATCACATTTTGTATTTTTTTGGAGGAGCAAGTCACAAGATGCTAAATTTAGTTATTTAGGTGGATGTTAATGAACAGCAAGATTTTTGGCGGCTAAAAACTCGACTTGTGGAGCGACGTGTTTTCCTGATGGAAAAGAAAACATTTGACTCGTTTTTCATGTCTCTTACTTAGAACATCATTTCTTAATGTCAAAAATGGTGTGAAAACGCTCCACTTCTATCACATTTTGTATTTTTTTGGAGGAGCAAATCACAAGATGCTAAATTTAGTTATTTAGGTGGATGTTAATGAACAGCAAGATTTTTGGCGGCTAAAAACTCGACTTGTGGAGCGACGTGTTTTCCTGATGGAAAAGAAAACATTTGGCTCGTTTTTCATGTCTCTTACTTAGAACATCATTTCTTAATGTCAAAAATGGTGTGAAAACGCTCCACTTCTATCACATTTTGTATTTTTTTGGAGGAGCAAGTCACAAGATGCTAAATTTAGTTATTTAGGTGGATGTTAATGAACAGCAAGATTTTTGGCGGCTAAAAACTCGACTTGTGGAGCGACGTGTTTTCCTGATGGAAAAGAAAACATTTGACTCGTTTTTCATGTCTCTTACTTAGAACATCATTTCTTAATGTCAAAAATGGTGTGAAAACGCTCCACTTCTATCACATTTTGTATTTTTTTGGAGGAGCAAATCACAAGATGCTAAATTTAGTTATTTAGGTGGATGTTAATGAACAGCAAGATTTTTGGCGGCTAAAAACTCGACTTGTGGAGCGACGTGTTTTCCTGATGGAAAAGAAAACATTTGGCTCGTTTTTCATGTCTCTTACTTAGAACATCATTTCTTAATGTCAAAAATGGTGTGAAAACGCTCCACTTCTATCACATTTTGTATTTTTTTGGAGGAGCAAGTCACAAGATGCTAAATTTAGTTATTTAGGTGGATGTTAATGAACAGCAAGATTTTTGGCGGCTAAAAACTCGACTTGTGGAGCGACGTGTTTTCCTGATGGAAAAGAAAACATTTGACTCGTTTTTCATGTCTCTTACTTAGAACATCATTTCTTAATGTCAAAAATGGTGTGAAAACGCTCCACTTCTATCACATTTTGTATTTTTTTGGAGGAGCAAATCACAAGATGCTAAATTTAGTTATTTAGGTGGATGTTAATGAACAGCAAGATTTTTGGCGGCTAAAAACTCGACTTGTGGAGCGACGTGTTTTCCTGATGGAAAAGAAAACATTTGGCTCGTTTTTCATGTCTCTTACTTAGAACATCATTTCTTAATGTCAAAAATGGTGTGAAAACGCTCCACTTCTATCACATTTTGTATTTTTTTGGAGGAGCAAGTCACAAGATGCTAAATTTAGTTATTTAGGTGGATGTTAATGAACAGCAAGATTTTTGGCGGCTAAAAACTCGACTTGTGGAGCGACGTGTTTTCCTGATGGAAAAGAAAACATTTGACTCGTTTTTCATGTCTCTTACTTAGAACATCATTTCTTAATGTCAAAAATGGTGTGAAAACGCTCCACTTCTATCACATTTTGTATTTTTTTGGAGGAGCAAATCACAAGATGCTAAATTTAGTTATTTAGGTGGATGTTAATGAACAGCAAGATTTTTGGCGGCTAAAAACTCGACTTGTGGAGCGACGTGTTTTCCTGATGGAAAAGAAAACATTTGGCTCGTTTTTCATGTCTCTTACTTAGAACATCATTTCTTAATGTCAAAAATGGTGTGAAAACGCTCCACTTCTATCACATTTTGTATTTTTTTGGAGGAGCAAGTCACAAGATGCTAAATTTAGTTATTTAGGTGGATGTTAATGAACAGCAAGATTTTTGGCGGCTAAAAACTCGACTTGTGGAGCGACGTGTTTTCCTGATGGAAAAGAAAACATTTGACTCGTTTTTCATGTCTCTTACTTAGAACATCATTTCTTAATGTCAAAAATGGTGTGAAAACGCTCCACTTCTATCACATTTTGTATTTTTTTGGAGGAGCAAATCACAAGATGCTAAATTTAGTTATTTAGGTGGATGTTAATGAACAGCAAGATTTTTGGCGGCTAAAAACTCGACTTGTGGAGCGACGTGTTTTCCTGATGGAAAAGAAAACATTTGACTCGTTTTTCATGTCTCTTACTTAGAACATCATTTCTTAATGTCAAAAATGGTGTGAAAACGCTCCACTTCTATCACATTTTGTATTTTTTTGGAGGAGCAAGTCACAAGATGCTAAATTTAGTTATTTAGGTGGATGTTAATGAACAGCAAGATTTTTGGCGGCTAAAAACTCGACTTGTGGAGCGACGTGTTTTCCTGATGGAAAAGAAAACATTTGACTCGTTTTTCATGTCTCTTACTTAGAACATCATTTCTTAATGTCAAAAATGGTGTGAAAACGCTCCACTTCTATCACATTTTGTATTTTTTTGGAGGAGCAAGTCACAAGATGCTAAATTTAGTTATTTAGGTGGATGTTAATGAACAGCAAGATTTTTGGCGGCTAAAAACTCGACTTGTGGAGCGACGTGTTCTCCTGATGGAAATGAAAACATTTGGCTCATTTTTCATGTCTCTTTCCTAGCACATCATTTCGCAAATGTCCATTGACATCATTTTGTATTTGAGACTGATAGACGATCGCTCATAATCCAAGAAAACAAATAACACAACTTCATCTTCGACATTGAATGGCGAGATGATTCACTGAGGTTCTTCATATAATTTTTTTAAGCTTCTATTTTCTGGAAAAATTTTGCTAATACGATTTGTATCTTTATAAAGGCGATCATTCAATTTTATCCAAATGATTTTTCTTTGTTCATCACTCAAAAGTAATGGAAAAGTTTTGACATTTACTCGACTCTTCTCAAATGCTTCACTAAGATCCCGAATAATCAAAACCTTGTTAGACCAAAGTAGTTATTGCACATTTTGCATATTTTCTTTTTTGTTTTAAAATGTCTTTCCTGAATATTACTTGTGATTAGACATTTGAGTTCTTTATGGACATATTCTAGCCTTTCCTAAGCTTCTTTGGACCTTTTTTAAGTTAAAGCATGTAAATGCGTTGATAAAAATCCATATCACGATATTCAAATAGGCAGTAGAGTGGCTAAAGTAGCAGTTGGACCTGGATTTTCTTTTCCAAATGATACACTCATTAAAGTATTTGGAATATTACAATCTGGTCAACAGTTACCATTAACGCGACGCGTTTTACTGATTAAAAAGAAAACATTTGACTCGTTTTCCATGTCTCTTTCTTAGCACATTATTTCGCAAACGTCGATTGACATCTCAACCCATCCTTACGTAAACCAACATAACCTACAAGTTAATATTAACTGATTGGATTTCATTGATTCTAATTTTATATATCTTCGTCCAGCCATAGATGTGGTGGACAATTTTTTGTAGCTTGTTGGTTGTATTTACTGGAAAAATTTTGCTAATACAATTTGTATCTTGATGAAGGCGATATTTCAGTTTTATCCAAATGGAAGCCCAATTTTACTTTGTTCATCACTCAAAAGTCATGGAAATGTTTTGGCTCTTTTCAAATACTTCACTAAGATCCCGAATAATCAAATCCTTCTAAGACCAAAGAAATTTTTGCACACTTGCATATTTCCACTTGTTTTAAATTGTCTTTTTTGAATAGTACTTGTGAATTGGCTTTTTCTTAGCACATCATTTCAAAAACGTCGATTGGTATCTCATCCCAATCTAACCTAATCCAACATAACCTACAAAAGTTAATATTAACTAATTAGAATTCATTTACATCTCTTCCTCAAGCCATAGATGCGGAGGACAGTTTTTTGTAACTTGTTGGTTGTATTTCCATTGTTCTCCTCTATACAATCTGGAAAGAAATAAAACTTTTCACATTTTGTCTCATTCTTTCAAGGCATGCGATATATTCGATGGTATATATGCAACATAAGTAGTTGCTGATAACCTAAACTTGTTTGCAATGAATAGAGAAACGCGTAGTTAAAAAAGGAATTACAAAACTCTTAGGTGTGCTATAATTTCCATTATATACTCTCAACTGCAAATTACGTAAAACATTTTCAAAAATTAACTCAAATATATCTACTTTGTAATTATACTGATACTTATATTCATAAATGTGTGATTTTCGAGTTGTTTCGTTTAACAAAAAATAGCAGAACACAATAATATCGATGAATATTCAGATATATGAACAAAACCTCAAAATTTCTTTTTGGTACAATTAATATATCTAATTCCATCTAGATTTTCATGAGGAAAGTATTGAAGTACACGAAATTTTCAGTTATTCTGTCATCATTAATCAAAAATTCAACTGTCAATTGCAGTTAAACTAACAGGATTATATCTCAACAACAACTCTTTATTAGATAAAGTAACAACAATCAATCAAAAGCAGCAGCTCGGGTTTCACAACAATATATCATCATTATGCAACTAGTTAACAAATTGAATGATTCTCGTGATTGAGGAATCAGTTTTTTGTTGATAAATTGATAAAATTTTGTTTATTTTACAGTTGTGACGATTTTAGTTTATTAATAAACCTCAAAAACATATTTCAAGAAGTATTTACAACAATGAAAGAAATATTTCTCAAACAATGTCTAGTGGTTCCAATATATTTATTATGTACAAGATTGAATTTACTAATAATGATGCAAATTTACTAAGAATCCATTATAAGGTCTCGCTTTTTAAAATTTTGGAATGGATTAATTTATTTTAAATGAGGAATTTCTAGACGGCTCTGAAAACGACAAAGTTTTGTAACGTAATTTCAGTCTACAATAAAAGTTTTATAAACAAAAAGCACTAATTTCATCTGCAACGAAGCATTTTAAAAGTATTTGTTTTTAATATGTTTTTACTAACACTTTTCGTGAACTTTCTATTTCAAAATCATTTCTATTCAACCGTGTAATCAAAGTTCCTCGTTATTTTAATAAAACAAAGATAAAAATTGCTTAAGAATTAGATTAATTCTACCCTAAATTGTAATAGATAATTAGTTATATTGGAAATCGTGAATTATAGACGTGTGAATAGGAAACAATTTGTAGGTGTAGTTACACATGTAATTACACATTTTCTTCTAACTTAATAATAGTCATTAAAAACTCTGGTTTCACCGATTGTTTGGAGATATATTTTTATTCATAGCTCAGTGTAAAATGGAAGCAATTATTAGTCCTTCCGAAATCAAAATCAACACTTTTTATAGAGAAATCTGTATATAATATACAAAATATAAAAGGATGTAAAACTTTTTGGGTTAAGAATTGCGATCACTTCGCTTTTATCTTTTCTAAAGTATGTTATCTTATCTTATCTAAAGTATGTATTAGGCTTAGAATACAACGAAAAGGGATTAAAGAAGCAAACAGATTTCTCAATTCTTATAAATCTTGAAAATGACACTAGGCAACAAAAAATTCACTAATAAATTCACTAATAAATAAAAAAGGTGAAGGAAAATTTGAGTCTTATTTTTGTGACAAATAAATTTATTATTTTCAGTATTCGTGAAACTTCAGTTCTATTATCAACACTAAAAAAAATGTTTCCTTGGATTGTTTCACATATTTATTATATTCGAAATCTGGAGTGTCTCTAATTAAAACCAACAGCAGTCTGCAAGTCTTGGTAGCGCTTTTTAATTGTGGCGCTTCCTTGGTGAAAGCGCTCCCCATGCTCGTCACTTAAATCGCCCATATTTTCGGGGAAAAACTTTGGGTGGGAATGTGAAAAGTGTATTTCTGATGACTTTTACAATTTATAAGATGCATCAGTATTTTTTTGGTGAGGTCATATTAAGAAGTTTTGCAAATACCCAAGAACCTTTCAGTTACTTTGACAAACTCCATCCAAGCTTCTTTTTTTATTATGGTAATTAATGTCAGATCTTCAATTGATCTATTGACGTCCAACAAATATCCCTTCCTTCATTTGAACGTCACTCAAAGTTTAGTTTTCAAAATTTGGAACCAATTTCATCTTTGTCCATAGCTTTTACAAAATTTCTGAATAACTCTAATTTGATGTGCAAAGGTGGTGATATTGTATTTTCGGGGTTAAATCGTCCACGTTTTTGTCCAGGAGTTCAAACATTTTTGAGAAGCGACATTGCTTTTACATAGTGTGTATTTATCTCACGGTTTTTCCACTTTCATAAAAAGTACTTTGTATAGCCAGTTTGTAGCTCTAAAACCAAAGCAACAACTTTCAAATCTGCATAGATTAACTATTAATGTTGTTTTCTTGCCGTATTCTATCATTTTTAACACTATTTTCATAGTTTTCATAATCAAATAAGCTCTGAAAGCTAATAGTGGTGTTGGAAGTTGTTTTCCGTTATGGAACATTACAGCCTTTAGACTTAACTTTGAAGAATCAATGAAGTGTGCCCATTTCTCTGATCTATGTTCATAGCCTAGTTTTAACATCAAACCCTCATTGTCATTGCATTACACTCAGTCTTTCTCTTTAGAAAATAAATCAACATATGAGCTGCGAAGTTTACAATACAAGATAACTTTAACTCCCGTCTTGAGCAGATACGACTGCTTCAGTCTGGAACTCAACACCTCAGCGTTTTCTTTGGGAAAATTCAAATCTTTTATGAGATAATTAAGCTCCAATTGGTCAACCAAATATGGTGCTTGAGAATTAACATGAGCTGTAAATTCTGTTCCAATTTCTCCGTTTTTAGAACTGCTTGAAATTTCTTGAACATCAACTTCTTCTGAATGACGGATTATTTTACTTAGTGCTTCGATTTCCTAGAGAAGCCTTTGATATTGATCAAGTCAAAATAACAGTCGCTTATGTGTCCATCAAACTATTAGTAGATGTGTGGCACCCAAAATTGATCCTGATTACGATTTCTTAATATAATCGTATTTTTTTTTTATTTTAGGTGTATATTTAACGCAAATAATTTTAACAAAAAAGTCCGTAGACACACTTGTGAGATATTTTTTACGATTCAGCTGTCAACTAACTTCCAAAAGCGAAAATAACTGAGCTGTTTATATAATTTAAGGGGAAAATGACAATTTGGTAAAAAAATATTGAAACAACACGAATGACAAAAACTGATATTTTTCTGTTAACTTTTGAGGCGCTACCAATAAAATGCATAAGAGATTTGGTTGGAGTAACTTTGGGTATTGCCTGGTGTTATTACAAACACCTCTATCATCCTGGATGATTATAACTTTTTCCAAAACACACGATTCTTCAACCTTTTGTCATGACACTCAATTTTTTTGTTTAGCATTCAAGTTGGGATGAAAGCCATGTGACTTTAGTGGACTTGCTGGCCAAAAGAAAGCACCGCCATTGCTAATTCTTCTATTTCTGAACAAAGATAACAGATTCTCGGAAATTTCGCAAATCCATGAGATAGAAATGTTGAAACGTTTCATACTTTAACGAACGAACACCGATCCAAAAGCACCTTTTGTTAGTTAAGATTTAGTTGACTATATAATTAGTCACTTTAAAACTTCATAAAACACAGACCCTCGAATATAATAATGGAAGGAATATTCATACTACTTTGGAATAACGGTTACCACAATAAAGAGAAAAAGCTGAATAGACACTATTATTGCCGGATAAAAATTCGAATTTACATAAGAGTCTCATTGCTATTTTGCTGAAAATACTGAATGTTATTCGAAAGTTGATGTGCTCCATGTGATTTATTATGTGGAAAAGAATAGTAGCGGACGTTTCATCGATAAACCTAACTGAAAAATGAAAATATGATTATAAATGGAAAGATTTTGGAAGTAAATCGTTGTGTTACTCATATATGCAGCCACAACTTTGGGTGAAAAAATACTTCAAATACATAAAAAAAAATATCAAAAAGAATACAGACAATAGTTTTATCCTAAAAAAATTGTGGACATCCGGGATTACATGGAAAAACTAGTTGCAAACTATATTGATTCGAGCTACTTCTAACTAATAGTCCGGGGGCCAGTGACAGATTTTCATGTCCGATTTCCTCCCAAGTGAAAATTCGTAATATACAATAGAAAGTTGTGTTATGAAGCTTCTCGACCGTCAGCTGCGGCTCCGTTATGTTACTATGAATGAAAATTAATGTCATCTTGTCAGCTGGTAACTTGAAATGTGTAACGTAGCAGCATCTATCACCTACTGAATCTTATCAGCTAACGACTTTTCCCTTGATTTACAGCTAGCTGCTTTTTTCTAATATTTACTAGAGTATATTACCTATTGTTTTATAAATTTTCACCCGGGAGGAAATCACTTTGCTCTAGTTGTTTGACAGTATACTTGATTTGAGTTTGTTGATAATAAATACGACG
This sequence comes from Diorhabda sublineata, assembly GCF_026230105.1. NCBI lineage: Eukaryota > Metazoa > Arthropoda > Insecta > Coleoptera > Chrysomelidae > Diorhabda > Diorhabda sublineata. Next base: position 2,767,171 of record NC_079476.1, read on the forward strand.
TTTAATAATGAAGGAAATATAGGTATAACTAAAGTAATTAATCAATAAATTATTGTGGCATAATTTTATCAATCTATGAACTCTTATTTTATTATAATGAATACAAATAATAATGACAATTATTAATTTTGGCTCTCGCTTTCGCTTTCAATTCTCTCTCGAATTCACTGTTAGATTCGCCGTCAGAAATGCGATTATGTCATCATCATCATCATCATCATCATCATTATCATCTGTTAAAAGATAAAAAAATTATTGGTACGCGTGTATAGTAAAATATACTCAATATGAAAAATGAATTGATAATTTCTTCAGGCTGAATAGTTATCTCCTCAATCAACGTTGGTAACTGAGTCCCACAAAACCAATTAAATCAAAACCAAAATCTGAAGGTTTTACAGTTGTAGGAACTTTAATGTGTGCGTGATACCAAATTTGGACAATGTAATAGGCCCTTAAATATTGGTTATAAAATTCTGATTCACGTGGGGGTAGCGAAGAACCGTCAATAACTGTTTTGGGCAACTTTCATCTGTATTGTCCAAAGTTTTTTGGAATATCGCATAGCGTCGTTTATCTTTTTCAATCGATTAAAGTTTTATTCACATTTGGCAAGTAAACTCTTGAATTTTGGCAAATAAATCTTCCCTGTTCATTTGAACAAAACACTCGGTAAAAGCTTCAGATTTTGACGTGATGGTAAATGGGCGCTTTTTGCCTTTTCTAAAAAATGCAATCACAGTAACATACAAACTTTCGCTATATTAATTTCAAGTCGAGAGGAAATCATTGAAAATATAATTATTTTTACATATTCGAGCGGCTAGCTGATGTATAATCCGCAATATTATGGTCTGATGACTTTATTTTTCCTTCAAGATATTGAATAAACTATTTTTCGAGAAATTTTAGAATGGGAGGAGATGACTAAAAAAACTTTTTCTTTTCTTCGAGCGTGGGAGGTTGCCGCTGCTCGCCCTACTACCGGAGCCGCAGCTGACGGTCGCGAAGCTTCACAACACGACTTCCTATTGCATTTTACGAATTTTCACTCGTGAGGAAATTTGTGATGAAAATTTATCACTGGCTCCCGGACCATAATCTAAACTAAATTCTGGAGATACTTCGCCTACTAAATTCCTTTCGCAATATAAACATGTTTAACGCGTCTCTATGAAGTTTCGTACCTGTTAATTATCAATTTATTAGATCGTATATCGAACGGTTTACTTTGAAACATGAATTTGATTTCTCACTATACTCAAACTTTCTCCTAATTTACTTATGATTTATTATAATTAATATAACAGTTTCACTATTCATACTTTCCATTTTTATATTCTAGAGGTGAAAACATTATTTTATTACAATTCATATGCATTTTCCCGACAACTACTACGGTCAGTGTCTATTGTACCAATATATTTGAAAGGACGCACATGATCAATTACGTTTTCCTGCGAATAACCATTTTTTGTCCGTGTCAGCAACAATCTTGGACTAGGAAAAATAGAGGACACGTAACCTGCTTACCTGTTACCATTTAGACCAAAGCGAGTAGCGTGCAGTGGCGTATCAAAGCATTACAATTGGGAACGAAAAATTGTTTTTAGTTTTATTCAATTGTTTCTACAAGGCTGATACATCCAATGTATTCGTTTTTATGTCTGACTCTAGTAGAGGGCGCTAGTTACACGGTTAGTACCACACACTTTTTCAATATAAGATTTATTAAGAAAAAATTAGTATACTCAAATATCATTTAATTGCACACGAAAAAAGTACTCGTAATAAAACTCGATACTGCGTACCGTTTTCGGAATATTTTAATTTAAAAATTATGAAGTAATCATCGATGCTGGTATAAAGTATTAAGAAAATTATTGATTAAACAAAAAATCACAAAACGATAATATAGAAATGTCTGATAACTAGAGTAGGTGTTCAAAATGTCCTCCGTTTTCACGATTACACCAGACCATCTTTTTTTCTAAAGTTTCCATTAACACTTTCGCTGTGGGTGTCCTTACAGAAGAACCGCAGCAGAAGGACACCCCTCTGTAGCTTTTCCCTTTAGATTCGGAAGGCTTGTAAGTGAAGGGGATTCATTTTTACAACTTCAGGTAGTAACAGTTGCATTTAGTATCGTTAGAGCTGTCTAACAGTGTATTCTGTTTCCGAATCGTCCAACTCCATAATTTTTTATGAATTTTCAAAGTTTTTCTTCAATAAATTGTTTATGATTAAGTATAATATATTACACAACGGATATTTATTCTATCATTTAATGTATTTAAACTCTTTTCACTAAATTGTTGAATTTTAGTTGCAGATTTGATTATCAATAATGTCCACCAAATCACAAAATAATAATTTGACTCAATAATTATATATAATTAGTAATTGTTATTTGCTATTCTAATTAAAATTGTTGACAATTCTGCAGCTTTCTTTTACAATAAATGAACATTAGTTATAGATGTTTAGCATAAGCTGACCTAATGGGTGTCTATTGATACTAACTCGCGAAGCAGATGGAATCCCTCGTTTACGGGTTGTCCTTCCGGAAGGACACTTCCGGAAATGCACCTCAGGTTAATTTTTTTTGTGGGATTACTATTAGAATCATTAAACTTGTCTATATGAAAAATTCAAACATAAAATGCACCCGTAACAGGGCTATTCCCCAAAAATGACATCCGCAGTGAAAGTGTTGATCTTCTAAAGGGTTGGAAGTCAGTTCTCTGAGTTCATGAAACGTTGAATTCTGTTTTTCAATTCTTAAGGTGCATTTACCTCTTTAGCATAAACTTTTTCTTTAGGAAACGACCAAACTGTGTAATCCCAGGGGTTAAAATCGCGTGACCCAGGAAGCCAATTTACCAATACCAATTAAGGCACTTTCTACCAAAGTGTGGTGGATTTCTATCGTGCATACAAAAATAGAGATCTTCGCTCGTTTAGAGTTACATCTTCTAGTATCTCGATAAATATATAATCATATTTTCTTTATTAATGGTTTTTGTTGTTTTTGTCCTAATAGAATCTATTTTTTTACGTCTAACATTCCCAGTTTCTCGACAACATCGTTCAATGGTTCTAAATGTATTTTTAATTTCTAAGTTTATTCAAAATTTTATTATATTTTGATTAACAATACTAATTTACTAAATAACAAGGTTTCAAAAATGTAATTATTATCAACTCAACATTATAACTATCAAAGAATGATAGTTTTCTATGTCAAACTCAAAGAAAATGCTATTGCCGTGTGAAATTAAATTAATAATTATGGGTACACAGCTATTGGGGGCCTTAGTATAAAACAAACAAGAGTTAGAGTCCCAGAACCTCAATACATGAACATCAAATTGTTGTTTGTTTCATCCTAAGGCCTCCTGTGCCCATACTTTGGAAGACAAGATCCTGTACTGATTAGACTGGATTTCTGTGAAAAGTTACAAGAACGAAAGCCCTCAATCCCAATTTTTCCAAATGTATCCGTATAATAATCTACAATTTTATCAATAATTTATATACTTGATAATTTTCAAATCAAAATATTCCGAGAACAGTCATAGCATCGAGTTTTATCAGGACTACTTTTTTAGTGTAAAATTAAATTGCTTTATAAATCTAATATTAAAAGAGTTTAATACTACTTAGTACGAACGGAGTAACTAGCGCCCTCTATGAGAGTCGAACATAAAAACATATTCATTGGATGTATCACCGTAAGTTCAATGTTACCAGTAGTTGTAGCAAAATCGTAAAAAAATGTGTTTATGGATGACGTTACGAAAATTTTTGACTGAACAAACCTCAAAAATTTTCTATCTATCCTAGATACGGAATCACCTTTTTTGAAACACCCTGTCTATGGGTACTAATTGCAAATTAAGGCCATTATAGTTAAGTAAAAGTTTTACATCGCCTGAGAACTATTCATTTTAAATATAATTAATCATTTTACTGGGAGGAGGAATTGACTGTCTACACAAAAACTAGTAAATATTTTGAAAACACTTATTATAACTTAAATCCGCAAAGAATTTATTGCCCAGAGATCTCGAATCAGATATAACAAGCTTCACAATCTCAAATTCTGTGGTATATATACACCCAAATAAATTCATAATCCAACTGCCTACTTTTGCGGTAATAGTATACGATAAGAAAGAACTTAACTCCCAGTAACTAAAGCTAAAATTACTGTCCAGGGTATAAACCAATTCTTATCAACAATAAATAATAAAAGCACAGTCATTATACATTTTTATTGTTTGGTTTTTTATCATTGAAAAAACTTTAATGGAATTTTTATTAAAATGTATTTCATCGCTTCAGTTCCACGGATGACAAGTGACAAGACATTTTGTGCTACGTGATAACGCTTCAGTTTCACAGATGACAAATGACAAGACATTTTGTGCTATGTGATAACGCTTCAGTTTCACAGATGACAAATGACAAGACATTTTGTGTTACGTGATAACGCTTCAGTTTCACAGATGACAAATGACAAGACATTTTGTGTTACGTGATAACGCTTCAGTTTCACAGATGACAAATGACAAGACATTTTGTGCTACGTGATAACGCTTCAGTTTCACAGATGACAAATGACAAGACATTTTGTGCTACGTGATAACGCTTCAGTTCCACAGATGACAAATGACAAGACATTTTGTGCTACGTGATAACGCTTCAGTTCCACAGATGACAAATGACAAGACATTTTGTGCTACGTGATAACGCTTCAGTTTCACAGATGACAAATGACAAGACATTTTGTGCTACGTGATAACGCTTCAGTTTCACAGATGACAAATGACAAGACATTTTGTGCTACGTGATAACGCTTCAGTTTCACAGATGACAAATGACAATACATTTTGTGGTATGTGATAACGCAAAAAAACCATGTGCTAATGTAAGATATGTAAAATATGTTAATCGTTCATTTTATCAAAAAATATAAAAATAAACAATGAAATCCAATTCAATAAAACACAATTGGGTAATTTTTATTTGTGGCCCTTCGAGCCGGATTGGATATGTAACCGGTCAATGTGCAAATTGAACAGAAAACCCCATTAGAGCTGGAAAATCGATCATTTTTCTTTGACAAGCTATCGCGCTTTAAGTTTGAGAATATAAGAATTATGTGTTATGATTAATATTTCAGTTTTAATATTTTGATAAAAATAAATTGAAATCATCTCCCGCTTATATCGAAATGTTACTGATGTTTGTTTGGAAATAAGAGACTTAAGTGGTGTTGACTCAAACATAAATGCAAACGGCGTATCAGAAATTTTTGAAACTTTCTAAAAACTAAATTAATAACTATCTACGAATTAGAATAGTTTGTGTAGAAAAACTCACCATTGAAACATTTTTATAGTAAACTTTATTTTCATAATATTTTAAAAACAATTTACAAATAATAAACATTGCAAATCATACAGTATGGGAAGACTGAATGGAATGAATTTATTATTTCAGTCAATATAAAATAATTATAGAAAATCTTGTAACTCAAACAACAATAACAAATTTAAATAATAAATCTAGTTTCTTTAATACGTAAATATTTATAATTCAGATTTAGTGGTCATTTCAATAACTTAATTATTCAGATATCTATTTATGACAATCCTACCTTACCCAAAATTTTCAAATTTATTCTCTTTAATCCGCTTTCTTTAAACAAGTTTGTTGAACTGATTGATGTATAATATTAATCATCACTAGTATTCTGGATTGATAGGTTATTACTCTTCGGATTATATTTTTTCTATCGAGAAAAATACCAGCAAGAAAAATTATATTAAAGACAGATGGACAAGATGAATTCTTCTTTCAGATATTAAATATTTTTATCTATGGGACAGTTCAAGTATTAAATAAGCAGATTTACTACAATTCTTCACCCCTCCTTTTTCCCTTGTCAACTAAAGTAAGCAAAGATCTTATTACCCTTCCATGCTTACTTGAATATTGGTATATGCCTTTTTATTCTATGGTATTCTGTATTTCTTCATTGATTCATGAGCAACATATATAATTTTAGGAATAAGAAAATATGCTTAGGACAAGGTACAAACAAGCCAATTACTTCCTAATTTTTAGTATACATATTAATTAAACTCAATTTTATACGTCTGCTCACTTTCATCGAATTTTAGAATGTCTACGTCGTTCTCATCGAGCTATCCAACATCTTCGTGCTATAAATTTTGTATAATGCACATCAGTTCATTAGCACGATTAGCACTCACTCTTTAATTTGAGCCTAGATCTAAATTGACTGGAAGGTTGAGCAATTGTCCTTCCACATCCAAGACCAAGTGATCAACTGTTTGTTTTACTTTTACTGGTAGTGGACGACAGCATTCTATGTTTCTACATTTTGATATTTAGGACAAAAAACTCCCACGCTCTGAATAGCATTCAGTTTCTGGAAAATCGGGAAGATCCTGTTCGCCCGGCTAAACATAATAACCATAAATTTTCATTGAACTCCAACTTAATGATCTGTAGAATACAAACCTTTCAAATTTATTTTAAATAAAACAATTTTCATAGCTTCTCGAGAAGGTTTTGCTTTCGGTTGTTTATCTATGGCGTCGCATTACTGATTTACGTCGTTTTCTTCCTGAAGCTGTATAATTTGTATTTTTTCTGCAGGCCTACATGTATTCGTTACTTAAAAATTGAAACTCGGGCAACATAAAAACTGCATTCGCAAATTATTTAAAAGTGACAACCGAGAATCGAACCCGTCAGATACAGAATATTAACACCCTGTATTTTTATGACTAAATGTCGATCATAAGGAATAAATCTATTTAATGAACATTACCTCGAAAATATGAGGTAGTCCATAATATCTAATGATCATTAAAAGTCTAAATTAATGATACATTTTAAGAAGAAAAATTTTTGGCGATTTCCAATATTTCTAATTTAGTGTAATATTCATAGTCGCCATACCTAATATGATTTCATCACTTGGTAGATTTATTTTATTCTCAGTCGCTGCTTGCAATTATTTTATAATTCTTTTAGAGACAACAATATCAAGTTCCTTGTCAGACTTTGCTTTGTAACTATAGTTAACTAACTTCTGTAAATGTTGTACTTTTATATTTGTTCAATATTTAAAAAAAATTCATATAACTTGGATGAAAGTGAACGACTCGGTTCTAAGCGAGTAGCTAAACTATTTATTATTTGTGGGAATCTCCAAGCATACGTTTCGTTTTTAAGCATAGAAAATGTGTGGGTTGCTAATCACTGTTGAGATCCGCTGAACCGCTTCTAAAATAAGCAAAGCAATTACCACCCGCCTCCTATAGTGTTAGTTGAACCGCCCCTATAATTTGCTGTGTACTCGGCGGAATCGGATTGCATAATTAAAAGAAGTTACCTTAACGTGGAATCGGTTGTATAATATTGAAGTACACTATGAATTAAAGATTTTGTACTCAAAACTTTTGTTCTTCAAAATCCCTTCAATTTTTACCAGGCCCACCGTCATGGAGCCATGTTTTACAGTCGGGATTACACTTTTCTTTTAGCCCAAATAGCCTCAAACTTTGACTCATCACTCCATAAAACTCTCCCACCCTTCCAAAAATGCCAGCTTCTCTCAATCTCCTTCACTGTAGGAGTACTCAAAGACAGATCCCTAGATTGATCTGAACTACTATCTCTGGGTTCGTGAGTCGTCGATCACGTTTACTGATCAATATAATACGTTTATCTTCAGCAGTTGTGGTTCTTCGAAGTCATCCTGAACATTTTCTATCCTTAAAGCTCCTAGATGATACAAGTTGTGAGAACGGAAACAATTTGTATACCAACTTCACAATAAAGATGTCTTGGTTCAAAAATTATAAATTACAGCACGTTCTTGTGTGCTACAAGGCTAGCTGGGACTAAACTACAATTATAAATACTGAAAAAATTATTTACAGTTGAACAATAATGAACAAATCAAACGGTAGTTGCAAGTTTGAACTTGTCACACAACTTCGCTTGATAATTTGAGCAAATAAAAACTCATGGTCTTTAGTATATATATTCTCGTGACTTCTTGAAATGTCTGGTAAGAGGATATCATATGTAAGGATAGTTTATTTTTCATTTTATCATCATTAATCAAATAGTTTTAATCAGGAGTCCATTCAGCACTTGCTCATCGACTAATTTCTTGTCTCGTTCATCCACTCTCTAAATAAGATTAATATTTTTTATTTAGAATGGAAATAGATAAATCCTGATATTTGAGAACAATAAAAATGATGATACTTCCTATTTGCATTAGCTCAAACGTTGCAATATTTATGCATAATAATAATTATCCCACGTACATCCCAAAAAATTGATCCCATGACCTTGCCTGTAGATGGAACGGTCTGTGCCTTCTATGGACCCGTCTCTCCCATTTCAGTCCATTGTTTTGATTGTTCTTTTGTTTTGGGAGTTAATTGATGGTCTTACGTTTCATCCATGGTTATTAAACGGCTTTATTTCTATGAAACAGTGCCAAACAATCGATACAAACATCTTTCTCGACGCTGATTTTGTTCCATTGGGAAAAAATACGGCACCCATCTTGCGCATAGCATTCTCATGTTCAAATTTTCAGTTAATATGCAATCAATGAATCCAGTACCTCTTTGTGGATTATCTGGAGTCTTCATCTCATTTGGTCTACCATTATGGTTTTTGCAGGTCGAACGGTCTCAACCATAATAGATTCTAGTTTTAATATTGGTTGGACTGAGGCCTTTCAATTAAAAGTATTGAATCATATGACATAAAGATTTTTTATATATTTACAAATTCACTGAAAACTTTCACTATTGATGGCTGCCGAACAAATACTAAACAACGTGGTGTCTTCAAACTTGAAACATATACTGGATAGATTGCGTACTTTCCAACACAGTGATATTTTTCAAGCAGCTACCGCCACCTCTAGGTCAGGCCAAGTACTTCTGGGCCATCTTCGTATATTCTATCCATAAAAGAATATAATTTAGTAACTTAAGGATGCGAATATTCCTTTCGTTGACATGCATATTGTAGAAACAGAAAACACTATAAATTTTCGACAATTTTTGATAATTAAAGCTTGAAATAATAATTTATTTTCAAGAAGAATGTTTTAGAAAGCTTGATACTTGTTCATGATTATCAATAAGATATTGAATTCAAATTACATATTATAAAGTCAATGTATATATTTCAAAATGTTTCTCTTATGTAAAAATCGAAATAGTTTTATAATGTTGACTACCATTACATTGTAATATTTTTTTCTAGATGATAGAAGAATGCAAATATTCGATGCAAGACGTACACATAATTGAATATTTATGTGTATTGACTTATTACAAACAAATAAAAATTTAAACGTTACAAAACTTTAGACATGTACATGGCTTGTATTTTTCGTGTGTAATTTTTGCGTTTTTTGACTGATTTTTGTGTTAGAGAGCTCCTTGTACATAAAAATTTGATAAGGTGTCATTTTTATTTGTATATTTTTAGTATGGTTTTAAGCTTATAATGGTTAGATATTTAACACCAACAATATCGAATGAAATTGAAATAAATTGATAATATTTTGCCTCCATTGAATTATCGATTAATATAATCATTACATGGATTCAGGCAAAACTTTCTGTTTACAACCGTAAAAATTATTTTGAAAATATCAATAAATAGAATTAAAATTATACAGAGAATACTTTTATAAGATAAAATTATTTACAATGAACGGATGAATTATTTAGTTGTAGAAATAGAAACATATTTACGAAAATTTCGAAACAAATCCATTTTCAATTTGTTTTAATTTACAGTTATGTCATTTGTGATGTTATTGTTAATTTTCGAAAAGAAATCGATATCTAATTCGTTTTTGTTTAGAGATATTATTTTATACAAATCGGTGACATATTCCATTCAATTATTTTATCAGATCTTTTTCTAATTAATATGTTCCACATCTTTCCATAACCAAATGTATTTTTTTTGTTACCTACATCATTATTCATATTGTGGAAGATAATGATGGAGAAAAAAAAATATACTGACATGTGATTGATGGAATATTGATATTAGATACCTTGTTATTGTAAAACAAGCGAGGTAATGTTTTGGAGAATAAATTCTATAACCAGCGTTACCATTATTACATAGAACCCCATGAATTAACGGAATAATATCAAAAAGTATTGCGTAAAATTTTTTTAACAGAAATAAATCGTACAAAAGTTTTAGTTATATCGAAATCAACGCAACAAAAAAAATACTGAATACTTTGTAAATATAAAACTCGATAAAAAATTGATAATTCTATCGATAAGAAACAAAAAGTTTAAGCAATACAAACAGTGTATTGGTATCCATGTGGTAACTATACAGGCATATCAATTTTTTTCAATATCAGATAATACTTTGAAGATGACTGTAATATTACCTATTACATCTAAAAGGAGAGGTGCAGAAGAACTCTCAAGTTTATTTGAGAGATAATTATGAATGTAACTGAGAACTATAGAAGTAGGTGATTAAAAGTGATTAAAAATAAATTCAAAAATTCATATACTACTTTCAGTACAGAGATTATAGATTACTAGCTTTTACCCGCGGCTTCGCTCGCATCGAATCCATTAAATATGTATCAGAAATCATTATACTAATAGAAATATATCAAGATGATACCTTTATTATATTGCTTGGTTAGTATTATCGATTTTTAAAAATTACCACAAACAATGAAGTTCCCCGTGCATTCTTATAACTTTATCCATTCTAAAGGATTGAAAGTAAGAGTTTCAGCTTCTAATTTTACTCAAAAATAGCCTTAACTCATCGGAAGAATTCAACAACAAAATTTTCAACGGTTCTTCTGTTTCACCAAGCAATGAAAGTGAAAGTTTCATCTTTCCATTTGAGTGTATTGCAATATTGACATTTTTTATTCATTGAGCCAATAACAATTAGAGGATGATAGTGATGTTCCATTGTAGGGTCATATTGAAATCCAGTATCATTAAATACAACAATTCTCAACATCCCCTGCTGAGCATGTGTTTTTAAATGACTTTGAGTCTGAAGAGGTGTTTCAGCAGCTCTCAAATCATTTTGTCGCCTTGCTTGCTTGCTGTTGTCATCTCAGCTCTGCATGAACCGAAAATTCTTGATTTCGTACAACTTTTGCTGCACGGGCCCGTGACGAATTTTTAGATAATGTAGATTTACGCTTCCGAGGCATTTTTGAAACATACACTTTCAGTGACAGTTGAAAATAACAATGCCTCAAAAATTCCAGCTGAAACTATAGTCAATTGAATTGGATGTATAGATTAAATAGATATTGACTTGACCGTCGGTAATATCGTACGTCGATAATATAGTATTTAGGGTTTGAAAATTATCCTATATTATTTCTAGTACCTTCAAAAATATGTGTACAAAGTTTCATGACGATTCAAGTAGTTTTTGCGTGAAAGCGTAACAAACATCCACGCTTTCACATTTTCAAAAACCTGTTCAGAATTTCTGAAAATCACAAAATTAGAAAAATAGCACGACAGATGTTTTACCTTTAGATATTTAAATTATAAGTATATCTTTGTCTTGAAATATCTAAAAGAAATAAATGTTGGACCAGCACGCTGCACTGTACATACAAGCTGAAGATATTTCCGCTGTAAGCCCCATACCACCCCCACACCAGAAAAAATCAGCTTGTCCTTACATCCAAACTCTCTCCAAAAGAGCTGTCAACGAAAATTGACGTTCATCGTCGCTTCCGAGCTCAGAGGAAAGAGTTTCAAATACAACACTCTTCCTTTTGTTCCTTGGTCTGCCCCGCAGCGTCCAGGACGATGAGGTTTCACTAAAATAAATGACAAATTAGAAGGTCCTGACATTTTAGATTGGGAAAATTAATAAAAACACATTTTTCAACATATTATTTAATAACAAATATATAAAAGCGTAATGAAATAGTTATTTTCCTAACAAGTGCGGAAAGTGATACTTTCCCGCACGCGACTGCAGTTGTCAAGTGCGGGAAAGACACTTTACGCATGAGTTAGGAACATTATTTTTTCTACCACCGTATATACAAAAAAGTATACCAACCCATTTTTCTAAAATTATTTTATTTCAACAAACATAATAATATACAAAATTTATACAAAACTATAAAAATATAACTAAAAACTACTAATTATTATAAATATTAATATTGAAAACACAATTTGTTGCATTCTGTAGACTAGTAAGAATTGCCGGTCCAGTGGAGTTATTTGGTTTCAACTGGAAGGTAGATGACGTCGGTGAGGATGGCATCGGTTGCAGGATGACGGTGATGGCAACGGTTTTAAGTTATTTGTAGTACAGAGAATTTTATTTGATATTTTATTCTTCTGATTCTCAGTGTCCTCCAAATAGCCCTCAGCGACAGTAGTAGACTTCCAGCCACCCAGGCGCTTTAGGTTGGTTATTTCTTCGCCGGAGTCTGCTAGGAACGTTGTCGAAGAACGTCTGAAACTGTGTCCTGTATAACGTTCCGGATTAGGTAGGCGTAAATATGCGGCAATCTCTGCTGGCATCTTACAAAAATGTTTACGCCAACACATTGAACTGATCATTTTCCATTCTTATAATGAATAAAAAATCGGCGGTGTGGAATGGTAGGTGGTCGTAAATCTGCGTACTTTCAAATAGGTTCCATCATTTATTTCTTCAGATAAAACAAATGATCTTGACGAATGATTTTTGGAATCAGAAATTTTCACAACAATTAGGTTGCCTTTATCTTGAATGTCGTCGACAGTGATATTTACAAGGTCGGAACTGCGGAGAGCGCCAGCCAGTGCAAAAATGGTACTCACTTTAATCATCAGGTATACCTCATCGGGAGCTAGCATAACCCTGGATATATCTTCTTTGGTTAAAGCTTTCTGTGCTTGAAAATCAATATTTTTTTGTTTAAGAAACGACGTTAGCTTATGGAAATTTCCTATTTCCAAATTTTGTTTTATTTTTACTAAACTTTTTACCATCGAATAGCGGGGCCATAATGCATTAGATTTCAAAACCTTACTTAGGTCTGAAAAATACGCCAGAAATACCTCTTCCTTATAAGTTTTGGCCTCTTTCTCCTTACACCATGTAACAAAATGGTCGTATTGCTTCTCATATCTTAGTCTGGATTTGGCAGGTAACAGCTCGGAATTAGCTTCATTTGCAGCCTTCAAAATGGCTTCGGGAAGTTCTTCGTCGGATGAATCCATTAATATTATTGTATCGGATTCGGTTTAATGTGGTTTAATTTAGAAGAAGATTGTTCTTATTCGGTCACTTCCAAGACGTTTTGAACAACTTTGACGTTTTAGTAACAATTACATCCTTGGGTTGTCATAGCAACAGATATCAAACCCGGGTGGTTTGATAGTTGTTTCTCCTCTGAAGATGTCACTTTCTAAACTAAAATGCGTGCGGGAAAGTTGGTTGAAACGCACGGTCGTAGAAAAATGAAATTTCATTCTACGAAAAAATAACAAAAATATATTCCTAGATGGATTTAAATGTTAAAATCTACTTTTCTTGCCTTCTTTAAAGCAAATTCTTTAATTAAATCTGTAACATCTATACTGGAACAAATATCTTCCTCGATACTAATGACTGCTAAATTTGTAAGCCTCGATTGGCTCATATTTGATCTTAAGTAGGTTTTAATAAGTTTTAGTTTCGAAAAGTTTCTGAATCATTATTTCATTTTTAGTTCTTGCACCTTAAAGTCAGAAGAGTCATTATGTTTTTCGAAATCTTTAAATCTTTCATCTAATACCAATATCGGGAATGAAAAATGAAAATTTACTTTGAAATTTAGCTCTGGGGATTGAGTGGGTTCATCTTCATGTTCTTTTTTAAAAAAAATCTTTTTTCTTGTCGGTATACTAACTCAACAGCTGGGAAACAAGTTTCGGGATCTATTTTTTCGGCCTCATTAAGCATAAAACCATTTTCAGATCTAATTTCGGTTGAAAATATTTTAATTTATCCCAATATTGGCAGAGCTTCAGGCAAAATAACGCTGGACTTTTGCATTATCTTTTACTACGTTTATTTTTGCCAAAATATTGTACCAGACAACTAAGAAACATATAACTTCAAAAGATTTTATTTGCTTGATTAGGGACATGCAAGATTTTTTGTGTCATTATCTCTAGGATCATCACTATCGAAGGCAAACAAATCATCATCCACTTTTTCTAATTCAAATCTTAGGGTTTTGATAGCATCAAATCGACTCTCCCATCGAGTATCAGATAGCAGCTTAACTGTTAAATTAGGTTAGGAATTTGTTTCATTAGAATATGCCATCGATAGTTGAGGTATATATTTCCTGAAAAACAATATTTCGGAGAAAGGCCATTATGAAAAAAAGTCACTTTGCGACTAAATATTTTTGGCATGATGGGTTTCCGCGTCTTTTATACTTCCTACAGAATAATTTGGCCGAATGCCACGTCATTTACGAAGGATGTATTTGCAGCATATTGGGGCATCTTCCACTCCTTGAGGGACTCTACATATGGTAGAGTTCCTCATGAATTACCCTTTATTATACTGGACATTAGAGTTACTATGGCAAAATATGCAGCCAGACTTTTCCTAGGATTCTTATTCTTTATAATTAAATATTTCAAAACCCCCACATCTTAACAACGAATTGTGTGAATCTATAGGATTGATGTGAAAGATTTTAATTTGACGCAAAACTACTATACTCGATCGTGTTTAATAATAGTGAAATTTATTTTGCGAAAAACTCCATAAGTTTTAAAATAAAACTTTCAGATTCGTGTATAGAAAGCGGTAATTTTTGTTAACACGGACTCGCTGATCTTAACATAATCAATCTTGACGGACAAACTGTAATTTTTAAAGTAATCAAACTTTGAATATATTCCTTGATTTTTTCATTATTCAGGGCGTTTAATGGAATCAAATGTTTCAATCGCCTGAACAAATAGTCAATATCTTCAAAAACACTACTTTCATCGTACTAACAAAACGTGAAAAAAATTATCCATAGTTGAATAGATAACATCATGAAGTCCTTCAATCGGTCATAAATTATAATCGATTTTTGGTATTGCATCAATATTGTTTTTGAATAAAATATTTTCACCATAAGTATGATTTGTATAACAAACTCCAATGTCATTTTTTTTCATTACGAGGAGTTGAATAAATCCGATATGTTTCTAAGGTTACCCATTCTTCTTATTCTATAACATACATAAATCTCAAACTCTCTCTAGAATGTTTTGTTCCAATATCTGAAGTACAAACATAAATCACCGTTCAATGCGTAATAATATAACCCCAATGTCACTATAAATTATTTAAAACTTTGTGTTTCAGTTGTGAATGTGACGCACGTTGCTGTAACAAAAAATGCTTTTACGCGGTTAAATGTTTCAATATTGAAGTTTGGTGTAATCAAGAACATGTTTTATAGGGTTTAACGAAATTCATACAAAGGTAATCACCAAGTTCGAGTTTATAAAGTATAAATTCAAATATTCTCATAATAGATAATTCATAATTTCACTCGAGACAATAATAAATCTTTCACCGTAGCTCATTAACATTTCAATATTCAATTTCTTACTTCTTAGACTTCTTTTATATAGTTTTATTGATAAATAATCATCATTATGTGGACTATATCCACATTTTCGCTGTGCCACATCTGTTTATTCTCAATTGAGTGATCCGCGTATTTGGACAGTTTCTCCTGGTGTTGAGAACGTTCGGTATAGCTACATCGACAAGAAGAGCTGAATTGGCTCTTCTATTAATCACTACGATGTCAGGTCTGTTATTCGTCACCTGTCTCTTCATGATGAATGAACCTGTGGTAGCAGAGTCTGAAATTTTCATTTTCGAACACCTTCTGCGGCTGGTACTTCTAATACGGGGTTTAAGTATTGAGAAGACCGTTTTTGGTGGATGATGTTGCACACTTGGTTAAGCCGGTGTAGCTAACACACTACAAGCACATTTTCTATGTTGAATGGTCTCTGTTCCTGTTAATAACTTGATCCTGGATAGCCATAATGAAGCCTTTGGTCTTTGGAAAGAGATTGCCGCTAGTAAGATCTCTTTGAAGCTTCCTTGTCAAGCTCGGTGTCCAGTACTATATTCAAGTCAGATTTGGACGATGCGAGGTTGAAGGGTGAACAATCTTTATCCGTCTTGGATATAATCCGGTGTGGGGTTGATATTTCTGATTTCCTATGAAACAATTTAGGTAGTTTCATTACTTGTAGAGAGTGCAGGTTAAGAAGTTCGATCAAGCCTCTTTTCGAGGTATGAAAAATGTTATTTTGTAGCTTCTTTTTTGTGCATTTGATGTATCTCGATAAACGTTTGGATTTTGCTTTCAACTTTTGCTAAAGCAGATCAACATACTCACGCAAATGTTGTTGATGTTCTGGATGTTGTGGGTGAGTACATATTTTCTTGAATATTTTCCTGACGTGGTTTAGAGGGCTGTGCACAATTCTTGTACTCTGGTGTCCTAGCACGTTACTATTGGTATCGATGGAACGTTCTAGACGGCTTTGCCACCAGGATTTTTTATTGGTGTTGTTGGTAGATTATGTAGACGAAGTAGGCAATAGCTTCACAATAAATATTTGTTTTTGTTGGTCTTCAGTTTAGTTAATTTTGGATGACGTATAGGGTTTGTTATTATTATTAGGAGTTTCCCAGTAACTATCTAATTATTTCAATGAATTTGATATTAATATAAGTCATAAATGACATAATACATAATACAATAAGTCTAAAACACCCAAAAGAAGTAATATGTATCAAGTACTTTGTAATGATTGTCCACATAGGGCAGACATCTCAGTATTTAGAAAATAGACTTAAAGATCATCAATAGAGAATTTTAAGAAATGGTTCATATACATAAAAACGGTTGATAGATAGAAAAGAGCTAAATAATTTTAGGAAAACTCTCATAATTCTATTTTATAAATTTTGATACAACTACGAATAGCTACTACATATTTTTCTTGTTAAAACATACGCGCGGTGTTCAACTTTTCTTAAAATATAATCAAAAGTATTTAATGTAATTCTCATCATTTACTAGAAAAAACGTTATGTTTAATCAAAGTTAAAATAGGTGATGATATTTCTTTTCCTTCTTGATTTGCCAATACAAAATCTGCTTTCTGAGCTGTAACCAGAGTTCTTTATGTCCGTAACCAACAAGAAAATAAAAGCTGGATATTTGTTTTTTTTTGTCTGTTAAACTTCATATCAAGAGATTTAAAAAAAAAATCTGAGAAAACCATATTAGTTATTGTATAGAGAGGTTATTATATAAAAAATTATATGTTTGATATGTGATATGGAGCTTAAAAAGTGATTCAATATGTGATATTTTACGTTCAGAGATTGTTTTTATTTCTCATTGTGAATAGTATTATTATGTACACATTGTCAAATTTATCTATCGCCGCCTCACAAATCCCATTTTTGATTCAGGGTAAAAACATTTTATGAATACAGTTTCCATTAATGCCTTTGCAATTATTCAGATAAATCTGCATCAATTACCATTTATATCTATTGATTTATAAGCTTAATTGGGTCCCAAGTTTCAAAACAATTCTGCATGAATGAATAATAATTCTGCACTTCCAAAACTAATTGTACTATGACTGTATTTGTTATTGTGCAGGGGAATCAGAATTTTTTGTAATCATGTCATAAAATATATCTTTAAAAACTTTATATCCTGTGTCTTCGACGTCTACAGCCTTCTAGTTCAAACAGTGTTAGGAGGGCTGCTACTCAAGATATGTCAAAACTGACTTTGCCATCATAAAGTTTGACATTTTTAATAGTGAACGTAATCAGAACGTGTTGTCATACGAATGTTATTTGAGTTATAGATACTTGAAACATTCATCTTGGTCTAAAAACGGAATTAAACCGCGAAAATGGATAAAACCAACAGCAGTGTGCCTACCAGCTCACTTCGACTTTTGGTGATCTCGATCCAACGTGTTTTCTGTTTTACGAATTCAGTCGTGGTCGCTACAGGATGAATTTCGTGAAGGACGTCCAAAATGGGCTGTTGTGCCAGAAAACATCGATACTGTGCATAAACTGATAATGCAGGGCTTGAGCATTAGTTGAATTCGCATACATTATACCGTATAATTTCAAAATCGCTCAAAGAAAACTTGGTGCAGATTGGGACGTGACATAGATCCATGTATATGAACTCTAAACCAAATAATAATCGACTGTATGGGTCCTTCAAGAAGAGCAATATCCAACAAAAGCTGTTCCCGAATGAAGCAGTTCGAATCGAATACTGTTTTTTCGGAATAACTGGACATGTCGCAACGTAGAACGGTCAATTCTGAATGATACACCAGCATATCTTTACCAAAAGGGCTCGGGATAATCAGGGACACCAATCGCAGAAGACGAATCATTCTACACCAAGACAATGCGAGCTCTCACGCAATCAAAAACGTTTTTTAACAGTCAAAACACCGAAATGATGCAACAGTGTCTTTGTTTTTCTATATCTGAAAAAGATGTTTTCGATATTTTCAAATCACATTTTTTGGAGGTACCTTAATTCCAATGAGAAAAAGCTTCGACAATTTATTTGTCTGTCTGAATTGGTTAAAGTAATATCCTTTATGTTACATGTAAAACTAGGCCGACGAAATGTAGAAACACAAAAAATGTTTCACACCTAACCATATCCTTAATTCAGTGCCAAATATTTTTTCAAAATATATCTATTCCTTATGTCTAACCTTCGGTTAGAGATAACGAATGTCTTTATGGTCTTTTATCTAGTGTTCAATTGTGTTCGATTCTGACTTTATAGATCGTTCCAATAATATACGGGATGATATTAAAAATTAATAATCCCTTGACAGGGGTAGATACTCTTTTGAGATTAAAAATTAACTTGGATAACACGGTAAACTGGGGATCTTTTTATAATTATTTATTTATATGTGTAGAGGTGAACAGTTGAAAATGACTGCATTTCTTATTTAGAGCAGTGAGCGGTTTTGTTTTATTTTAACTAGATACGAGGGTTGCTACATAAATTTCAATATAGATAAATAAAAACGAATATGTATCATTAAATTTGGCTTTATTGTTTTTTCAAAATATTCTCTATTCAGATCGATAAACTTTTGCAAGCGTTTGAACCAACTGTTTTGTTTGATGTCTTCTGTGATTAGTTGTCCTGATTTTTTTCAATTCTTAATGCTGGTTACCATTAAGAATTAACCGTTCTACATTGCTCTAATGGAACGGTGGTAACATGTCCAGAAAAACAAAGCGACCAATTGCTTGGCTCGTTTTGAAAACCCATACAGTTGATGGTGTTTAATTTCGGCTGCATATGCGTAGATCTATGAATCGTCGCCTGTCATCATCTCAAAGACATTTTTTGATGCATAGCGATTTCATTTTTTAAGCATTAATTTGTGCCAATCGATACGAGCTCTCTTTTTTTGAACGATTGCCAAATTATGCGGTATCCAACGCGAAAAAAGACAGCTAAATATTCATATAATAGTCTGGTACAACAGCAGATTTTGTACAATCTTCACGAAATTCATCCCGTTGCGAAGTGCGACAAGGATTGAGTTCGGAAAACCAGGAAAATACATTGACTCGAGATATGACAACATGTTAACCATCAAAATGTCAAATTTTAAGATGGCATTGTCATATTTGACATATTCAGTTCAGAGCTGACAAATCAAGAAACTTAAATAGTAACCCTCGTATATTTAGAGGGTTTAACGAAAGGCTTTCCTAAACCTTGAAGCTATAATGATTTCTCCATTTAAGTCTTCTCGTTTTTCACGCTGATACAGGGATTGCACGTTCTTGTCATTGCATTAGCCATGAAATTTGTTTTCATGCATTTATCTTGCTCTGTGTGTTTCTTATTTCTGTTTTCACTAATACTAATTTCTTTTTTGGTTAAATTTTAGAATATTTTGATACTAAAGTATTGCACGAGTAACAAATACAAAAGGTTTTTTTATTTTCAAATATGATTCACTTTTTATTGATATGTTTCAAACACTCATTCAGGGTTGATCGGATATATCTGAAAGTTAAACCTAATAGAAGCAATTGCGTTGGAAAACCTGTTTTTTCATTAAAACTTCGATGTATACTGATGGTTGAAGTGATATATCGCCTTTTAATTTGCCAATATATGCCAATTGATTTCACTTCAAAGTGTTGTTTACATAGAGTCGGTCATTAATTGGACCAATTTTATCAACTCTTTTTTACAGAGTATCATAATTTTCAGTATATAAAGGAAAAATAAAGCAAAGTTTTTGAATATGGAAACTTGAAATAAATAGTGTACTAAGTGGCCGAAAAAATTATTTTCATTTTATTTTGTGAAACGTTCGAAATGCCATAACCAACAACAGAACTTTTCGGAAACTATAATCGAGTTAACCAAATCATGATCTGATTGTTCGGTACAGTATAGCTCGAAGTAAATAGTACAGAAACTGAAACATAGGTGTCTCCATGTGCGAGTTGTCATGCCCAAATTGACTAGTAAACAACCAGTTAATAAGGCCTAATTTTGAAAAATGTTACGAAGTACAGAGGAAAAAGTAAATCTAGTAGAGCAAGTTTGCAATTTGTATGTGATGAATTCACACTATGGTTTAATAAACATTCTCCAAGTTATGCTGTAATTTTTAAGATTATTGAGAAGTTAGAAATACGTATTGTGCCAACGAAAAGAAAACTCGGGTCGTCCCACTACAGTTAACAAAAACATGAACGTGTTTTTGAACGAATCTTAGAAAAACCGAACGCTAGCCAGACAATCTTAAAAAGACCTTCTAGCGTTAAAAAAATTTGACGGGCCAAGTAAATGGTCGATTTCCGGACTTTGCCAGACCAGATGAGGATCAAGAAGTGCCTTTAGTACATAAAGGAGTGTGTAAGAGAATGGTAGGTAAGTTACACCGAATCAACATAGTATACAAACAAATTTCAACACGCTTCATCCTTGATCTACGTCAATTCTGACGTGCACGTAATTTGGTAGCAATTTGGTGGCAATTTTTGCAGCTGGACAGAAAAACTTGTCAATTTCTCTAAGAACATTTTCTAAGCAGATTCGCCTCACGTTTTATTGACTCCCCTTATCCTTCACATTCTCCAGACCTCATTTCTCCAAGCGCATTTCAGACATGTCCAAAACAGACAACACAAACCATGAAACAATAAAAAAGTATCGAGTGTTATTAGTGAACCGGAGGCAACTCTTATTCCATAACATGACTAGAAATTAGAACATCAGTATAAAGTGTGTCTTGACTGAGGAGGATCACATTTAATCAAGTGTCAATAATATGTATTTCTTAAAACAATAAAATAATTACAAGTTCAGTACGGTTTATTTTGGGCTATACTGTTTATGGAAAACACTGTCTTGCTTCCTTGTTGAATTGTAAACTTTTCAGATTGGCCTAAAACATAGAGAATACTATACAGAGTTGAGAGAGTAGTAAAGAGATACAATCTCACATATATTATTACAAAAAATTTAGCCCCTCAGTATATCTAAAGAACCAAACCACCGAGGAGATGATACATAGAATTCCAGGAATAACGGCAGTCGTAGCCTCCAAAATACGACGATGGCAGATTGATGCCTCACGTATTCCAGCGGGTTCTTGAACATTTTTCGATTTTGAAATTGTAAAACACACTTCTAGTGCTTGCAGAGCGTATTGAATGTGTGGAACAACATCTGGCTATTCCCACAGAGAAAGTGAAATCTCTGTAAACTTTCAGCTGTGTTTACAGAAACTTTGTGGTAGTTCTAAATACCGTTGTTATGTGTCTACAGCCGTATGTATATATTTCCTTCAAGTGAGCTAATCAGATTATCCCTTTGATGTGGAATGCGTATTTAACGAAGAATACATCTCGATATAAAACTTTCTAATATAAAGTTAAAAAATACAGCGGCACATAATATAGTGCAAACATGATAAAATAAAAATTTTGCGATATAGAAATTAAGTTAGTCGCTAAAAACGATATACAGATTGAGTTTTATGAATGGAACGCCTCAATTATCTCGGAAACGGCTTGTACGATTTTTATAAATTTGGGTCTTGTGATACGGCAAGTATTATCGTGTTATTCACATTGCTGTCAGATCTTTCCATTTTCCGGAAAAATAACGAACCTATATTCTCTTTATAGATACCTCACAACAGATGATCAAAATGTCCATCAAAATTTTGCAATATCCCTGACTGCTCAATTCTTCTTATTTCTATGGTAGTCCTATCATTCAATTTTTGTATATTGAAAGGTTTTGTTTTATAAACGATGTTATTTAAGTAACCCCTCAGGAAATAGTCTAAAGGATTCATGTCGGGTAATCGCGAGGGCCATTCGATAAAGCTACGCCTTACAATCCATCTTCTAGGAAGCACATTATTTGGGCATTGCTTCACCACAAACGCATAGTGAGCTGGGGCACCATCTTGTTGTACCTAAATATTCTCGTTTGGAATATTGTTACTGTATGAAAATTTCTAAAAATGAAGTTTTTTTAAAGGTAATTGAAAATACTTACTTGGATTTGAAAATATCCGAGCCAATTCGGATATAATATTATTTTCCAATAAATCTAGATACGCCGGACCATTTAAGTTACCCTCAATGAGAAAGGGACCAATTATTCAGTTTTTCGGGATATTGGGTGTGGGATTCACGCATCCAACGAGGATTTGCGTTTCCATTAATACAAAAAGTGGCCTCATCGCAAAACATAACATTACTTATAAAATTTGTATAGTTTGGATAATATTTTCCCATCATTAGATCTGCAAACTCTTCACATCTATCAAAATCATCATTTGATAGCTCTTGAACTAACGTTACTCTGTTTGGATCGTCTTCTAACAGGACACAATCTGAAGAATTGTCTACAATTGATTTGGATAAATCTTTTAATGAACCAGTATCGTTAAATTTTTTTACTAATTTACTGACACTAGATCTAGCTATGGGATTTCGGTTAGGATATAAATTATTAAAGATATTCCACGTTTCTTGTTGACTGACATTGTGACTTTCAATAAACTTCAACAATAATAATTTATTGAAACGTCAAATTTGTTATTGTTGTAGTCATACCTACCTAAATTTATTATTTCAACTTCGGCGGAGATAACGCAAATAACTCCGAAATTATGGCATTTACGTATAGGAAACATTGGATAAAAAATAATGAGTATTTTCTAAGGAAAAATATACTGAGTGATCCATTTAAAATAACGAAGTTGATTATTTTTCCGCAAAAAAGAAAGATCTAACAACAATGTAAATATCTCCATAATACGTGCTGTATCACAAGTTATCGTACAAGCCGTTTCCGAGATAATTGAGACGTTCCATACATAAAACTCACTCTGTATAAGTAATTAAATAAATTACTTCGCATTCAGTTAATCATATATGGTGAGGGAATCACTTTGAGGGAATCACTTTTAATTCATATAAGTAGTTCAAGAAAGAAAGTATGAAATTATCTTAAACTGCCAAATATTTTCATAATATTTCAAATATAATTGAAAATAAAACTTCAAAAAGGATACTTAAATATGAGGAAAAAACGACGTTTTTTCAGTTTTTTAGAAATATCTCGTTAAAGGTGCAAAATATAAAAAAACTACCATAGTAAAAAAAAGTTTTAAGACATTTTTTCGTAGGAAAAATATTTTACGCGGAAAATAAAAATGTAGTCAGCACTTAATAAAACGTTTTCGAAAAATAATTTCTACAACTTTAGATCGCTGAAAATACATACATTGAAAAAAATCCGTTTGCTGCTATTAAAAATTATTGTGGTCCTTAGATGGGGTCAACATATACATAAACATATACCGGATAAAAAAAACTCAACGTATGTTCAAAATCTAGAAATTTCTGAAAATTATTATATATTTTGCATAGCTGTTAGCTTACTTATGACGATAAATTTTTTGTATCCAATTATCCGGTTTATATTGATACTATAATAGTTGAAAGAGAGAGAGAGAAATGATTTATTTTCAAAAAATTCTTGTAATTATAAAAACTAAAAGACAAACATAAAAATAACTAAATTACTAAATAAACATACAAATACAATAAATTTTCAATATACAGAAGGAAACCATAATGAGTAACAAAACTATAGGTAATTGTAATAGATTATAATTAGTGTCCATAGCATTTAAAGCAGCATACCTGAAATTAAATAGTATTATCAGAATAGAAGTCCTTAATAGAATAGAAGGCACTTTCCAGTGAAATTTCCTCAAATTATTACGAAATGAGGGGAAAAAAATTTCAATTGGCAAGTGATTGTGCATTTTTTTTGCATTGTAAAGTATTGAGCCCTTTACTAATTACGAACATGAAGTAGGTAAGTGAAAGTGGATATCCGGGCAACGATCTTTTTGAAATTGGAGAAGCGTACTTACGAATTAGGCACACGGGTGAATAACGAAAGAATGGTCAAAATTTTTAATCTTTTAAAGAATTCCCTACAGTAAGCCCTGCTGCTTAGACCCATTAAATATCTAACAGCTACCCAGGTACCCCAGAAGAAAAGGGCATATCGAAGATGCGACTCAATAAGGTCATAATAAACTGTTAAGGATTTGAATAAGTCCAGTTCTTTGGAAACTGATCTCAGTAGAAAGCAGGAGGAATTAAATTTTTTAGATATTGCCCACAGCAAGCCTTAACAATTTTACAGATTCAAAGACTTCAATGGTGGTGGTATGTAATATTAAAAGAAGATTAAAATCGCACCATGATGTAAAGGTGATTAGGTCACTAGCTATGGTCCTATGAAATGCCGTGAGATCAGGATTCCTCCAAGAGAAACTAGTGTCGTCTTCAAATGGACAAATTTTACCTCTGATGTCTTGAAAGGCGATGTCGTCTATAAACAGAAGAAACAAAATATTCTATTGGCTTGCAAGAAGACATCGTTTTATCAATCCTAACAAGCCGACTCCTGTCGACATTATTTTTGAGGAAGAATATAGCATCATTTGTGCATTTGTTACTTAAAACCCCAAATTGATGGTAGTAAGTATTTTATATTTGAAATCATAAAAGCCTATTTTTGACCAATCTTTCTATGATTTCAAATAACGTGGAAAGGAATGCAATTGGGCAATAATTCGATGCTTGATTTTTATCTCCTCCTTTGATGCAGAGGTATAATTATAGCCGTCTCAAGGCAATCAGGAAAAATGCCATTTTGAAATGAAACATTAATTAAAGGCGATTTAATGTGCAATCGGGCAATATTTTCAATGTAAGTCCATCAGCTCCAAATGAGAATTTATTTTTGATGTCATTGATTGTCCTGCGAAGCTCTGCTAAAACTAAGGGCATAAAAAAACTGTGTAAGTTAACATTAGCATCAGGAAGATATGAAAGCGGACCAAGGAGTTATAGAATTCGATAAATTATTGAAGTTTTCAGATCAAGTAGAGATTATGCTCGATGAATAATCCTTATTTCTTAGATCGTTTCTTTAGAAAAATTACAAGAATTGGCCAGTTTCCTATTATAATAAATATCTTTGACATCTTTTATTGTCTTATGATAAATTTTTCGGTATATTTTTGAGCAAGAAACTATCCGAAAATTTTCTTAGGTGTAATAAAGGTGTAAACCTTTAGTGAAAAAGGATTAATTTTTAATACAGATGACGAGAATTATTACTATTGAAAATTTGGCTCATATTAGTGCATACAAATATTTGACTTTTTTCTAAACGCGGCCCTCAACTAATGCCAATAATGATCTAATAATAATATTTTTAAAATTTTTAGTGAAAAACCCTTTTTACTTTGCGTTTGTCGCCGTCTGGTGATAAAAGGATATAAAAAAAATTGTTAATTTTTTTCTTAACTATTTATTCACCTTAAATAGTAAAAATCAATAATTTTACCACGCGAATACTTTTTTCTGAAAAGATCTAAATACAGTATTTTACCGGTATAAGCGAATCTCACATTTTTAACATCATTCCCCGTGGAAATATATAATAATATATATTTCCATATATTCCATAATATATATTTTTTTTGTAATTTGTGATAAATTAAGAAAAGGTTTTTCAAAAATTTCTGCTGTGCTTTTAAAAGCTGCTACTAAAAAAAATGATGATGTTTGTGGGATTCGCATGAATCTTTACTGGGTAAAAACATAAAATATCACCAATTATGTCTCAGTCAATATCACTACGGGACACAAAATTTAGGTCAAAAAGTGGGCAAACCTTCGAATAGTTACTCTCGTGAAATTTTTAATCCTAATAAACGAAATAAAAATTGAATTTGGTAATCAAGCATTTCAATTAAATTTTCTAACTCGGCGTCTCATTATTATTATTATTACCGACAGTGAAGAAGTCGATGAGTTCGATTAGTAATCGAAAACCTCAAAATATTCTGATTGCCAAGTACGGAGATAAAGTTTCTCATCCTCAAGATAGAACAAAATCACCACTGGTCATATTCTCAAGCAATAAATTATTAAAATTTCACGGGATTATAACAATGAGCATAAAAAAAGACAAGATTGTGCTAAATTAATAAGACGGGAAATATTAGATCATGATTTTAATATGAATGGGTATGTCAGTGATGAATCTCTGATCTTTAAATGATTTCGAAATGCCTAGAATATATAAAAAACAAAATTCTTCAAATCTATTTAGGTTAATTTGTTTAAGATAGTTGAAATATTTGATAAAAAATTATAATATTTCAATTTTTTAGGTATATTATTTAACTTAGTAAAATTAGGATTTTCGGCGATTTTGAATTTCAAAAAATTATGGGTTGGAGAAACGATAATAAGTGTACGAACTTTTTTCATTTGTAATATTGTGAATAATATAAAAAAAATCAATTCATTGTAAGAAATGCATTTTTTCTGGCTCGTTCAGTTAAAATCAAAAGATATCAAGTGTCATCTTACATTTTATAATCAGGAACATTTAAAAAAAAATTACAACTTAAAACAATTTTGCAAACGAATGCGTCTAAGTTAATTGTTTTCTGTATTTTCAACAATAATTATTATCGCATTTGTTGTGAATTGACCATTTTATATGACCTTCGATACCAATAAAAAATATTATTTATATTTCATGATTTTTATTAACATTTTTTGCTTGTGTTTATTATTTAATATTCATATCGCAAAGTGAGAAATATTGATAATGAATCGTGTTAATATTGAAATGGCTAGAAAGTACATTTGAATTTTACCGAAAAAATCGGCTCGGCAATATGACATTGCATATTCTAATTCTCTCAAGTAGAGTAGAATGAAAAATGTTGAAAGAAACTTCGTCTTTTTGGTGTAAACATAGATGAATGAAAAGTGAGAAACTCGTCAACTTTGTGGTGGTTTTTATATTAAAATCGAGTGCACTGGTTGAAAAGGAGGTTAATGTAAAAAAACTGGAGGTTGTGTTAAAAAAAATCAAAACTATGCGTTCGAATAGTTCAAAGATTTATATATGTTTATATAGTTTATACAGTGCTTTTCAGATAAAAGTATCCACCTTTAATAACTTTTGTAATACTGGTATTTAGAAAAAATCCAAAAACACGTCAATTTATGTTGGAAGGTGCAAGCATTATGGCTTATTTGAACTTACTGGAAAAGCCACCCCCTCACCCCTAGCAGCATCCCCTTTATTTTTTTAAATTACTTTTAATATTTTTTATGTAAAATTTGGATAATCCTCTTTGAGCTGATTTCAAAAATGTATAATACTTGTAGGTTAAAGTGGTTAGTTTATGAGATAAACAATTTATCTTTTAAGAGCACAAATTTTACTTATTATTTACTTTCACCTTATTTGCCTGTACTAAAATGGGTTGTACAACAGTTCAAACTCTTTTATCTTTTTAACTGTGCTATTTATTCTACTTAAAAAATCCAAACAACAAAAAACTCTACTTTTTATTAAAGTTTGACATTGTCAACTAGAATTTGTAGTCACTATTGATAGTGTAATTTGATAAATTATTTATTTTGTTTCTCTGAAATGGTTTACTCTTTGCAAGAAAGAATTGAAATTGTAGGTTTATACTACCAAAATAATAATTGTGCAAGAGCTGCTGCTAGAATATTTAACGAATTACATGACGGAAGACATGCAACTCATAAGTATGTAATTCAACTGATGGAGAAATTTACCACAACAGGGTCTGTTTGCAATAAAGTGCATAAGCGAGAGGGACTCGTAAATAACGAAGCAATCCAAGTGACAATTTTAGGGCAAGTCAGCTTAGAGGCTCAACAACCCCAATCGTTGTCAACAATAAGTAGAGCGATCGGTGTTTCATCTTCTACAGTTTTCCGAGTTCTACATAAATTCAAGTACCACCCATACAAAGTTAAGTTGGTGCACGAGTTGAATGAAGATGATTTTGATCGTCGTCTGGAGTTTTGCGAATCAATGACGCAAATTATCAATAACAATCCACAATTGTTAAACAATATTTGCTTTTCTGATGAATGCTCATGGTCATTAAATGGCTTAGTAAGTAGGCATAATTGTAGATATTGGGCTGAAAGTGATCCACATATTATGCGTGAATTCCATACACAACATCCCCAAAAGTTAAACGTTTGGTGTGGTATCCTAGGTGACCACATTGTCGGACCTTTCTTCATCAACGGAAATTTAAATGGTGAATCATATCTTGAGTTACTCAGGGAAGAGGTTGACCCACGTATTACAACAATAATAGAAAATGATGATAACCTTTCCGAAGATTTACTGGTATTTCAACAAGACGGAGCTCCCCCACACTATGCTATGCCTGTCCGACAATTTTTAAACGAAACATTCCCCGCTCGTTGGATAGGTAGAAGGGGGCAGATGATGGAGTGGCCACCTAGGTCACCGGATTTAACACCCCTAGACTTCTTTTTATGGGGGTATTTAAAAACAAAAGTTTATGCTACCCAACCAGAATCTCTGGATGATTTACGAGAGAGGATAGAAAATGAATGTCGACAATTAAATCCAGCCGTATTAAGCAATGTCAGAGAGGCATTTCAAAATAGATTATACCATTGTATGGAAGTGAATGGTACTCATTTTGAACACTTATTGTAACTTCATAATAAATAGCACAGTTAAAAAGATTAAAGAGTTTGAACTGTTGTACAATCCATTTTAGTACAGGCAAATAAGGTGAAAGTAAATAATAAGTAAAATTTGTGCTCTTAAAAGAAAAATTGTTTATCTCATAAACTAACCACTTTAACCTACAAGTATTATACATTTTTGAAATCAGCTCAAAGAGGATTATCCAAATTTTACATAAAAAATATGACAAGTAATTTAAAAAAATAAAGGGGATGCTGCTAGGGGTGAGGGGGTGGCTTTTCCAGTAAGTTTAAATAAGCCATAATGCTTGCCCCTTCCAACATAAATTGACGGGTTTTTGGATTTTTTCTAAATACCAGTATTACAAAAGTTATTAAAGGTGGATACTTTTATCTGAAAAGCACTGTATATTTTATATATATATATATATATATATATATATATATATATATATAACTAGCAATATAACGCAATTCTCTGAACGTTCGTTCTGTACCACTGGAAAATTTATTGACAGAATCAATAAATTCCATGCATTATGACCTCACCCGCTAATCACCGATGATGTCTTCTAAAATACTCAAATTATGAACGCAGTACGAACTCAATTGGTATGAGCACGTTTAGAAAAATGTCCTTGGTTGCTCAACCAAACGAATACTCAGGTGAAGACACACTGTTTTAAGAAGGTGTTTAGATTATTCGCAAGCAGACTCACGACCAACTATAAAAGAACCAAAAAATCATGCAAGGTTGAAGTCTACAATAGTAGCTAAGAGTTACATTGAGCTATCTATTGTAGGTAAAATTGCAAACTATTCTAAACATTTTGAAGCAGTTTCTAGATGTTTTACCGCAAATTTGAGTATAGATATAATAATAGTAAAGACTACTAGAGTGTTGACTTCACACACCGCCATTGTTAGGGTAGGTCAGGGATCACTTTCCAAACAAACTTTCAACTTTTGACGATCGTATAAGCGATTTGTGATTTTCTTTCATAATGTTCTCAAAAAAAGCTTTTCGCCATCATTTGTCTATTTATAATTTTTTTTTTATATTTTGCCCCATTAACGAGATATTTTAAAGTTTCAAAATAATTCAAGATATTTAAGTATCTCAATCTTAAAATCAAATTTGTATTACGAGATTTTAGAAACGCTCACAAATAAACAACAAAGCAGAATATTCGTTTTATTTATATGCAAGAAATTGATCACTTTTATGGAAGGGACAATAAACGAAATTATGTTATCATGAAAGCCCTGATTTCGCAGCTCAACATTTTTCTCCAATTCAACAATCTCGTTGTTTGATAATAATCATAGTTTTCTTTTTTTTAAGGGTCATTATATCTAATTACATCCAACGTTCATATTTTGTAAATCTCCTGGTATAAGAAAAATGATCGTGAAATTTTCTGTATGAAAGGTTGCACAAAAACTGATAATAAAAGACTTGAAGATAAAAAGGATCTCTGAAGTATTATTTTTGTGGTCGCTGGAGACGAATAACATGTGAAGGGAGAATACATACGCCATAAAGCTTATAAAGAACCGAAAGAAATATATCAAGAAGGTGTTGGAGAGGCAATAAGAACATCTACAATAATCATTAACGTTAGCTGAAGTGAAGTATGGTTTCAATTTATGAGTTTAATCAATTTTACAGAGCTCATTAGTACGCGAAGAGGAAGATCTCTTTTTCAACAGTCAAGTCAATATAGTGAAATTATTTATGTGTGAATTCGCATAAAATTACATATTAAATCAACGGTGACAAATCGTTGGAAGTAGAGACCATTTGTTTTGTTTCCTGTCCTCCAATTAGAGTAATGGTACGAATCTAAATATTAAGTGATGGACATTAATTCTCATTAGTTTGTTACAAAAATAAATCCATCATCCCAAGCAATAATGAAGGGTGGATTGTGTTGTATGATATATTTGAAAGCAATATGGAGAACTATTCATGATTTAATTATTTTATGGTGAATCATTCGATTAAAAACACTAAACTCCAACGTTGCCGCAATAAATGGAACCATTTTTGCAAGGCTTGTATAGATATGTTCATAAATTGATTCGTTGTGCTGTTATCAATGCCAGGAATAGTTTTGCCTTTACCTTTTACCGTTCAAAACATTTTTTATTTCCATGAAAAACCAGTCGCATTGTATTAAATCGGTTAGCTAAGGCTTAAGTCCACATCTGGAGAAATTTCATCAATCAAAATTTTTGTTTATTAGTCAAAATCTTAGAGTAAACTTTGAAGGTACTTTTCTGATTCGAAAAAATTTGTTAAAATGTTTTGTACGAATCCATACAAGATTTCAAGCCTTCGAATTATTCAAAACCAATTTGGTCACTTATTTCTATATATTTTTGATATCGTAGGACATTTTCAAAGTGGCTAGTCTGACTTATACTAGTTGTTACTCAAGTTATTGCTGCTATAAAAGTTCATTCACCGTACATACAGTTTGTATTACTGTTGATTTCACATACATCTACGAGTTTTTCCTTAGAATATCTATGCACTTAAAAAAACATATCAAAGGGAATTATTTATATTTTTTTATATATATAATATATAATAAATAAGCCCGAATGAATATGTATAATGCTTAGAAAAAATGACCTTGCAAAATCTAACTGTTTTCAAAAATACATTTATAAGACTCAATTGTTATTTGTATGCCAAGGACTGTGAGTGTTACTTTGTTGCATGAGTCTGAAAATTGAGAAACTAGGCGAGCAACAGACGAGTCCAACAAAGTAGTATTTCAGCCGAGGCGTACACAACATTTTTTAGACGACGCATAAGAATATAACAAGAAATCTATTATATTTTCTCTGGCTGAAGTTTTTGATTTTTTTGCAGTATGCCCTTTGTTTTGTTTCTTCAGGAAATTGATGAGTTTTGGAATATTTGTTGATGTGAACATCTTGTTTTATTGCAATAGTACTTGTAATTGTAGAGAATGTAAACCATAAAGTAGAACTTTTCAGATTTTAGATTTTTCTGAAAAATAAACAAGCACTCCGGTTCCGTTGGGTTTCTCGCCTTTTTTGGTGACACCACTTCATAAAGAGCTCGTACTCTTTTTCGTACCTTGCACGAGATTTATCCGGCAACGAATTAAGAACGACCGCATTGCTTTCTTCGGTGGATTCGAGTAACTTTTCATCATTATTCATTGTGATTAATTAATTTAGACAAAACTTCGGATAAAACAAATAATGTCAGAAACTTTGAGGTTATGCAACATCATCAAAATGAAACTGTCAACTGTCAACATTGAAGTGGCTAGAGTCACATTTAAGGAAGTTGAAGTTGTCTACTCCAGATCGTTCCGAAAGTGTTTTGCAGTACCTACGGAACTGTCACTTTCACTACATGGAACACTCAAAACGCAACTTTCGTTATGTAAATGGATACAGAACGAACAACTTCAAGATGGCGTCTTCTAATAAAAAATTTTTCATCTCTTTCAGAATATCGAAAAAATAATTTGATGATTCACTTCATTAAATAATAATATATAGTACATAATATTTTTATCTTGAAATTACGTTTATCTGAAATTTAAAATTTTTTAATTTGATTGGAAACTTCTATTACCACCACGTCTGGTACAAAGTGTCCCAAGTTATTCTTCATTTCGTTAATAAAAAATATATCAAAGTGAAATTTTACAATTTACAAAAAAAGTAAAATCAGTTTTAGATGGTTTTTTCTTCACGTCCTCCATAATATACTGAATTTTTTCTTGGATTCTCTTTTTAGTTCAAAGTCTGAGTCATGAAAAAGTTTTACAGTATTTGAGGTGACACATGACCTATTTAAATCAAGTGTTTTTATCGAATTCGGGCTTCGAAGAGTTGTTCAACAGGTCCCTGTATCGAAGAGCAGTTTAGATGCTTATATATAGTGCTGTGGTCTTTACTAGCTGAATAAGGTACCATCAAAAGTTTTGAGAGTGTTAAGTGATGTATCCGCAAGAGTATTGCGAAGTAAATCATCGTCAACTTTAAACATCTGCACTGTAAGGATTTTATGAGTGTGAAACCTCAAATCTTTTATCTGTATATTGTGAACAGCCGTTTTTAATCAAATAAAAACTGCTGCATTTGTTCGTATCGAATGCCGAATATATGCTAATTTATTTGAAATGCCTTGGTCCAACCAATATAAAAATGAACCAGATTCTACTCTGAGTAGAATGCTCCTTCCTTAGCAATAGTAAAATATTGAGTAGCAGATCAGCATCGCAGTGATGGATCAAATGAGGTCTCCAAAAATATTGAAGAAAATCCACAAAGTGGTACTGGAAGATCGTGGACTGAAAGATATAGTAGGAGTTTCAAAAAGTGCGATACATCGCATATTCAATGAAGAATTAGACATAATAAAGCTGTGCGTAAGATGGGTGCCACGTTTGCACACAATGGAACAAAAAGAGCGTCGTGAAGAGGTTTTCATCCAGTGTTTCGTAATGTTTCACCGAAATAATTCATTCCTTAATCAAGGATGAAACGTTGGTACATTAATCCACAGATTAATCCAAACAATGGATTTAAAAGAACCGGCTCCAAAGAAGGCAAAGAAAGATCCATCCGCATGCAAGGTCAAGTAGTAGGTTTTTTGGAATAATTCTCATTGAAAAAGGAGAAACTATCAACTCCGAGGATTATACGAACTTATTATGACATTTCAAGCAAAAATAGTTGCATTTGACTGACAGGAAAGTGTTGTTTCATAAAGACAATGCACAATGCCCATTATTACAATCAAAATTAATGAATTAAAGCTTAAATTGCTACTCTATACCCTATCAACTTTCATTATTTTCTCAGTATTATTAGATTTAGTAATTCCAAGAGATAGTTTTTTTGTAATGTTGTCGTTTATCTATATTTCTAAATGATCCACTGATTATACAAATTAAATATTGTAATGTGAACTTGGAGTTGTTCACTATTCAGCTCGCAGTAGGGCGTCTTCTGACTTTTTTTGATTACTGTTGTTATACGATATTCATATTATAAATTAACTTTTTTTGGAAAATTATTCCATAAACTTTTTCCTCAAACTTTTCCAATCACGCACAAAATAGTATGTTACCTTCAACATTCATAAATAGCCATAACGGGTTAAGAATTTTACATCTCACTATGTCAATGATTCATGATCTATCCATTCAAAATTGATCATTTTTTTATCAGTTTCACTTCAGATATTGAATCTACTTCAATCTAAAAACTTCGATCAAATTTGTGATTTCTAAAATACTTCGTAGTTCTAATACTGTTTCTGTAGTTAGATCATGCCCAGTTGGTGTTTTGGATCTAAGTCTGTTTATATGTCAACAACTCTACCAACTTTTTTTTATATTTTATTCTTCTTTTTTGGTGATCAATAGGTCTCAGTTGTAGGTTTGCTTGGCTACCGTGACATCTGGATTTGATATATTGATATAAAATATATCAAAATGAAGGATGTGAATTTTGGGATTTTAATTTGTAGCTTCCGTGTTCATCGATTCGGACTTTTGTCAAAATTTGTAAATTATTTATTCTTTTGAAAATAAAACAACACTGCCTCTAAAATCTGTATAACATGATGTACCTAACTATCAATTACTGATATTGAGAATACTTTTTTTCATGTACAAAAGCTTGCAGTATAATGAAATGCTATGCCTTTACCTAATTACAATAAAAAATTGTAGAAATTTATTTTTTATTTTCCGATATAGCTTTTGATAATATGAAATAATACATTTTTCAACGACTGACACACTTTTACTTACCACTAATTTACTGCACATATACCTTCATTATTCGAAAGAAAAAACGTTTACCACGCAAGATTTTTCCGAAGTATCGATAATCGCAGGGGGCTAAATCTGGAGTATATGGCTAAAGTTCATCTAATTCGAAGCATGACGAACCTGTGACTAAATGTGTTATCCTGACTGAAGAAGATACTTTTGGGTAACCGTTTTTTTCTTCTGTTATAATTTTGGAGCTCAATTTGTGTTGTAAACACCTATAATAGATAAAAAATTTTTACGATCTAAGAAAGTGACTGATTAGCATCCAGACCCAAACAGGGTCCGATTATGTGTAGTCCCAGCGCCTTTGTCTGTGTCAGCTCATTTTGAGCCATGAGACATTGTGTATTATAAAAGTCTTTTGAAATGTCTACAAAACAGCGAAAATTTTTGCACATTAAGACAAAATTGATAGTAAAAAGTGACGAATAACTAACCAGCTATAAGAAAGTGTCATAGTAAACACTAGAGTATCTACTGCTATAACGGATGTATATTACAACGAATAAAAGGCGCTTATTTTGTGTTAAGGACAAACGTTTACTGTCAGAAATTTAGCGAAGCACATAATGTAGTCTATTGCTAATAATACATACATAATCTCATTGCCCTCACTCCTAAGTCGAACAAAAAAAAATGGTATGGCCGAACCATCCTTGTCTGTAAGCTGTTCAGGCTATTTTCGACCCCTTATAACTTCGTCGTGGATTAAATTAGAAGCCTGTGTTTCTAGTTCTTCAAATTTAATTCAATCTAAAACAGTAGTCAAAGTTCTTAATTTTTCCGCTCACCGATTGACCGATCATCAAAACTTTAAGGCACTTCTAGTAGACAAGCTTCAATTTTTTTGGATACAATTAGTGTTTAGTGTATAAATTAAATCACGGAAGGATTTCGTTTTCTGTTTCTGTTTTAATATGTGAAGCATATGGTATAAATATACACAATAGTCTCAATAATGCGCTGATGGATATCGGTTCTGCAGTATCAACATCTGGTCAAGCTTACGTGGTACTTACAAGAGCTACAAGTCTGGGCAGGTAACATATAATTAAAGTCGACTTTTACCTTCCAGACTTCAAAAATTGTAACATCAATGCCTCCCACAAAAACCCATAGAGACAGAGTGAGCTCTGAGAAAAACTGTTGCTGGAGTTCAAGAAAAAGTGAAAGACTTAGAAAATTTAGAAAAAAAATGAGACAGAGAGAGGGCTTTAAGAGAATTCGTTGTTGGTATTTAAGAATTAGAGGATACTGGAAAGAAATAAAGAAGGTCTGTCTATAACTCAGCTATTCTATCGTAAAAAGTTGTGAGATCCATGTAATACCAAGTCGATTGATTTATTCAGTCC
The DNA here is from genome assembly GCF_026230105.1 of Diorhabda sublineata. Taxonomy (NCBI): domain Eukaryota; kingdom Metazoa; phylum Arthropoda; class Insecta; order Coleoptera; family Chrysomelidae; genus Diorhabda; species Diorhabda sublineata. The sequence continues at coordinate 2,803,691 of NC_079476.1, forward strand.
CTACCTTCTGTCTTGAGTCATTTTATGGTGACCATATTAATATTAAAAATCTTTTATGTTCGAGTGAAATAGGTGTATTTATTGAGAGGCCAATCCGCTACCCGCCTTGGAAAGTTTTACGGTCCGCGATATTTATCAAACATTTACGGAAAAAAAATATTTTTGAGCCATTAGAATATTTTGGAATGCTCACTCAACGCGGAATCCGTATTATTAACAACAAAAATTAATTAAAGATGAAAACCTGCCAAATCAATTACGATGTTCAAATACAAACGTTTCTGTTCATTTACGAAAATTTCGAGAAACAAATAGTGAAATTATTGTGTATTAATAATTTAAAACTTATTTCATAATAATAATAATAATAATTTTCTGGTATATTTTTGTAATGTGGCTCGCTGAAATGTCAAACATTTTGAGTGTTCCTTTATTCACGTATTGTGGTTCAGTAGTCACTTCTATTTTAATCCTAACGATCGAGTTTTTGAAGGAATTACGTTATTGCCTTTTACTCCATTCAAAGAATTCAATAGAATCTCGGTATGTGCTCTGAATCGTCCTCTATCTGTCTACATTCTACAACAAATATAAGTAAATTCAATGTAATTTGAAATATTATTCGCTGGTAAGTTTTTTTTATCTTTCTAACTTTGCCTCCAATATATTGCCCACAACATTCCAGTTAGCTTTATAAATTGCCTTTTGTTTTAATGAAATTTTGTATTTTTTTATATTGCTTTAAGGATCAGAACGAATAGAATAGAACAGATTTATGTTTGGTTTTATCAAAAAACAATATATAAATACAGTGTTTTCATATGTTAGGGCATAAACTTCTCTTTATTCAAATCTGTTCTCCCTACCAGTTTCTTTTTTAATAATTTTTATCTGTATTCCAGTTTCCTTCCTCATTTGTTTTCGCAGCTTTAAAGCTTCCAAGTTCGAGTTAAGGACACCAAGGATTTAAGTTTTACAACCCCCATCTCATTAAATGGAAAAATTACCAATACTAGGTTATGAAAAAAAAATAATTGGGAAAGATATTATGAAAGAGCAATTTCTTTATTGTTTAATGAAATAGAGGTGTACCGGTTGAGTCCTTTGTGTGGTTGAACTCCAAACTAGCAGCTGTAGAACTACAATCAAAAAATAAAACGGGAACCCTGATGGAAATTACTAAAGAATGAACGAGTAGGTAGAACGGATTTGAATAAAAAGGATAATAGAGACAACTTGATTGTAGTGAGAAGTAGAAGACGATTTAGAATACATAACGAGATTTTATTGTCTTCGAATAGATTGGGAGGTTGGTAACAAATTAATTTCTTAAAAAATTCGAATGTTGAAATTAAAATAGAAGTAACAATACGTGAGCAGAGGAATATTCAAAATATTTAAAGAAAAACGTATCAAGCCGAATGGCATTATACAATTTGTATACAGAATGCATTTTTCTTTATTTTGTTAAAAAAATATGTGGCCCGTGGGATCATAATTTATTTCCAATGTGAAGTGAAGAGAAAAGTACAATAAGTGTGTTCAATAACAATGCATATGAATAACTTACAAATATTAAGTGCGTTATATTCAAATTATATATTTTTCAAAATATTTCCACAAATTATACTTGCAGTACCCTTATTTAGATGCCCGATTTTAATTGTAACATATTGCTGTTTTTTTTTTATTTATTTTGAATGTTGTGTTGTGAAATTTTTCGATGTTTCATGTTGGCTTGTAAAAGTTAGGTTATTATAAGTTGTTACAAAGTTTTAATAGAATTTTTCAATTAGGTTGATTTGAGGCATATGGATGAGAAAATTGGAAGCAATACCGTAGACGTAGGGGTGGATTTATCAGAGTTCTATATGAGTGTTGAATGGGATATACTCGAAGTACCAGCTGTAAGGTAAATATCAATTTTTTTTAAAGTTTCCGTGTCAGTTAAATAACAATCAACTTTTACAAAAGTGTCTATGTCAAACTAATTAAATTCAATGTACATAATAAACAAAAATACCTACTAAATAATGAACTTCAATCGAAGAACGTGCTTCAAAGAGATTGAAAGTATTTTATGTTTAATTTAAGATTTATTAATTTATGTTTAATTTTATGTTTATTTTAAGTTTTTATGTTAAAATTAAAAAAGACCATTTTTGTTTAAAGAAAACTTTTTTGTTACATCGCGAAAATGTGTCTGACTATTAGTATGTACTACGTATTGTTGCAGAAAAATTTGGCAAACAAACAAAGAGGTAATAAATAAGGCTTACTGTTAAAAAATTTACTAAATATATATTTCGAAATTTTTAAGCTCTGTTTTGTTCTTCTGCCTCTATTATTTTTACTATAACTTTTCATCCGTTTCTGTCCTCTGTTCAACCTCTCTATTCAGTTATTTCCATTCTTTTCCATTCTGTTTGCAATCATTCTGCACCATTTGTACAATCTTATCTTTGTTGCTTTCGAGATAGCTTTTGCTTTAAGAATATTATTCAAAGACCCCATTTTTCTATTTCTTTCCAATTTGGAACTCTTGGAAACATTTCTGTTATTTGTATTTTGATACATTTATTTCAATGACATTTTATTATTTTCCATTTTTTTTGAGATCAATGGGACTCGTCCGCTTTATTTATTTATTGCTCAACTTTTTTATTATACTGTCTTCATACACATATAGTCAATATAACTTTGGAAAAAGTACTAGAATACATCGGAACTTTTTTAATAAAAGCTTTAGTTTGTTTGTTTGTACATGCTTTCATTTCAAATGAGTTTCGAAAAAAACTTACAGACTTCCTCATCGTCTTGAAAACCACATACTAATTTTGTACCTTTTTGCAATTGAATTTTCATATTAATTCTCGTTACTGATACTGTGTAAAGAAGGAAATGTTTGCTGATGTTTCAGCATTTCTCAACTCATTGTATTAGAATGATTTTAGTAATACACAAATTAAAAATGATTTTTAAGTTTTACGCTTATTCATTTTTGCTTTAATGATCACAAATTTTATAATAAGAATTTAGCGTTAATGAAAGTACATTTACAGACGATTGTTCGAACTTAATTTTTATATTAGTCCTTTTCTGTGTCATTTACAATTAGGTAGATGTGATACATATCAAATATGATCTAATTAGTTACTGTAAAATATAAAATAACCGTAGTGAGTATTATTTACAATAATTATGAAAGTCACTTCATAATTATTTCTATCCTACATTAGGTAAATAACCAAGGGGTTGACGGCAGTATTTGCATTTAGGTAGGTGTCTTCAATTTTGAGAGGCATGATTATTTGATTTTCTCCAGTTTTAATTTGAATTATTAATTATTTGAGTGTACTAATCAAACCACGCTTGAATTTTTTATTGATATAGTTTTATTTTTCTTTAAAATGATGCCACGTTCGCTAAATTATTATTTTGAAAAACTTTCTGCTTCAAATGATTGTGGTATATTATAACCTACAACTATTTATGACAAAATTGAAAATTACCTGCAATAAAAGTATAGTACAGGTAGCGGAGACAAAAAATTGCTAAGAAGCCCATCCATTCCACTAATCTTAAAAGACAGTGGGTGTTATAGGCACAAGTTATAATCATGATCTTTAAATATGGTTTCAAGTTGAAAATATCAGCACCTGAAGCGTACGAAATGCTGAAACCTACGAGGATGGATAAGTACTTGGCCTGACCTACAGATGGCAGTAGTTACTCGAAAAATACCATCATATTAGAAGGTACACAATCCATACAGCATATGTTCCAAGTTTGAAGACTCCACGTTGTTTACAATTTATTTAGAAGCCATCAATAGTGAACGTTTTCAGTGAATTTGTAAATATGCAAAATATTGCTCATCGTTAGCCCAACTAATATGAAAGCTGAAATAAATTCAACTGTAGGTAAGACGACTTCTTCGTTATCAACAGTAGACCTGCGAAGACCAGCATCGCAGTGGTCGACCAAATGAGGTGACGACTCCAGAAATGTTGAAGAAAGTCCACAAAGTGGTACTGGATGATCGTCGACTGAAAGCTAGCAGACATTTCCGTATTTTAACTGGAAATTTGGATATGAGAAAGCTGAGTTGAAGATGGGTACCGCTTTTACTAACAATGGAGCAAAAACAGCGTTGTGAAGATGTGGCAATCGAGTATTTGGCAATGATTCACAAAAATAAATCTTTTGCACAACGCCAAGGTCCTGGTGTCAGTTTCTTGGGATAATTTTCATTGAATATATTTAAAAAACTGTGAACAGCGAGTAATATACAACGTTTGAGCAAAGAAATCAAGCAAAAACGGCCACATTTGGCTAAGAAGAAAGTGTTGATTCATAATGCACCAGCTCACACATCCTTTATTGAAATGACCAAAATTAATGAAATAAAGTAAATAACCTTCTGTGTTTCCGTTGTTTGGCCAGGTACTTAATAAGTGGTATAAGAGATTTCAAAGTAGAAATGCGTCGGTTAATGGTGGAATTCGACCTCAACAACAAATAAAGTTGAAAATGTAAAAATTGTTGACAAACTGGTTTAATCGAACAGGTTATCAATTATTAAATAGCTTAACGCAGTACTTATAATGTCCGAAGGATTCGATCAAACACTTACAAACTTTAAATTCTAAAAGGAGATATTGTGATGTTTCCGAAACGAAACGGAAAATGGCGAATTACTTTCTTTTTAACTGTGACATCGCTTCAATCCAGCAGTCTCCTTTTATCATTTAACAGATTTGGTACCATGCGACTTCTGACTTTTCCAAAAATTAAAAATAATGTGCTAAAGCTGTACAGATGGCAGACACATCTGGAGAAGCCTTCCAGAAATGCTGGATTTTGTACCCAAAGAAAACTTCCTGCAATTATTTTGTCTTTGTTTGTGACACCGAAAATTTCAATTTTTTCAATTTTAAAATGACTTTTTTCCCATTTTTTGCGGTAAGCTCCTATCTCTTTAGTCTAACAAACTAAAATTGAAATTAGTTAACTACACTAAACTGTTCTAAACTGAAAAATCACGATCTTTGTATAGGAAAATACGAACAACACTGAGGACATAAACTCAAATCTCTTCGAATTGTGGTCTGCATCATTTCTGTATAGTATTGAAGATGGATAATGCTTCTTTTATTATTGTGAAGAAATTTTACAAGCTTAGAAGTTTGCATGCGTCTCTTCCTGCACCGAATATTCACCACAAATGAGACTTGGGTACACCATTATAATATGACTAAACGAACGCCTATAAAGTGGAAGAAAAAAGACAAAGTCGCGCCAGTTAAATAGAAGGTGCCAGTCGAGAAGGTGTTGTGTATTGTGTTAATTGGGTTGGGAAACATTGGAAGACCCTCCTTATAATTAGTCTCGATTTGTTGCGACTATTCTTAATTTGATCCATTGGCGTGACCGAAAAGGTTTTACGAAAATGGCATCTAGAAGATGGTAATCTGGTAAACCTGGTAATCTAGAAAAACTGTAAAAAACTTGAACAGAACTGTAACTTGATAATAAAATTTTCTATAGCAAAATTACGCTTTACATTTAAACCAAAACCACCCTCGTACAACTCACGTTTAAATGAATGAAAGCAAAGTTAATGACATCTATGAGGCTACATTGAGCCGAGTATATTTGATACAAGGTTGATGCAATACGTCTTAGACACCGGTTGGTTCTATTTTAAAAAATAAAAAACATTTCATATTTGTGAAGCTAAATTTTGAACACTACAGATTGTAATACGTGTCAAAGATTTGCTGATTTTTTTTATTGTCAACCCATTCAATACGGAGAGCGTGCCGGCGCGCTCTTCGATTCCTTTCCCACTGACGGTGCACGTGCGGGCACGCTCTCCTTTCCCTTCACCAATAACGGAGAGCGTGTCGGCGCGCTCGTTTCCCTTCTGAAGTGAAGTGAAGTAATTAAATGAGTACAAGCTATGGGTGAGAACACGTTTGCTAAAATCCGTATTGACATTGAAAAATTCCGAGAATCTTGAGCTATACACAGATCACTCTTCAGGAGATCATCCGCAACACTCAAACGATACGGCGGATGGAAATCGTCGACAGTAACGGAAGTATACGTAGAGCAATCACTTGCAAACAAACTCAAATGTAACAAAACAAACATTTCAAGCTGAAGAAAATAACAATGTACAAATACCAAGTACTAGTACATTTAGATAAGTCACAAATCAAAAAGTAGAAATATTGAAAATTGCAAAAATTGTATATTTACTCTTAATATTAATGGTACAATTAATAATATTTAAGTTAAGTTATTCCCAATTACTAGTTCGTAAGTTTTTTCATGAATGTAAAAAAATATTGTATGTAACTCGTGCAAAAAATGTTTGTTGCACTCAAGGTCTTGTCAAACTCGGCCTAACGGCTTCGTTAGACAAATTCACGTCGTGTGCAATAAACAATTACTTTTTGATCATGTTACATAAATAACTATTTTGGTTTGTTATTTTATAGTATAAAATTTGTTTCATGATATAAACGTTCGTTAAAGTTTGCAAGACTTTTGTTGAAAGATATAATATTCGAATAATTTATTTCTGCTACGTTTTGCATAACTTTTAATAAACTTCCTGCGTTTACGTGATATGATAACCTCAAAATAATTTTGGGAATTAGCCGAAACTTATCGTGCTTTTTAGTACTAGCAGATAAGATAAATTGTTTGGAAATTCCGTCGCTATCTCTAATATTTTTCATTCTTTATTACAGGAATGAGAAATTCTACACATGCTGTGATGAGCCATATCTAGATATAACTTTTAACATAACAATGAGAAGGAAAACTCTTTTCTATACAGTGAACATCATAATTCCGTGTATGGGCATTTCTTTTCTAACGGTTCTCACATTTTATCTACCATCAGATAGCGGCGAAAAGGTAAAACATTAGTTTTAGGAAATTTCGGAATTACATGCCGTTACTAAGTTATCTAAGTATGTAGTTCAACAACTAAGCTGTACGAAATTTCGAAGCTATTGGGCCAACTCAGCGTCGATTCAATAGTATGTAAACATTACTCAAAATACCCCAATCGAGCGCAGAGTTTTAAAATCAGAAAATCTACTTTGTTCAACTTTCACTATTTAATGTAATTAATAATACAAATAATAATATTAATGATAATTATAGAAAATAATTTATTGGGTATTAACATACGCCTGTTATATCTAGAGGTTTGGTTAGAATAGAAAAATTTATGCTAAATATAATGGGGTGAGGGTAAATATGTTAAAAGGAAAATCTGGAGTATCATATATGTATCAAACAATCACAATAAATGATCTTAATAACGAAAATAAGAAGTAAAACGAAACGACTTGGAGCTGAATCAGTTTCATAGCTTCGCATATGAAAGTAATTAACTAAACATCTTAAGTAATCAAGGTCATAACCCTTTTACAAGGGACAAATCTGAATGATGTGTTCTAGAAATTAGGATGTTCATTAGCTGCAAATTCAAAAAGCAGTGGAGTGATTAGTTTGTCGTTTGAAAAACTGTGTAAGTAGTCTCGTAATAAAAATTTATATTGGAAATTGGTACTAAGTTAAAATTATTTCCTGTTAACAGTACCTGAATTAACTGACCCGGCAAACGTTGTTTTGTCATATAAAATATTTCTAGGGAATTTCTAGTGTAGAAAAAGAGGCATGGACCGCTGTGAGCGATGAGCGAATATAAAAATAACGAAAACACCTAACATTTTTTATTTTATTTATCATAATTTATTCATTAAAATTATGTATATCATTAATTAATTAGCCCATCTTTAGCTAACACAAACAAACTGGATGGTTTACCCACTTGCCACGTATAATTGTCCGTGGGAAAAACATGGTGTTTCCAAATCTAAGCCACAAACAGACATCGTTTGGCCTTGGGACTTATTGATGGTCATTGCAAATGCCAATCTAATCGCACTTAATACGTTGAAATTGGTGGTAGTAATATATTTTTAATAGTTTCAAATTACGAAACAAAATTATCGGAGATCCAACCTTCAATTGTAAATTATGCGGTGGTATGTCTGGCTAATCCAGTGAGCTCAAAAATTCTGCCGGAAAATTTACAGCTTCGCTGTCATCGCAAACTGTATCACTATGTATGATACCCTGGCAACAATTGTTGTATCTTCAAATTTAAATCCTCAACGTCCACATTTTTTACCGCTGAAATTGCTCTTTCTGCAAGCCATTCATGATTCATGTACTGTGTGTGTACACCGGGAAATATTTGTTCGATGAGAGCATCTAGCGAATTAATGATTGTGCAGAAATCGGTCGGTAATTTTACGCATGCAGTTTCATCTATAGTAACGTTTCCATCACCGATATCTAAGAGTTCTTTTGAGAATTTTTAAGCGAATGGATCTTGAAGCATATTTACTTTCAGCTGTACTTTCTCAACATTATGCCACAATTGCGATGATTTTAAGCAAGCATTGATCTCATCAGCGTATGTTGAACGTGGAATGACGGGAAGTGTTTGTCTGAAATCACCTGAAAGTACTAACAGAATGCCACCAAATAGTTTGTCGTTGTTTTTAATATCTTTCAATGTCCTGTTCAACGCCTCAAACGAATGTTTGTGTGCCATAGTGGATTTTATCCAAAAAATAAAAATAAAATGTTGGCGGTGGACAACCCTTATCACTTAGGGGTATGAAAATGATAAAAATCAGTCTAACCGTTTCGGAGGAGTATGGTAACTAACATTATGACACGAGAATTTTATTATATAAGAATGCAGCATTTTCCCAACATGCAATTGTGCTTTGTAAGCTTTGTTTTATACGAGTGCTGCTACGTAAGTTTTAAGATATGACGTGAATACGTCAAATCTGACATTTCCATCAGGAAGTTAGTTACTTGAAACTCATCTTAGTAAAAAAATTGAATTTAATCGTAAACATTTGCGTGCAATGATTCTCTATGACTTTCCATATGGATTGAACCAACAACAGTGTGCCGATCAAGTCGCTTTGACTTTTGGTGATGAAGCACCATCTGGAGCCATCATATTTTGCTGGTTTTCCGAATTCAATCATAGTCGTACTTCTCTACAGAATGAATTTCGTCAAAGTCGTCCAAAATTGATTGTTGTGTCAAAAAACATCGAAGCTGTGCGTAAATTGATATTGCAAGATCGTCATGTGACATACCGTGATATTGAGACATATTTGGGCATTAGTTCTAGTAGTATACATTCAATATCACATGACCATTTGACTGTCAGAATGATTTGTTCGCGTTGTACTTCATATAATTTGAAAATTGCTCGAAAAAAGCTCGTGTCGATTGGTTGTATGTTGAAAAATTTCAATCGTCGTGCTTCAAAAGACGACGAATCATGGATCTATGTATATCTATAACTAAACAACATTGACTTTATGGATATTTTGAGAGCCAAATCTACCAAAAATATTTGCGAGCGCGAGCGTTTTTGTTTATAGATCACACTTCGTAATCTAATCGTACCGAACATCGAGTTTGTCATATATTAACAGCATTTGAAAGAAATATTTTTTAATTTGAACTGATCAGTTATTTAATTTAAATTATTTTCAGGTGACGTTGTCAATATCTATCCTCATTAGTCTCCACGTTTTCTTTCTTTTGGTTGTTGAGATTATTCCTCCCACATCATTAGTCGTACCGCTTTTAGGAAAGTACTTGATTTTTGCTATGATATTAGTATCAATAAGGTAAGATAATACGTATATATAAGAGTTTCCTCAATATACACATAATATATCTTTCATTTCTAGTATATGCGTTACAGTAGTAGTTCTTAACGTCCATTTTCGGTCTCCCCAAACGCACAAAATGTCGCCGTGGGTGAAAAGGGTGTTTATCCATATTCTTCCTAGACTTCTCGTTATGAAACGACCGACTTATATTTTCGAAACAAGGAGGTACATTTTTTTCAAATAAAAAACGAGGAAGAAAGGAAAATCGTCGAAGTTCGAAACTGTGCAACAATTTAAAACTTGCAAGTACTAGTTGAAATGTTTATTGTTGTAGTTTGGTCCCAGTTAGCCCTCTGGTACTCAAGAATGTGTTGTGATTAATACTTTTTAGATAAAGACATCTTTTTGTGAAGTTCATATACGAATTCTTTTACACTGGAAAGGAGACTTGGAGAAGCTGGTATTTTTGAAACGATGGCAGCGAGGAAACCTCTCTCAAGACGCCAAAATAAAATTTGGAATTTGCAGTGGACTAAAGAACATGAATATTGAACGCATGAAGAGTGGGAGAGGGTTGTATTGGAATAATGAATCGAAGTTTGAAGTTTTTAGGTGTAAAAGAAAATTGTTTGTGCGCAAGTTGATCCGAAATTAAATTGAGCGCGGGTTTTCGAAATTTTGGAACTTGTATCTCAAAAAAATGTTTAAACGCGAATAACTCGAAAACTAAGAGGAATTCGAAGAAAACTAATCCAACAAAAAATGTAGAGTATTAAATTTTCTACAAAAAAGGTTTCTAGTTATTTTTTCGTTGGAGTTACTATTTTTGAGTAAATCTCCCTCAACGCCGAAAGCCGGAGCATCCGCTCGCGAATTCCCGCTAGTGCAAATTGTAATTAATTTACATTCCAAGTGCACATGGAAACTGCTCTAATTCTTGGTTAGGTTAGGCTACTTCGTATCCAAAAAATCAAAATGCATCATGATGGTTAAGATTTCTATTTTTTACTATGTAAATTTTCGAAAATCTTGCGAGATGAAGTTATATGTTGACCACATAAGCACTTGAAGTTTCAATGGATTTATTTCATCACTCGACATATTAACAAGCAAATCCAACGAGATATTTGTCGTTCGTGTTATTATCAATATTTTCATGTATATAACACACACGAACTACTTCTTGGTTTGAAATTAGCTAACTTTTAAAAAACGCAATTATGAACGTTATCTTCGTTCTCGTTTGATTATTATTTCAATATTCACAGACTTCTTAATAGTATATCACAAAAATGTGGGTACTCATTTTAAAGCTTAGAATCTCAGTTTCAAGTTTATACAAAAACATCCTTATTCTTACAATTTTGGAAATGCAAGAGAGTTCAAAGTGTCCCGTTTTTCCGTAAATATGTTCTTGAATGTCCAGTAAGTAAATTTATTAAAAAAATTTGCATTTGTGAAAACACGTTACACAGTGTCAGGGCCGGATTAAGATTTATAAGGCCCGGGGCTAAAATAATGACGGGGCTCCGTTAAGGAATTCGAAAACCAGGAAAAATTCACAAAATAATATCAATACGTTAGATTTGTGGTATCAACACATCAAAAAATACAGAATGATTTCAAAATGATGAGGCCATCTTGAACCTGGGGGACGGGGCTATAGCCCCCCAAGCCCCTAGCTTAATCCGGCCCTGCACAGAGTTGATTGCGAGTCGTGACATTGTATTAGATATTTGGTTTAAGAGGACGAACGCTTTCTTCTCGTCTCTTTCCCATGAATAATCTTTCCACCTGCAGAGATGATCACAACATCAAATGCGCGCGCGCAGACGACGTGTTTAGAAGTAAAGCCGCGTTTGTACAATTTAAGGAGAATATCTTGCTCTACAGTTTTGGATTCGGCACTTTTTTTCGAATTCTACGTAGTTTTCGAGTTATTCGCGATTCAAAATATTTTTGAGCGTTCAAACACATTTTATAATGGAAATTTTAAGGTTAGGAAAATATTCTGTACAGAATGTTGTGCTCCACATATTTTGTTCTGGCAGTTTGTATGGAAAACCTCATAGTTTTCGAGTTATCAATTCAAAATGTTTTTGAGTACCTGAACCTATTTTACGGTAAAAATTTTGAGGCTAGGAAAAAATGTCTGTAGCTCAATCTGTAGAGTATTTTGTGCTGTATATTTTTTGCTCCAAAACTTTTTTTTTCGAACTTCTCGCAGTTCTCAAATTTTGAGGCTAGGAAAAAATGTTTGTAGCTCAATCTGTAAATCTGTAGAGTATTTTGTGCTGTATATTTTTTGCTCCAAAACTTTTTTTCAAACTCCTCGCAGTTCTCAAGTTATTCACGATTCAAAATATTTTTGAGCGTTCAACACATTTTATAATGGAAATTTTAAGGTTAGGAAAATATTCTGTACAGAATGTTGTGCTCCACATATTTTGTTCTGGCAGTTTGTATGGAAAACCTCATAGTTTTCGAGTTATCAATTCAAAATGTTTTTGAGTACCTGAACCTATTTTACGGTAAAAATTTTGAGGCTAGGAAAAAATATCTGTAGCTCAATCTGTAGAGTATTTTGTGCTGTATATTTTTTGCTCCAAAACTTTTTTTTTCGAACTTCTCGCAGTTCTCAAATTTTGAGGCTAGGAACAAATATCTAGAATACTTTTTTGTAGAGAACTTTGTACTCTACATTTCTTGCCACGGTAGTTTTTTTGGAATTCCTCATAGTTTTCGAGTTGTTCGTGTTTCTTAATTTTTTCCAGTTTCAAGTTCCAAGCTGCTAGACTTATTCAGTATCCTAAAACCTTCCAGAATCTACTCGAAGAAAATCAAAACGGCCTAATTTCATTTAGGGCTTTGGCTCAAAATCACCTAATTTGCCTGTACTATATCTACTTATGTTCTTCATAATTCTAATATCATTATCAATGGTTTTGTTTTTATTTGTTGTAAATCACGCAAATTAAAGGGTGGAGTTTTGACCGGTGATGTAAATATAAAAATATATTCAAGTTAATACCTTTACTCTACTGAAACATTAGAATCAACTTGTTTGTCCTATTAATTCCACAAATAATTGAATATTATTAGGATTAGCATTACCAAATTTCACTTGTTGAACTGTGACCTTATAAAGGTCCTGAACATTCACTCGATCGTCAGTTCTTTCAATTTGTTAGTGATAAAGTCAACAGGTTGATATTCATACAAAGTATGATATCAAGAAATACGGATAATGAATTTATAACAGCAATTACTTGGGCATCTTTTTCAACTAATAACTCTCATACCTACATTTGTTACGACAAGCCAACCAAGTTTCTGTATCTTCCTAACTGCTTTCTAAGAGTTGAAGTCACAGAGGTAGCTGAATTCAAGGAATTAATCGGATTACTTTACTTGTGATATGAACTCGATTTGATAATATTACCACTATAAAAATATACACAAATATTCACCTGACGATTCCTATCCAAACAAAATTTTTTTCGGGGCGCTTGGTGTGTTTTGATTGAATCCAGTAGAGCTTTTCCTAAATCCAGTAGCGAAAATTGTGCCGATTTACTGTACCACTTAAACAAAACGGTGATTCGATTGAAAATACGATTCCTTTTCTAAAATTTCGTAAACAAGTTGAACTTTATATGGGTGTAGTTGTTTTTTCTTTAAAAACTTTACTACGTACGATTGACTAACATTTTGTTGTTAGCCAATTTCTGTTGTAGTTGCGTGAGGGTTTTTTGCATTGTTGCTTAGTCCTGGTCTTCCAGATTTTATTGTTATGTATTTTATTATGTATTTGATCTCTCAGATGAATTGTGTCCGACCAGGAATCATAATGTGCCTGTCGGAGGGTTAAGCACGTTCTGGATTGTCAATCTTATATTACAGCCTCTTTAGTGAGGTCGTAGTTTACGTTACTGTTGTAAATATGTGGTTTTCAACAGCGAATCAACATTAAGTTTTGTTTCATGTTAAAGAAAACGCACATGAAGCGTAAGAAATTTGGAAACCTATGTAGTGATAATGTAGTAACTTTGAAGACTGTTTGTAAGTGACATAAGCGATTTAAAAGTAGAAATGAGTGAGTTAAAGGTGGCCCTCGACATTAATAATGGTCGAAAATGACAAAAACGTTGATAAAACATAATTTTTTGATGTTTGTGATACGGAACGGAAAATGTGCTTGATTTGGCACCATGAGACTTCTGGATTTTCCAAAAAAATTTAAAAAAAATGCTAAAATAGAATTGTTTTATGCAACTATTGTCATTTACAATGTTAAGAGCGTGCAGATGGAGGCCATTTCTGAAGAAGCATCCCAGAAATGCTTTCAGTCACGAATTCAATTTAAAAAGAAGTACAAGAAAATCAATTTGAATCTTATTGAATTGAAATCAAACAATTTCCTATCCAGCAGATTCTCCTTTTTCTTTTCCCTTATTTTTGATGTTTATTTGTTACCGCTGTTTATGTTCACAGTATTTGAAATAGCGTCGTTGTATATAGTTGAGCGAAAATAGTTGAAAGCCTCTTGATATTTTGATATCCTTTCTTCCTCAAAGTCTTTAAATTACAAGAAATGAAATCAAATATTTCAATTTGATATCAATGTTTTAATTTATTTTTTGCAGTAAGTTCCTATCTAGTCGATTTATTTCGAGAAGTCGGCAATATTCAACTTGCCTTTATCCATACCGGACAACAGTCCAAAGGGAAGATAGTCCGAAAAAAAGATACTTGACAAGTAGTAGGACACCCAGTAAGGAGGACTTATCTCCAAGGTTAGTAATCGATTTTTTCGATTAGATATTTCCACTCTACATGTACTAAAATTAAATAATGAAATGAAATAAGTTCTATTGGCAGATGATCCTGATAATAGATTTAATTCAGAATTTTTTTCTATTGAAAATTTTATGATGAATCAAATATTTAAGAATTCTGATGCTTCCATGCTGTTTTAAACTTACGAACAAGGTTCCACAGATTTTATTGATATATAAAAATTAAATAGTGAATTGGGTTGATTCGATAATATCGTGGATATTTTTTAAACAATAGGTATCATTATGTACTAGCTTCAAAAGCTAAGTTGGTATTTCAGGAACCGTTGATCATATTTGAAATGTACACCCTGTTTGTACTACCACTATATCAACACTTACAATCACACTCTCTGACGCGCGTTTCGATAACCAAGTTATCATCTTCAGAGACTGAAGGTAAACGCGCGTCCGACAGTGTAGTTGTGAGTGTTGATGTAGTGGTACGATTTCCAGTGTATTCAGCATGTTGAATTGAAACGATTAAGATAATAAATTTATCATCAGCGACCATCAATACGGCTTCCGTAAAGATAAATCAACCAGGCACCTTTTGGTCTATGTCACTAACGTATGGACTGAAGCTATAGAAAAGTATGAGGAATCCAGAGGACATATCAAAGGCTTTTGACAGGATTTGGCATGACATCCTTCTAAATAAATTGAAATAGTACGGTTGGTCGTCCTCACTAAACGGCTAGCTTAGTAGCTTTCTCTAAGACCGATCCATCTAAGTCGCTGTCAATGGACAAACCTCAGAAAAGTTTGAGGTCAATGCTGGTGTTCCCCAGGGATGCATATTGTCACCTACTCGACAAAACTACAAACCAGAAAAGCTGGTACTGCAGCTTACGATTGGGTCCTGCCTGAACATAATCTATCACCATCACCGCCAATTCGCTTGGTATAGTAACGTGGCTGTTTTAGCTAAGACACCTTAACAAAAACTTTAAGCTCTCTATAAGGCCAAAAAGCTATATATTCGCTACAGCTTCTAATCCTCTCCAAGGCCCAAATTCGTCTATTTTTGCTTGCTATTGCTGGCACATTTAGAGCTCGGCTTTCAAGCGACAGACGCTTTTCCGAGCCTAGAGCAGTTGTTGTAAAACCTACTCAACGGGAAGTCCTGCAGACCCCCATAACTTCAATTTATCGGGATTAATTTCTTTGGAGAAGTACAAACTTGTGGGAAATGCTACCAATCACTACAGCCTTGTATAAGAAAATGTTTTTAATTACGAATATACTTTAAAAAAAATTTGATAATTTGATAGAAGCTCTTTCGGTTTAAATGCGTGTTAACAACATTCACGACTTATCTAGTACAGTTCTGCTATTACGTCTCGGTAGCGAATTGGATTTGACCTGAAAATTATGATAGTAATCGATAATTAAGCACGTAAACAAGTAAACAACAGTGAAATATCGAATTATAACTAGAGATTATGTAAATATTTGATGCATAGTTTTAATCTAATAATAGCTAAAACATTATTTATAATGTGATGATGGACTGAAATTTCAAATTTCGAAGCGGAGAAGTTAAATCTGCAGAGGGAGTAGAAATTTTCACATTACCGACGATTATAATGATAATGTCAAAAGCACTGAAGATGATCTACGTCCAGGTCGCCCTGTGACTGTTTCAACTCCGGAAACGGTGACCAAAATCAACCAATTGTGCATCCAGACCGTCAAAAGGGTATTCGGATGACTGCCGAGACTGTAAAGGCCGATAAAGAACGCTTAGAAAAATTTTACACTAGGTATTATACATGGTAAAAGTCTGTGCGAAGGTGGTGCCAAAAAATCTGACTCCTGACCAAAATCTATTACGTCAGCGGGTCTGCTCAGACTTCCTTGGAAGTCTGCTTTGAATGGGACCCTGTTTGAGTCGATGGAAACGGTAAAGCAAAAAACGGCAGAACTCCTAAAGGCACTCACCAAATAAGACTTCCAGCACTGCTTCGATCAATGAAAAAACGTATGGAAAGGTGTGTGGTGAGGGGAATGGAGTATATTGAAGAGGAGCATTCGATGTAGAATAATTTTTATAATAAAACCCTTTTTCGTAACCCATCTCGATATTTAATAGCCAGACCTCGTATAAACTAGAATGACTCTCTATAATTGCAATTTCATAGTAAGTCTCCTCTGTGATGAGTATTATAAACAAAAAATTTTCTCCTTTCTCTTCAAATTGCTTCAGAAGACGCGTCAAACTTCCCAGTGTGAATTTCTGCTCGAAATTCAGAAGGCTTGGCACCCTCTGATGCCCAAATCTTCAGCAATATCGCGTACAATACTGCGTCGTTCTTCCAAAATGAATTCTCTTCGCTAGCACTTGTACTGGAGGGGACTTCCCGGTCGGACATCATTTTCGATAAATTTCATATCATTTTTGAGCTGAAACCGAATAATAATGCGTTGCGCAACAAATACTGGTTCATCCTTTCCGCTCATGGCTATAAGTACATTAAAAAACGAGGTTAAGTGGTCACGACTGTTCTATACGCTTCGTAATAGACCAATCTAACATCTAGTGGAGTATTGCCACTTTTGAGCGGTTTCTACAATAATGTAACCATATTTACCAAATTACCAATAATTTATAATAATTTATAATTTAGTCTATAAATTTGGTACCAAATATGATATATATATATATATATATATATATATATATATATATATATATATATATATATATATATATTAATCGGGTTAAAACGTTCTTCGCCGTCTTCCGATTCCCAGTTTCCATTTTTCTCGATCTTCCCAAAGATCTTCTTCCAATCCTCTCTCTCGAATATCCTTCTCGATACCTTCTCTCCAACTTAATCTTGGTCTTCCTCTCTTTCTTCTTCCTTGTGGTGCCCAATTTAAAATTTGTTTGGGTATGCGGGCTTCAGGCATTCTTTGGACATGTCCGTACCATCTTAACTGATTCACCCTAATGTCTTCCGTAATCGTGTGTTGCACCTTCATGGTCTCCCTGATTCTGTCGTTTCTTATTTTTTCCAGTCTTGATATTCCTGCCGCGACTTCGCTACTATATGTTGTTATACTTTTTATTATGCTATTATATATTCGATGTTTGTTTTCCTTGGATATTTGTTTGTCCCACAATACACTATTTAGTTGTCTTATTGCTTGTCTTCCTTGGTTATTTCTTTGTGCTATTGCTTCATCTAATCTTCCATAATTAGTGATGATCATGCCTAGGTATTTGTATTTTGTACAATGACTTATTTTTTGTTGTGTTTCTTCAAGTATTAAATTTTGTTGTTCTCCTCCAATACACATATATTCCGTTTTACTAAAGTTTACTTCTAGACCCCTTTTCCTCTACTAGCTTTCTTGTCATATATTCTAAGTCTTCGTAGTCCTGTGCCAAGATTATTTGGTCATCTGCAAAACACAGGGTATATGGTGTGGAATCGATTAGTGGAATGCCCATGTTCTTACATTTCCTTTTCCAGTGTGCTAGTGCGTATTCCAGGTATATCTTGAAGAGTGTGGGCGACAGACAGCATCCTTGTTTTAACCCCTTATTGATGGAGAATTCTTTTGAGACCTTGTTTCCTATTTTTACTTGTGATTTACTGTTTTCATAAAGCTTTTGTACTGCTTTTATTAGGGCCGCATTTATATTTGTTCTTTCCAAGGCATCCCATAGTTTTGTTTGAGGTACGCAGCCATATGCTTTTTTAAGATCAACATACAAAAGGTGGAGTTCTTGATTTTTGGCGGTTTTCTTATCAATTATTTGCGAAATCGTAAATAAATGATCAATAGTCGACCTCCCCGCTCTAAAGCCTGCCTGTTCTTCTGCCTCCATGTTGCAAAATTCCTGTTCGATTTTGTTTTTTATGATTTTTCCATAAATTCTGGATATTGTACACATCACTGTAAGTCCCCGGTAGTTGTCGCAATTTTCTCTGTCCCCTTTTTTATATACGGTAGTCATATAAGATGTTTTCCACTCTTGGGGTAGCGTTTCACCAAATATGAAATCATCCTAAATAAAATGAAGTATTTTTGTTCAGGATCATTTGTTAGAACTTGATATATCGCGCCTGTTAAAACAGAATCTTGGTATTTGGTTCAAAACTTACTATTCAACACAGATTAACTGTTTACATTTAGAAGCAATCTATAATTAAAATCATAAATGCCAAATGGGACGGGTATACTTCATATACATTGAGTACGCCGCCGGATTTGATTTAGAACGTTTAGAATTAAAATCATTGTTGAATACGGAAAGGAACTGGCAATGGCAACACCGTTACAATATTATGAAAAAAAAAAAAACAAAACCTTGAGTGAGGTCCTAAAACTGATTCGCAATCAGACTTGCAAACAAAGCTACAACATAGATTACATTTGAAACCGAACGATGTTGAGTATCCGTTAGTGTAATTGTTGCAACTCTTCTTCATCTCTTTTTTTGTAAGTTTCTTCTTACTGAATTTCACCTTTTTATTTGGGTTCCTTTTTAGGCGTTCTTTCTTGATTTCCTCTGCTTTAGCCTTCTGTCTTTCGTTACTTCCTCCAACTGATCCTTTATAGGAGTGCTAGTATGAATAGCAGATTTTTTTCTTCCTAATATTGTGTTTCGATATCAATAATTAATAATAGGCAATTCAACGGTGTCTTTGTGAATCAACTATACAATAGAGATGGCGGATTTGTTTGTAAAAGTATCCAATCTATAAAGCATATTTTCCAAGTTTGAAGACGCCACGTTGTTTAAGTATTTGTTTGGTAGCCATCAATAGTTTAAATTTTCAGAGACCTTAGCCCAACCAATATAAAAGCTGAACTAGATTCTACTCTTAGTGATAGTGCTCCTTCGTTACCAACAGTAGAATATTACATAGTAGAGTTTAGACGAGACCGCACGACCTACAAAGATCAGCATCGCAGCAGACAATCAAATGTTGAAGAAACTCTGGACGGTCTTCGATTGAAAGTGCACGAGATAGCTGACATAGTAGGCATTTCAAAAAGTGCTGTACTTTCTGTACGCATTTTAACTGGAAATTTGGACATGAGAAAAGTGTGCGCAAAAGGAATGTAGTGTTTAGTTCAACCAGCTCTAAATAAGGCAAAGATCGTTCCATCTGCGGGCAAGGTCATGGCGTCTGTTTTTTTGTGATGCGCATGGAATAATTTTCATTGACTATCCTGGAAAAGGAAAAACTATCAAACACTATCGCTATAATGCAAACTTTTTCAACGTTTTAGCGAAGAAATCAAGCAATAACAAAGTGTTGTTCCATCAAGAAAATGCACCAGCTTACACGTCCGTTATTGCCCAAAATTGATGAATTAAAGTTTGAATTGCTACCTCATGCACTTTATTCGCCAGATTTAGCCCTCTCGAATTAGTTTCTGTGCCCTGTCTTGAAAAAATGGCTTGGTGGTCAACGATTTTCCAACAATATAGTGATGTTGGTAGTTAATAACAATTGACGATTCTTATTATAAAAAGAGTATCGAACATCGCTAGGAAAAGAGTATGAATCCGAAAGAAGATTACTTCGAAACTTATAATGCGAAAGATAGTGAAACTTTCAACAGAACAGGAATACATTTCGTTAAATTAAACACGTTCCTTCTACCAATCTCCATAAACTACACCCCGTCGCTACGTACTGATGTTATTTTATTGTTTGTAGATATGTGAGAAACCAATTAACGACAGCTATTTACTTCATGAATTTTCCCACTTTAGCAACTTGTTCCAGTGATATTCATGGTATATATAATGCCTAGTTGTTTGTGAAGTACTTGGATCGATAAAGTGTGATTAGTTGGAACATTCAATATGCTAATCTCTATAATTGCTATTCTGTAATGTATCTGTTAAAGTGTTGGATAATTATTGATCTGACAGGTTACCAATATATTGTGGTCTATAACAGAAACGTCCTTCTCATATATATATCCTAGTCGTCCCATTAGCATATTTCGTTCAATAAACTAAAAGAATAACTCAGATCGGCTACCACAAAAAATAACCTATTAAAGCTGCGCGAAATTTTTCAATATAATAAAAAATTATTATTAATTAACTACAGTAAATAATGAAAACAACTAAAGTTTCCTGAAAACATGTTTGTTGCATATTAAAATACATCTTATATATTAAAAAAATTGATGATTTCCATTCCGAGTCCGTTCAGGCGTTCTACCCAACCGATTTGCTTGATTTTTTTTTCAATGAAGGGTATTGATGCACAGGTCAGCCATCAACCATCGGATTTCATCTAATTTTCACCATTCTCAAGTTATACTCAAATGCGATTTCCCCCTGTACATTACTTATGGGAGTTTTTCACATAAACAGGTTCTATCCTCAATATCTCAGGTTCTATTCAAGATAGAGACTTCGTTTTGGTTTAAGAACACTCGCTGAAACACCTTCTTTCTTTTGAGTTTTTGAACACTTAAATGGGTTGAGTTGGAGAGGAGCTAGGTGCGGACATTCAATGTGGAGTTATGGATTTTTGTAGGTTTTTGGCAATTTTTCTACATTTAAAGATCTATATCTCAGGTTCTAATATAGCTACAGAGTTTGTTTTAGTTTAAGAACACTCGCTGAAACATCTTCTTTCCTTTGAGTTTTTGAACACTTGAATGGGTTGAGTTGGAGAGGAGCTAGGCGCGGACATTCAATGTGGAGTTATGGATTTTTGTAGGTTTTTGGCAATTTTTCTACATTTAAAGATCTATATCTCAGGTTCTAATATAGCTACAGAGTTCGTTTCAGTTTAAGAACACTCGCTGAAACACCTTCTTCCTTTTGAGTTTTTGATCACTTAAATCGGTTGAGTTGGAGAGGAGCTAGGCGCGGACATTCAATGTGGAGTTATGGATTTTTGTAGGTTTTTGGCAATTTTTCTACATTTAAAGATCTATATCTCAGGTTCTAATATAGCTACAGAGTTCGTTTCAGTTTAAGAACACTCGCTGAAACACCTTCTTTCTTTTGAGTTTTTGAACACTTAAATGGGTTGAGTTGGAGAGGAGCTAGGCGCGGACATTCAATGTGGAGTTATGGATTTTTGTAGGTTTTTGGCAATTTTTCTACATTCAAAGATCTATATCTCATGTTCTAATATAGCTACAGAGTTTGTTTTAGTTTAAGAACACTCGCTGAAACACCTTCTTTCTTTTGAGTTTTTGAACACTTAAATGGGTTGAGTTGGAGAGGAGCTAGGCGCGGACATTCAATGTGGAGTTATGGATTTTTGTAGGTTTTTGGCAATTTTTCTACTTTTAAAGATCTATACCTCAGGTTCTAATATAGCTACAGAGTTCGTTTTAGTTTAAGAACACTCACTGAAATACCTTCTTTCCTTTGAGTTTTTGATCACTTAAATAGGTTGAGTTGGAGAGGAGCTAGGCGCGGACATTCAATATGGAGTTATGGATTTTTGTAGGTTTCTGGCAATTTGTCTACATTCAAAGATCTATATGTCAGGTTCTAATATAGCTACAGAGTTCGTTTTAGTTTAAGAACACTCGTTGAAATACCTTCTTTCCTTTGAGTTTTTGATCACTTACATCGGTTGAGTTGGAGAGGAGCTAGGCGCGGACATTCAATATGGAGTTATGGATTTTTGTAGGTTTTTGGCAATTTTTCTACATTCAAAGATCTATATGTCAGGTTCTAATATAGCTACAGAGTTCGTTTTTTTCTACTAGAATGATTTCTGATACTTATTTAATGGATTCGATGCGAGCGAAGCCGCGGGTAAAAGCTAGTTGCTTCTTAAAAATAATATCGTCCAAATGTAAACCGTTGAGCTCACGGCTTTAATTGAATCGAGCACTAAAATGCTCAGGATGACGTTAGCATAAGCTTTAACTTTGACATAACCTCACAGGAAAAAGTCCTCTCCTGTAGACCAATTTATCAGGGAAAATTTCACGAATTTGTATCAGGGGTCTACTGGACAAGTTTGAAGTTGCTCCATCGTTCAGAGCGAACATCCAATCCATCCACAGACTTTTATACTGGGAGTTTTTTCCAATTTTCAATGGTCATATCCAAGCTCTTCATGTATCAATAATTTATTTTTCACGAAAGGTTTATTAAAAAGTGGCAAATGGCAAAACTTAATTTCTTCATCACGACAAGCTTTGCTTTACAATCAAATACGCACTTCACTTTTATTTTTTCCTGCTGGGATTTCCATAACTAAAAAAAGTTTCTCCAAACAATTTTTGTACACTAATTGTTATTAATTTTCTCCTCAAATAATGTACGATCAAGTGATGAAATTAAAAATATAGTTATTTCGATATAAATATTTGTATACTTGCAATTAGCTGTTATCGGTTCGATTAATCTATTCTGGTACTAAATTTCGCCCCCAGATAGCGTACCTTCAAGTTTTATACTATCTCTTATAACAGCTAAGTAAATATTAATGTAAATTCATATAGAACTTAACCTAAAACTATCGTTTATCTAGAATTTTCCTCGAAACAATCAGTTGTAGATATCGAAAATATCTTTCCGTTTTTGATATCATGCCAAAAAAATGAAAATATGTTCTTAGAATACAACATTAGTGACTTTTTATCCTTTTATATAATGAAGATATATGTAGTTGTTAGTAATTCATACAGAGTTATTAATTACTATTTTTGAGGTAAAGGCGCAACAAAAATATGATTTTTTTTAACTAAAATGGTAAAAAAAATATTTATTCATTATGTAACATATAGAAGTTACACCATAAACAATGAAAAGACATGTTTATTTCTGTTCATACTGTTTTCCACAACATTAATTTCCCAACTTTTATTCAAGGTTGACTGACGGCGCTACATTTGGCGGCAGCTGTCAAATTCACGGACCGTTAAGCAGCACTTTGCCCTTAACAGATATAGAAGATGAAAGTGGCCTTAAAAGTCCAATATTACATAATCCTGCCTACTCACACAGCAGGTGTCCTCCTGAAATTCATAAGTCATGTTTCTGCGTACGATTTATTGCAGAACATACCAAAATGTTGGAAGATTCTACGAAAGTAAGAAATTTACTAAAAATCTTATTTGATTGATGTACATTTTCCATTATACTATCGATTCAAATGTTTTCTCTTTGTATTTAACTAGTATAGCTCTCGTCAAATTTCTCAAATAAAAATATAGATAGTTTTAACGTGGAGATTATCTGGAAAACAACAGGATTTGAAGCCAATTCGTAATAGAGGATTCGATCAAATCTTTGCTCGAGAATTATTATTATAAGACTACTTAGAATTAGATTTCTCCAATTTTCTAAGCCCCGTATTGTGTCAGAAAAATATCCTGATGTGAGACTAAGAGCTGGATCAGACGGTGCGGAATGGACTTAACCAATCAGCAACTTGACGCATCCATCACTGAATTCCGCATCCAGCGCATGGATGCGGAACCACACAAACAAAACAAAACTAATTTTTTATTATTAGGTAAATAATAGTTAGTAGGGAAGTGAAGAAGCCTGGCCTAAGTTCACTAAATTAATTAATACAAGCCCTGTATTCAATTAACAGGTTGAGTCCCGACCATATTTTTGAGACACTATGACACACCATTAGGTTTTATTTATTTTGTCCCCTTTATTCATGTCATAAATCATGTAAATTTTAGTTTCATTAACTTTTTTTGTCTCAAATTAGCGAAAAAAAACAAAGATACTCCGAGTGGTCGGCGTCAGGAATTAATATTTTCACTGGATGCCGAACACTCCGAGTCGCTATAAATTGAAAGGCAATGTCTAGCGATGGGATTCTTTTTTTGATTAGGAAGACGGAAAACTACATCATCACTTGGGTCTAACAGATCTCCTAATACCTCCAGTCGAAAGTCATAAAAACGAAAGCCACGACCTCCAGAGTACTTTCTATGTAGATAGTATGCATTAGTCAAACTTGTACCACCTTATCGTTTTTCTATTGCAACGATAGTACGACAACATTTGATCCTGGCGATCAATTCCTAACATATAGTTATTATAGTTTAGAATGGCTTCAAGTTTTTTCAGTTTCTTTTCTTCTTTTATTGCTTACGGTCACTTCTTAGGGTGCCGGTGCAATAGGTGTCATTTCCCAGCAACTTGTAGCTAAGTCAACACTGTTGTAAAATATGTCGAGGTATATCGCGTATCCTCAACCTAACTTTTCTTCAAGTAAGATCGTTAGCTCTAGTGCTGGTACATATAAAGTGGAGACACTTCAAGATGAGAAGAAATCTATGTCTTGACATATACTTCCGGAAAATGGGTATATTGAAGAGCGGATCCGTTTTTTCAATTCCTCGAGCCTTAAGGTACTTCCAATTTGTGATACGTGACTTTGCAGATGCTTCACTGCTGAGAAAAACTTCAATAGCATAATCATTACAATCTGCGATAAAAAGTGTCTTCAATTATAAGGCTTAAATCTGCCTTTGCTCGGAACCGGTACTAAAAGCTCTTGATTTTTCTTGTACCTGTTTTTGTCCATTGGAAATTTGCTTGTGCAATAGTCGGAGCAAACCAGGCGACTGTCCATCTACATCAAAATCACTTTCTGCCTTTGATTCCTAGAGGTAATCTCCGACAAATATTCTTCACCTCTGATAACTTCTAAACACTGCAATAGTTCTTCATCTGTGAGTTTTTTCGAACAATCATCCTTTTTTTCTGCAGTACAGAAGGTTCAGGCTGGGCAACCATGTTCAGCGACAAAAAAAATAAAAAATGGCGTAACCAACTGGACCACGTGCTCGACAAATGTCTTTAGAAGGCAGCTGGAGCAGCTCCACGTCACTCGCTAACGCCGACTGCATATTTATACGTAAAAATTACACATCACTTCCATCGGAGTAGTGGGCACTCAACCTGTTAATAATTTCCGATAAATAAAAAGAAAGGTTTTAATAAAATTAATTTTTTCAATGCATTATAATGTTGGTTTTTTTTAATGTAGGTAAAAGAAGATTGGAAATACGTAGCAATGGTATTGGATCGATTGTTTCTTTGGATATTTACATTGGCGGTACTTGTAGGTACGGCGGGTATCATTCTACAAGCTCCGACTTTATATGATGATCGGCAGCCTATAGATAAGAAATTTTCTGAATTTGCCACCACGACGGTTGTTCGATGTCCGCCTCAAATTTGAAAAGACATTTGAATATTTGAAATAATAAGTTTTAAATATTCAGTTATCGTTTGATCTAGTGAATGAATGTTCATACACATTTACTTCCTATTTTATGAATTTTTCATTAAATCGTGTGAATTTGGAACAAATTTTTGAAGCGAAACTGGATAAATTAATCGCGTTTAGCAAAATACATATTTCACTGGATCAAACTGAAATATCCGAAGTACTGTTATGTAAATAAAATCCGTTTATATGCCGTTTAAACGAATTTAGCTTTTTGAGAACTATTTTACAAGTTAAAACAAGAGATACTCACTGTTTCAATAAAAGTGAATATTTTAAAAAGAAAATTAACAAAACTATACGCGAGGTTTTAGTACCTAGAGTGTTCATTTTTAAATTTATCTAAATAAATGGTGTCCATATTACAAACATCGAAATGATAAATAATATAAAGTAGTTATATTTTTTAGATACATTTGTAATTAAAATTTGATATATTAATGTTTCTAAATCTTCTTGATTTTAAGTCTCTTCTGTTTCAAAATTAGTTTTTTTAATAATTTTTGAAAGATAGATTAAATTGACGTTTCGACTTTTCTTTAAGTCTTTACCAAAATATTTTGAAACGTCAATTCAATCTACCTTTCAAAAATTATTTAAAAAAAACTAATTTTGAAGCAGCAGAAAGTTTTAGAAACATTAACGTAACAAAAGGTCTAAGAAATAAGAAATTGAATAAACATGAATATATAGAAATCAACCCAACTAAAAATACACATTCTTTTGCTAAAAATCCATTGTATTCATCAATGTAATCTCCTTCAAGAGCAAAATAACTTCTCGATGCCGTGCTTATAAAAGAATTTGTCTTTTTCCTCAGTTGCAACAATTGACAATTTTTTGTGATCAGCGAATAGCCAGTGATCACTGAAGGCCAGATCTGGAATATACGGTGGATGAGGAAGCAAGTATTCAATATAACCATGGTTGCCATCAACTTGTGAATCAGTGGTTTTTTCTTCGACATACGAGGCCTATTTTTCTTGATTTTTGCATTCAAACGATCTGACAACTCTATGTATTATTCGCTATTGATTGTCTTTCCCTTTTGGAGATAGTCGTTGAACAATATTCCATACGCATACCAAAATACTGGAGCCGTAACCTTCTCAGCTGACTGTTGCGCTTTTGAACGCTTCGGACGTGGTTCGCCGGCTGTAATCCACTCAGATGATGATCGTTTTGTGAAGAGTGAAGTGATGTAACCACGTTTCAACCATTGTCACATATCGGCGCAAAAAATTTGATATATTAGGTGTAAACATGGCCAAAGACAGCTCCGAATCTTCAAAACGTTGTTTCCTTCAGTTCTTTATAAATTGCCTCACAAACAACAGGAATAAAACGAAAATTTTCCCCAGTAGCTACGTATCTCAGTGTTACCATGAGTTTCTGATCTGCTGATATTACGTCTGTCGCCAAAGTTTTTTTTAGTTTTCTTATGTTTTATTTTTCTTATGAGTTTTTCAAATGTTTCTTCATCTATTCTCGAATAATTTTGTATGTTTTTTCGTCTAATTCGCTAGCTAAACTCATGTTTCACCGCCTGAGTGCTTTTTTCTGTCCATCAGACTTCAAAAGCAAAACAGCAGCAGATATAATTATTGCTAGTGATGCACTGAGCACTTTTTTCTTGTTTACTCTTCTTTTAGCTTTGTTATTTTCATTCACAAATATTAAATAAAAATTGAGGCTAGGAATTTTTACTTATATAATTTATGGTGTAATGTAAAGTGAATTCAACATACTATTTTGCAATTTCTATGTTTGTTTTGGGACATCTTTTGTTAATATCGAGCCGGCGATAAAACCGGATTAGTTTGTTGAATGAAAGTTTAACTTTGAAAATTTCTGATTTTGTTATAAAATTAATAGTGCGTATTGTATTATCACGAACGGTTCAATTATTGAATAATTGCTTATTATATTATGTGATTTTGTCGAAATATTAAACGGAACTATAAGTACGGCCTGATGTAACTTGAAAGCAATGAGTTTGCCGAAATGGATCAACTTAAATTTTACAAACTATCTTAGCTACACAATTCAAATACAGTTTTCTAATTGAAATGAAAGTTAAAACATTTCCTGATCAGGAACATTTTCATGTTATAAGTTCGATACTTTCTAGAATAGACGTCAAATATGTTTACTTTCTAATTTTTCGATTATAATGATAGATTTTTGATCTTAATAAAACTTAACTGTGGAACTAACTCATACTGACACTTATAATCAGTATACTGTGGCAAATCATCATAAGTAGATTGAATCTAGAACAGAACTACCAAATTATCAAGATTCACTTCCATTAGTTCTTCTTCTTCTTACGGCGTCGTCTCTTTACGTAGGTTGACGATCCAAATGGCTATTTTTCTGTAGACGTCTATCCGAGCCATCTGCGCAAGTCTATCAGGCTTGAATTTTGTCTATGGCCGACCGATTGTTTTCCTTCGATCTTTCCTTCTATTATCAGGCGGAGGATCTCTTATCGTTCGCCTCTCAATATATGTCCTAGGTACAGCAACTTTCCTCTATGGTTGTCTTATGTTTCATATAAGATACATTTCGAACGCATTAATTTTCTTCTCTGATGCCGCATCCATACATCCAACTTTCGCATCCGTACAGAAGAACAGAAAAAATGTAACAGCGAAACATTCTGGTTCGGAGTTCCAGGCTGAGGTTGCGGTTTGCCAGAAGTGACCTCATGTTGCTCAATTCTTAATCTGATTTCGAGTTTTGGGTCGCATTGCTGTTAGAAGAGAGTGCCCAGGTATCTTAGAGATGACACTTGTTCAATAATCTCTCCATGGTCTCTTAGAGTTACGTTTCTTTCTATTTTCGACAATACCAATAATTTGGTCTTGGACGTATTCACATAGAGGCCGAATTCAAGTTCTGGTAGGCTACTGGCCACTACCACGGTATCATCTGCGTAACGAAGATTGTTTATAATGTTTCTATTGACCTTTATGCCTGCGGTTGTATACTCGAGGACTTCGCTGAATAGTGCCACAGAGTAGAGGTCAAACAGTAGGGAAGACAATACACATCCTTGTCGCACGCCTCTTCTTATTGCTATCTCTTCTGATGTGCACCCTTCGATTGTGACGGTTGCTGTTTGGTGCCAGTAAAGTCCGGTTAGTTCTTAATTTACGTAAATTTCATTGTCGAACTGCAGATAGAGTAAAGTGACGAAAAATATCCAAACTCATCGATTCACATTGAGACCATCATATACGTCGTACTTTCATCAATTGTTTTCTAGATCCTATCTTGTATCACGAAATGTCCATATCTATAGAGAAAACAATCCAGAGAATTCATTAAAAACGGAAAATACACCGTTTGGTGGGGTTTAATTACACAAGTGATATCATTAATAGTATCATCTACGAGACGAGACTTGACTTATCTCGCAAAAAAGAGGACAATCTCGTAACGAGTCCCGTCTCGCAATAAATGTATCGTCTCATGTCTTGCAGAATGCTCACGAATTCTCGCGATTTTTTATGTTTCCTATGAGTTCAAATTTTGATTTTAATGAACATATAGTGATCTAACAAAAGTCAAAAAGGTAAACTTTGCGTAACAGCAAGAGACTCTTACGTGAAATTTGTGAAAGCTTCGTCTTGTTTCACAAGAAACATTTTGAGTATCGTCTCGAGTCTCGTATCGAAAACGAAACGAGACTTTCTCAAACTAGATTATCGTGAGCAATACTAATCGTTGGCCTTATTTGAAAATATAACGAATAAATTTTTTGTTTCTAGTGTAATATTTTTCTTATTTATTTATACGATTTCTATTAGTGAATTAATAGACACTGTCTCTTACGTTCTTAATTTATTTTAACACTAAACACTACACTAACTTATAATAATTCACTTCTCACTTTTACTTAAATAATTCATATCAATTCTTCGATTACTGAGATAATACTGAGAGGATCCCAGAGAAACGTTGCGTCAGTCTTCGGAACAACCTCTGCAGTTGATAATACACAAAACATCAATAGACTTAATGATTATCGAAAGAAACTATATACATGAGAACACCGAGAACGAAACAAAAATATACAAGAAAAGCAAAACCAGAGAACGAACTCTGAAAAAGTGGCAAGAAAAATGGGAAAACGAGACAACGAAAGTACACTTAGTAGTACAATTGAAGACTAATTGATGAATAAAAAGAATTTTTATAGTATTACACCAATGGTATGTCCAAAGTATTTTTTCCATATTTGGCACATACGATATAAAAGGAAGACCAAGGATAAAGGTACAATATATCAGGAACTAAGGAAATAAACAGTAGGGGAGCCGAAGCAGAGATTTCGGGATTAAATACAAGGGGTTACTTTGAACCTATATAAGGCCGCCCGTCAAGGATAAAAGATCAAATTGATAAAAAAAATTGATCATCAGAAACTGTCGAGGGTGGGATACAAAACGTCATCGCGACGTTCTCGAGCGTGGCTGTTTTTTTTTTATTCTGAAGGAAAAATATGTAATCTGACAATTACCACTAACCGAAGTAACAAAAATTCGTCGATAGAGTTCACTACCTGCAGCTGCGTGATACCTATATTTATTTCTCTTTCTTCACCTATCTATTACTCTCTCAATCTGTTTCCACTCTGGTTTCTGTTGCCGTGAAGACATCACAGCAGATTACAGAGACTCGTTCGTTGCATGATATTATTTACAACATGGTTCCAACGTTTTAGCTGATTTTGTTATTTTAATATAAGATAAATATTTGTATGAGTGGTATCAAAATAAAATGTGTATTTTGTAGTGAAACTTTTTTGCAAAAATTTTACTAATGAAGATGATAATTATTTAATAAAAAGATCATAAAAAATTGAAATTATTGAGCATCTTTTTCAAATTATTTTCTTTTAAATACAATTACGAAAAACGTACACTCCTTTATTTGCATGCTATTTCCTGAGCTCAATTAATTGAGTGCAAAATTTTTTAAAAAATGGTTAGATTATAAGGCAGCATATCTATGACATTTCAAAATGGCACATTCATTGGTGTGATTACCTTTTGTATTATTTCGCTTTCCAATTAAACTCTTTGTAAATGACCACAAAGTTGGGTTCTGTTATTTTTGTTAACCCTAAGTGTTTATTTTCTACACAGTTTGTAGTAATTTAATGTGTTGTTTGTACAGATTCCATATTAAATCCCTATTTAACTCCCCTACCAAAGATAATGTTTCATAGATAAAATAAAGGCAAGGGAAATTAAAAAAAAACTATAGACTGAGAGAAGCTATAATAATTTATTAATAATTTTCTTTAAGTTATAACATAGATAAACAATAACTTAAAGTTCTTAAATATTTGTTAAATTCAAATTGATTCATTAGCAATAATTATAATGATAACGTTATTACTTTTTGTTAACAATAGTTTACATTTTGTAGATTGTATTTGTGTA
Organism: Diorhabda sublineata; assembly: GCF_026230105.1. NCBI lineage: Eukaryota > Metazoa > Arthropoda > Insecta > Coleoptera > Chrysomelidae > Diorhabda > Diorhabda sublineata. Next base: position 2,834,950 of record NC_079476.1, read on the forward strand.
GAATATCCAAAAATGTGGTTACATGTGTTTGTTGTATTGACCACTTTGGTGCCAGAGAGTTGAAGCAAACTATTTTCATTGTCTTCCAGGTTTTTACACATCAGGTAGCTGGTACATTAAAAAAAACTATCATAGCTCGTGTCATCAAGGTTTTGACTTTCCAGCTTCAATGCGATCAGTCGAAAGTTGATTTAGTAGTTTTATAGCTTATCGTATGTCCATTGGTCTATAGAAAAAATGCACAATCAATTGAAACTGTTGTATATATTTATTCAGCATTATTGACAGCATTTCTTACCTGCCAGTTGATAAACTAGTGGATTAAAAACATCAAAAAATATTTCAACTTCAATTACAGGTCAGAAATATTTGACGAATACCTCACTGAAGGATAAGAATTGCAATCGATAAACCCTAAGACGACTCTTGATAGTTGTCAAATGAAGAAAATAGTTGAGTCCACTCAAATATATTTTGAAAAGGTTGGATCCTAAGTCAATGTATTTCACATTTTTTTTTGTAAAAACTGTTAGATAAAAATTAGAAAAACTTTTGATTATCTTCTTTTAGTTGAGTTATTCTTCCAGTGAGAATTTTATATGATCGAATCAATTCATTTTCTGTTATATTTTCCATTGCAGGCCTTAATTTTTATTCGTAAGTTCTCATCAAACACACACATTGATCAGATTAGTTAGATTAACTAAAATTGGTTTCTTCACTCAGAAATATTAAATCTTGTGAGCTTTGTCTTGTACTTCAGTTTCTATAACATCCAAGAAATTGACCAATCAAAGAAAAAACTAATCTCTGGGCTATCATTTAGACACTTTAATAGAAAAACTTGAGTGAATGTGATGCACCAATTTATCTAATTTCATAAATAGTGAAGAAGCTCAACATATAAATATAAGTTTTCTACATATAAAGAAAATAACTATATAACAGCCAAATAAAAAGTTTCAATTGCTGTTCAGCTGTTTAGTCTGTGTATTCATTTCAAGTATTCAAGTAGTTGGCGATGTATAACCAAGAAGTTATCTATCCCATTCTTGAGTGAGCGCCATTTTGAGGTCGAATTTCGTGGTTTAAATGCGGACTACACGCTAGCTGATCTATAGCGGCAATTTCGACATCCTGTAAGGTCAGCCGTACGGAACGGGCATTGTCCTACATTAGGATGAAGTTTTCGCCTATGCAACTAGAGTAAGAAACGACGTGATTCCCTGAAATCTCTCTTATGTATCGGTTGGCGGTTAATCACGCTACTTCACCGCCAGTTTCAATAAAAACCAACGATTTTTGCTTCTAATGCCCGCCCAAACCATACAAGAGCCTCCTCAAATACTCAAATAATTCTTTCAAGCAACACTAAGCGAATCTTTTTGTAGACTTCCACGTAGGCAAACTTTGCTTTCGTCTTAGAAGAGAACGGAGCCCCGACGTTCCTCGGTCCAAGTAACGTGTTCTATGGCAAATCGTAAATGGGATGGTCGGGGGGCCGGGGTTAATTTGGGGACAGTAGCTGTCTTATTTAGTTCAAAGCTCTTCTTCTTTTTCTTATTCCGTCTTGTCAGGTTGGCGACCACGTTTTTAAATGCGTCTGTCTTTCGCAACATGAAACAATTCTCCGAGGCTGAGATTTGTCCATTCTCTTTTGTTACGGTGCCGACGCCTTTCTTTCCCTCTACTCTGTCCTGCATTATGTTGTGTATCAGTAGGTATTTGTTCAAGGTTAACTGCCTTAAACCTTCTTCTGACTGTCCAGTCACTCACAGATACTTCTTAAGTCTCTTTGAGCTCTTGTTAGACTTGAACACCCGTGAGGGCCTGATTTCTCAGCTATGTGTTGACTATAAATCAGATGTGGACCTTTTTCTTCCGGTACCGCGTCTTCGGTGGAAGTTACTAGTCTCTTGGTAACGAAAGGAAACTCTGCGAACGGCAGACTGATTCACTGGCCACTTTTCGCTGACTTTCACCTCCTTTAGCAGATTTAGCTAATGGAGATGTGAGTCGGTTGACTTTTGATGACTAACTGATAGTGGTGGGTCATGTAGATAACCTTCTGTAAAGATCAGTTACCACTAATTAGAACTATACAAATAAAAACTAACCAAACAGAGAGAGAGATAATTCAAACGTTTAGATTAATTTCCATACTTTGAATTTAGTTTGCTTCATTCACTACACCGGAATGTTTTCATGCATATCTAGAGGTGGTGTTGTTTTCCAAAAACTAGTTTTCCAGATTCTGTTACACAGTCAGGAAAATTAGAGCAATTACAAAGCAGATGGTGCTTCGAGAGATAGAATAATTAGTAATGTGAATTGTTATGTAGCTCTTCGTTTTTGTAGAATTGACAATATGGCATCATACATTTTGAATTTTATGTTATAATTCCTAATTAAACTTCATTTTATAAAATATGATATAACAATAAATAAATAAATACTTAAAATATAGTTGATGATCATGTAAAGGATTAACGCACAATAATGAACATGTTTTATTCTCAGTATGAACACAAACGAAATTTTTTATGAATTATGGTTCCATTAGTTTGTTTATTTATTCTCTAGCGATGATATAAATATATAATCCAGTTACTTCAACTCTTTTATTGAGTTCCACATGCAAATAATGCCAATGTGGATGAAGAAACTGGGCTAAAGTAACCAATATCCTAAAAAGTTATATGGCCCCTATAAAACTGCCTACTGAAAATAATAGTTAGTTAATTGACGGTTTTTTCACTTTGCAATGAAACAGATGCCAACCTACACTACCAGTGAAAAGTTTTTACCCACCCTATAGTTTGCGTGATGCACAACAAAAAAGAGCGATTCGATCGATTTAGTTTAAAGAACTTATATAGATAAAAACGTGATAAAAAAATCAACTACACCCATTAAGGTTGAGGTTATTACTTTCAGAATATTATATCTTTCCAATTCTACCAAATATACACTTTGCACAGCTTCGAAAAATTATTGGAAGATAAATTTTTAGTAGATCAGGAGAACGTACTACATTTTCCTTCTAATATTCTTTATAGCTTTTCAATCCCTTAAATTTTCTTACTAGGTCTCCAGTCACCCTTGCTCCAAAACATTCCCCAACCATCACCAAGCCTGTGTTTTACAGCCGGGATTGCACATGGATCTAACATACGTCCTTGCTTTGACTTGCGCTTCTCTTAGACTCAAAAACCTCAAACTTTGACACATCACTCTATAAATATCTCTCCTACAAGCATCAAATTTTTATGTTTTGTAGCCCACTGCAATCTCCCAATTTTATTTGACGTTTGACGAGGATTCTTACCTTCAAAAAGTCCAGTTTGTCTCAATCTACTTTCAATTGTAGATGTACTCAAAGCAGATCCCTAGATTCATTGGTCTGAGCTGCTATCTGTGGGCACGTGAGTCGTCGATCACGTTTACTGATTCATACAATACGTTTATTTTCAGTGGTTGTGGTGTTTCGCCGCCACCCTGAACGTTTTCTATCGCCTATCGGAAAAATATTTTAGAAGTTATAGTCCATGGTATGTGGAGATATTTTTTGCCTAGACTGTGGAAACTTGCAATTAATGCACGAGTTGCAACAGATAGCTCCTTGGTTTAGAACTTACTGTGACTTTTCGAAAATGACAACAATTCGTAAACGAACTTCACAAGATGTCTTGGTCGATAGCACGTTCTTGCGTCTGAAAGATCTAACTGGAACTGAAGTATAATCATTAAAACCGATAAAATAATTCACAGTGGAAGAATGTTAAAAAATTAGTCGGTGCTTGCATGATCTAACTTGTCACACTCATATAAACCTGCGCTCATATAAAGTAAACAAATAACGGACCCTATTATTTTTTAGTAAAATGTATTATTTTGAAATTTAATGAATGGATTATGTCGTGGACAAAAACTTTTGACCAGTAGTGTAATTGAATATAAATTTGTTCGTTATTGAATTTCTTTGCATTTATTCTTAATCGTACTTGTTTTGTTACCATCGCTTTTAAAACTGAAAATTCGTTGATTTAAAATAGAAGTCGTTTACTACGAGGACCGTTTTTTTTAACCTCCGATCGTTCCGTGCAGACGCTACGCGGGAAGAAGAAAGCCGACATGCGCTGTAGGCGACTGCGAAGCTCTCGCACTACACACTTCGCCATTTTTGACATTCGATGTCAGTCGGCGTTATGCTACAGCCCTTTTAAGGCACAATGTTAATGTTTTTTATCATCGTACGTATATGGTAAAACGTGACAACGTACAATGACTATTGAGTACATGTAGAAATATTGATGAATTTTTGAATATTATCTAATAAAATGATCGACTTCATATATCGGTCAACTGTAATAACTTCATCAAGATCGATAATAAATATTGACAATACGCAATTGAGGTTTAAAAAGTGAAATTATACTGGGATTGAAAAATGTCACAGAATGTTTAATCTCAATCAATTCGTGTTAAAAGGAGAATTAGAAATGAAGAATAAATTCATTTTTAAGGGGCTCATGTAAAATTTATTATAGATACAGTAATTGTTTATGACTAATTATAGTATAAATATTTTTACTAACATGGATTTTTTTCACCTTAATAAACGATTTTAATAGAAATTTCTGGAAGTATTGATGAAAGGATACTATAATTTATCAGTCAAAGTTCGACTGAGTTTTATCAAAGATAGATATTAATTTTCCACTAACACTAACAAGTTTTCATTTTACAACTAGATTGAATTCAATTTAGTGACTAGAGAATAAATTAAAAATGGCAACACTGGGTCGGTGGTACCTTTAGTTTAATTCCCATTTCCGAATTGTTCATTTGTTAAGATGAAAGCTGCATTGAAAAGTTATATCTACTGTACTTATCTCTATATCTAACTGTATATTTACAATTCATATTAATCAAATTATATCCTATACTGTTTGTTGAATTCTACAATATCTCTACCAAAAAAATAGATTGAATTAAGTCTGCTAACGTCCATTCTTCTCGATATTATACTTTTTTCTGCCAGTTTCGGACGCCTAGTTCTTTCAAGTCCTATTCTACATCGTCCTACCATCTTATGCATGGTCGTCCTGTTATTCTGCGACTTTCCGACTTTTGTCGGTATGCAAGTTAGACTCCTCGACCCTCCGGCAACCGTTCGACGTGACCAGGACATCTTAATCTCGTCCTTTTGATCTCTGCTACCAAGCTGGGCTCTCAATACAGCGTTAGTTAGTGTGTCTTTCTCCTTGGTCTTGGATTGGGACATTTTTGCAAAACCGCGCTGTAAAAGTCGAACTATTGAAAAAATTCACGAATAGGGGATGAAGTTACAGCTTAGTCCACCATACTCGCCCGATATACACCTCCGGATTATCATTTATTTAGTTCGCTACAACATTTTTTTGATGGCAAAAAATTTGGATTGATGTTCAAAATGCCATCTCGAGATATTTCAAACAAAAACAAATTGATTTTTATCTGTTCATGATTTAAAATTTGTACACTAGATGGCAAGATGTTTTTGATAACTGTAAGGTGATTATTTTATCGAGTAAAACAAAAACTTTTGAAAATTTATTTGTTTGAATTTAATTTTCATCTAATATTCAAATAAAATCAACAGTCTTGAGGATTGTTTACTACCTTGAAACTCTCCGAACTTTTGTTGATTTTGAACTGAATAATTTGAAACAATATTAAATCCAAGAACTTTTGATTTTCAGATTTTATTTTGATGATCATTTCCCTCCACTTCACATAACAATTACCTAGTTATGAATATAGAATATGTAATTAAAATGTATTCCAAACGTATCATTTCAAAATTACGATAACAGATTTCTTATAATAGTCTTATCATTATTCTCCTAATTGCGTAATCTCTTAGAATTGGAATTATATAGATAAATTATTTCCGGATTACCAATCATCACTTGTGACTCCCATCCCCTCGCCACACATCTTTCAATACGTTTTTTCCATTGATCGAAGCAGTGCTAGAAGTCTTCTTTGATGAGGGTCTTCAAGAGTTCTGCCGTTTTTTGCTTTACCGCTTCCATCGATTCAAATCGAGTTCCTTTCAAAATAGATTTTTTTCTAACCTTTCAATCTAAGGACACCTGTTGACGCAAGAGCTTTTGGTCAGGCGTCAAATTTTTTGGCACCAGCTTCACACAGACTTTTGCCGTGTGTAATTCCTCGAGTAAAATGTTTCTAACCGTTTCTTTATCAGCGTTTACAGCATCGGCAATCATACGGATGGTCATTCGACGATCTGCACGCACAATTTGGTTGATTTTGGTCACTGTTTCCGGAGTTGGAACAGTCATAGGGCGATCTGAGGGCTGGTTATCTTCAGTACTCTCTGGGTCCCCACTAAAGCACTTACACCACTCAAAAACACGCGCACGAGATGGAGAATTGTCCCCATAGGACTCTTGCAACAATTTATAGCACTCAGGCGGAGTTTTCTTCAATTCAACAAGAAATTCGAGATACGTTGCTTTTGTTTTTTGTCCTCGAAACCATTGGCAATTAGATCTCTATTAAGTCTACTTTTCACATTCTCACGCAGTGTTCTTCACCATCTAAGAGACACAAAAGAACTGACAATAGTTGTCAAGTATACCTGCTTGAGAGACCGTACTAATCCCTACTACCATCATCTAGTAACGCGCATTGACGAGCGTGGCTATTTCCCATTTATTCCCATATTTGCCAAAGTGTATTTTGTCTCTTAATCCATCGTTATGTTTCTCTAGTTACACAGGAAAGAATAAGATTGCGTTAACCTCTGCACAAACACAAAGCAATAGAATAAGATGGACAATCTGTATCAAAACTATTTAATATTAATTTATGGCTTTCATTTATGTTGAAAAATTTCATTTTCGAGCATGTTTGTAATATGTCATAAGTTCAAAGTAATTTAATTGTTAATAGTAACAATGCAGCTTCATCTTTTACATACTCAATTCATACTTTATTTTTATATAGTTACATTGTTAGATTTTATGGATTTTGTGCACTGGAAGTTTCCCATAGAATTAAATTATCTAATGATATAATAAAATATACTTTTTGACATTTACTGTGTATTTATTAATCCCAAAATAGGTGTAACAGGTTTGGTAAAAATATTATCCTGTTACATAGCCAACCTATTAAAAATAAAATCATTTCCCGCATCTTTATTTATATAATTATTTTTTCCTTCCTTCTCCTGATAACGTTTATCAAAGAATGATCAGTCTCCCCTTGATACCTTTTTCATCTGTTCGTTTTGAACAATGATTTATTTCTAATAGAAGATTTTCATTATATTTTCTTAAAAACCCTCTTTACATGCAACATTCTATCCAACTTCCAATTTTGAGTGAATAACAGAAAAACCAAAATGCAAGAATTGTTCACACGAATTTAAAAGGTCCTACAGAAATTGCACCCCAGATCATGCAGGAACTACCTTCGTAAGCACTTCGCTGTAGCAATTTGCAAATCGCTCTCTTGATCTTCGTCCGCTACCACGGAGGCATATTCTGGTCTCTTCTGAGAACAGAACAAATCCCTATGATGATCCTGTGCAAAACGCAGGTGTGCTTGCCAATGATCTGGAGAAAGTTTTGACCAATCGCAGGTGTTTTAGGGGTCACGTTATTTTACTAGAGTCTTCCGTCTCATGGAGCTGTCGTTGCACTTGAACAGCATTAAGGTGACGATTTCTTAATGTTGTTGACACGAGCGGTTGTAAATCGCCTTCTGCCTATTCCAGCTCGCCTATGGAAGGATTCATAACGCTGGTACACTTCTCGAACTACAGCGCGGGTTTCATCCAATTGTCTAGCAAGTACGTTTGAACGATAAGCCTTGCTGATAAACTTATACTCACATTGAAGCATATCTACCAGCTTAGATTTAAATTCCAAATTATGCGTTGGTTTTGGTGGAAATTCTGGCTACTTTGTTTCAATTTAACTCATATTCGATCTGTTCTTTGTATCGATTTCCACACTGTGTGAACACTGTATTTTGTATGGGTACTATAAAAATAATAAACCCAATCTCAGTTTTAATTTTTATTCTTTTTTTGAAATAAATTACAAAATGTTATAATGCCAAATTACAATTAGAAAATAAACTTGACTAGAAAAATCAATAGACTCGATAGTCAATATTCTACCAAACATTAAATACTTACAAATCTATTTTTATACACATTAACAGACTTGACGTATTGTAAAAGGAAATTAACACAAATTACGTTTACAGTTCACTTTCCTACGCGGAAAGTTGTGAGAGAAAAATAAATAGTTATTTAACTGGAATAAAATAATTGATTAACTATATAATACTTCAAGGGGCCAGTTTTTTTAATTCAACATTTCTAAATAATAAAAGGTAAGCTGATGGTACAGTCTTAATTACAGTAAGTGAATAGGATCTCCAAGCTCTTTTAGAACGCATAAAAATTATAGGAGAAGATTATGGCTTTAACATCAAGATAAAAAAGACCAAAACCATGATTGTCTCCAAAACATCCAACCATGTCTATCAACGTAAATAATGGCATCATCGAAAATGTCGAGAAATTCAAATATCTGAGGTGTTGGAAAATCCGGATGGTGAAATGCTATGTAGACAGCACCTTATTATACGGAACGAAGGCTTGAACCTTTAAAGTGAACTCATTAAGGCGCTTAGAGAGTTTAGAAATGTTTATCTTTCGGAATATGCTTAGATTTCCCTGGACCGCTCATATAAGTAACAAAGAAAAACCAACAGGAAACTTATAGAATTAATAAAAACTCGAAAAACGTCGTATCTGGGACATATATATAGAAATGACAAATACAGACTTTGGCAACTTCTGATCGAAAGGAAAATCGAAGGAAAACGTGGTCCTGGCAGACAACAGGCTTCTTGGCTGAAGATTATTCGCGAGTGGACCGATTTAGACGCTGATAAGAAGGGCCAAAGACAGCAATTACTTTTCTGAGGTTATCTCCAACCTTCATCAAAGATGAATATCTAAAAAGCTTAAACCAATATAATTTAGTTAAGTTGAATTGAGCTTCATATGTAAGTTGAATATATAATATATACTTGAGCATAGTTGTTTTGATTGTTAATTTTTTTTTATAAATAGAAAACAAATACAGTTTTCAATAGTACTTATACAACCAAATGTATTAATGATGAGCTGTTTTAAAAATTTTATCTATTACATACTTAACACTAAAATTTATAATAGAATGTGTTCGTCAATAAACATTTGGGGTCATGAACAACCCGAAGAGGTTCAAGACCTGCAATTAAATCCAAACAAAACAACTGTTTGGTGTTTTTTATGAGTCAGTAGAAGAATTTCTTCAGAACAGAAGCCGCCCGGAACGCCTGACAACAGACTAGTCCGTGGTCTCGAAAAAAGATTTATTCCATACAGTCCGTTCAACACGGCTTTACTGAAACAATTCGGCGAACAAATAATTTGCTTTGGCCCAGTGAATTGCCCGACTAGATCATGAGACATCACACCCTTTAACTTTTCCAAGGTAAACCAATCCTGCGGGGAAAATGGTATTCCATTTCCAATTCATAGAAAGCAGTGTCTGCTAATATAGGACAAAACTCAATATCAGATTTCAAAGCAACTGGTTCCCATAGTACTCAAGTGCTTAAGAGAATTCTCGATGGTCTTTCGACAGACACCGAAGCTATTGATAGAAGCCTAGATTCGTCCATCGTCCATCTTATCATAGAATACCAAGGTTCCAAGAGTAAAAATAGAACGAGAGATTAAAAAATCCAATCAGGTAGAAATTTAGTCGCGGATGCACTAGCTCCCGAACCTGGAGATTCACGAACTCCTAAACCAAGAGATTCCTCAGCTTTTGAACCAAGACTCCTTCCAATAAAGACTCTGGTGGTATTGAAAAACTTGAGTATATGTCAGAGGTTGTATCTACTCCAGGCTTAAGTCTATCTGCTCTTAAGAAAGCCAAGAATCCAAAGAAAAGATCCCTACTTTAGGTGCAAGCGATGTGAATATACGGATAGAGATCAAAATGAAGTGTTTGATGAATCTGCTGCAGAAGTTTTCAATCCGGATGATATTTGGGCTTTCTAAGGTTTAGACTTAGTTTGCTTTCTTCACTGTCTTTTTTAACAATACTAATAAACATTTCATTCAAATTTTTGTTCGATTTCCGATAACCCGAATTAATTTTTTGTCCTGTACCAGGTCTAATTTTACTTACTTTCCGAAGAAGCATGGGCATAATACTGATTTAAATGGAATTTATAACGTATTTTATAGATGTGCCCAAGTTGCCCTAGATCTGGGGTAGCTCAGGCACCCAATCAATCATTTTTTTAATTTTTCAGCTTGTTTTTTTGTGTCAGACGACGCCCTTTGGTTTTTTTCAGGATATTCTGCAAATCACTGTGAGACTTATTCGAAAAAATGTCTCGAAAAAGTACCCATGTAGCTCCGGTTTATGGATTTAGATTCAGTTTGGAAGAAAATAATGGAAATGAAGAAGGCTGCCACCTCTCCAAAATGACAGATTATATTAATTTCTTACCTCAATCTTTTTCTCCATTGAAATTTAAATCGTTTCACTGTAGAGAACTGTTCAAGAAACTTGAAATTCAACTGACCCTAATCAATTAAATGCTTTTATTGTTTTGTATTGATAAAAATTTTCATTTTTTGTTATAAATTATTACTGTTCATCATTTTAGATAGTATTCTGTGTTAATTTCCATTATAAATGTGTTTGTATGCCAAGTACTTAATTTTTTAGCTAAAATGGATGATTGTATACCAATAAGTTGATTTTTTAAAATGTCAGGTTATTGTTTTGATGATATATTAAAAAATAATAAGAGGATGAAGAGATACAAAATATGTCTTAGGAATGTATCACATAAAATGCAAAATGTTAACAAAAATGGGTCCAGAAGTTTTGATCGAATCTTCATGTTGGGACACACAAATCAGTCAAACACAAAATATCTATTCAAATAATATACAATGAGGAACAGAATTGGGTACATACAGAGCTGATATTCGCTTAAAAAATTATTAAACAATTAATTGTTTTAAAACTAAATAATGATAGATGAATTTGGTACGTCATTTTGTCAAGTATCTGATCAGAATTTCCCTTATAATAATTATATAAATATACACGATTCTTCTTATTTAAACTCCAACAATTTCTGAACGTAGCGTTTAATTTTCATGAGAAATTTCAAATGTAAAGCTTGACCTACAAGAACTTTTGATAACGTGACCAGATGACTCGTTGGGAACGGGACTGTCCCTCTTTATAATTACGAGCCCCGGTGTCCCTGAAACGAACTCTGGCACTGCTGTTTGCAAGTCGATACATGGAAAATATCGTTAACAAAAGAAAAATGTTCATCCACTGCCAAATGTAATTGAAATATTATATTCATGATGCCCATAGTTTATTCAAGTTAAATATAAAATCTTTTATAGAAAATGTTAAAATACTGATACTGATAACTTACAGCAAAACTATAAGGGATCTAACATTTTGTAGAAGCCTTTTATTCTTTCGATATAGATGATGATAGATGATTTATCAGCTAATTGTGGATTCTAACCTAGAAAGAGATTCGGATCACGATTTCTGAACGTCTCCTTTAAATTTCGGGAGTAATTTCAAATGTAAAACATGATCTACAAGAACTTTCGATAACGTGACCAGGTGTCCCCGAAACGAACTCTCGGACGCAAAATTGTTCCGTCTTTAGAAACCGAGAGAAAATTTGAATAACCGAATTTAGTGTTGCCCACAGTGGTGGCGGTGATACTGAACAACACTTAAAATCCGAAGAACATAAAAATAACCATCGTACCGCCGCCTTCGAGTTCTTAGATGTTTAAATTTTTCGAAAAATCGGATGCTCTAACTTCGGAGGACTTGGATATCGCCCGACAGAAGGTGACAGAATGTTTTGATCCCAAATTAAGCGATGATATTGATAAGTGCAGTTGCATTACAAAACTAAACGACGTTTCAAACTACGGGAAAAAGAAATATATGACAAGATAATAATTTGTAGTATTGGCAATTTCGGAGATGCGGCTAGGCTAACTAAAAATGTATCAACGAAATTACAATCATCACTGAAGAAAAATTAATGCCATAAAATCTATTGCAGACAGGCTGCCCTTAGATTACATTATTGTAAAGAAATATTAATTTTTTATTTTACACGATTCGAGTTGAAGCTCTAGGAAGTTTTGTGTCTAAGCTGGAATGGAATATCAACAAATAGCAAAAGCAGATGGCTTGCTATTATGCCTGCCTCCAAAAATGTATCATCCGCTACTTTTAAAAGTGTTGAAAAATGACCCCTGTTACTAAAAAACTTTTTTGAAGATCCCGCATCCGAATTATGGCTTTATTTACTACTCGCTCAGTCAGCAAGTTTTCATCAAGCTGTCTTAAAACTTGAAGGTTAGAGTGGATCAGCAATTGAAGCAATACATCAATTATAATTAACTCAGAAACAGACCAATCGGTTTCTTTCATTTATGGTCGGTCAATTCATGTTGAAATTGAAAGATAATGACACTGATATTGATAAAGAGTTTGTAAAAATAGAATTTTATAAATCAAGCCGTGAATATTTGAAGCAGTGGACTTGCTTTCTTAACAAAGAAATGGAGATATATTTTATTGGGCAGGTTTAAAAAATATGGGAAAATATTAAAAAATCTCTGGATGTATTAATTGGAAATCACAAAAATTAACAGAATCAAATAATTCAAACGTTTCCACGGAAACCCGTTGGGTGGAAGTTTTAAAAAACCTTCACACCAACAATCTTCAGCATAAAAACTCTTATATTTTATGTTTGGCTACTACGAATACTCCAGAAAAAAGAGTATTTTCTATTATGAAAACCTGAGAAAATACAGTTACAAATTTGACTTCTAAAAGCGATGTTTCATTCTGGCAAAAATATGATAAGTCACCCCACAACGATCATCATGAAACTCTATACATAGACAATTGATATTACGAGATTTATCATATCTATTTTATACGAAAACATTTACTTCCGAAGATACCGGAAGCGGTCGTTATCTCAGGAAGGCTAACAGATATCGAACCATGGATAACTTTGTTCGATAGATCTCATCAAGATCTATCTGTGTAAAAACTATGCAACTGCATTATTTTCACGAAAAATGTAATTTTTGTATGTTTAGGTGAGGTTAGGTTAGGTTAGGTATTGTCAGGGTCAGAAATAAAGGTAAACAAAAATAATTTTCTTCAAACAGATATTTTAATTGACTTAAATCTATAACTTTTACATTTGAAAATCTTTTTCAATGTTATTCGATGTTTCTGTCCTCCCAATCTTCTGAAGGTACATGCCTATAGCGGAAGAATGATCTCAAGAGGTCTCCAGGTGGATTCAATTCTTTGGGTATGAACCCCGCTATCAGAAACAAATATTTCTTTGTGATTAACACACTCATGAGTGTAGCTTCCATTGTTTAGGCACCGATAGGCTAGCCAGTCATCTGTATGAATTATTCTTCCTGGAGCGACGTGCCTTTTTTGATAAAAATGATGCATTTGCATACTTTTTTCGCAGAAAAATCTTCTGCGAGTGCGTCAATCATCATGACTACACACACAGATAGATCTTGATGAGATTAATTGAACAAAGTTATGCACGGTTTGATATCTGTTTCCTAAGATAATGGCCACTTCCGATATCTCCGGATATGATAAATCGATTTCTCGTAATATCAGTAGTTTCATGATGATAATCTTGGGTTGGCTTATCATACTCTTCATATATACTTCATACTTACTTGAAATCATTACCAGCTATATTAAATTTATTCTTCTGATAAATATAAATATAACTAAACGTTTTGGACACATATATTGTTTGGACTAACTTTTTCTGAATAGATAAATGAAAATTTAACTTTTTTTTAAAGTGTTGATTGAGTTAAATAGATCCAAGTCCCTTTTTAAGTCAAAAAATAGATGGTCACGTTAGGTAATGATAATAAATTAACTATCCTAAAGTAACATTCTCTATTATCACACCGTTGACCAAATTCAAAAGATTGTATTTCCCTTTTTATTAAAGAAAAAGGAGTATCCTTACTTTTAAACGTACTATTAGTTCTAGAAGTTAATTTTGTACCACTTTGTATAAAGTAAAGCACGTACAACAATTACTTTATAATATATGAATTGAAAGAGTGTGGAATCGTGCTTACAACTTATTTATTTTAATGGATATTTTGTGGTAGATTTCTTTGTTCAACATTTTTCGACTCGAATTTTCTTAAACCCAACAAAAATACGTAACACTAACCTACAAATGGTACTGAAGCTACTTTTACTTTAAAGCGCCATATATTTTATTTACACATTAAATGTATAGTTATAGTTCAGATCCTGACCATATAACTTGATTATTAAAGTTAAATTATCAATTCTAAAACCCCTCGTAATCGTCAAGGTTTATTACAGACAAAACATTTTTTTTTTATAGTCTTATATAAAACGAATATGAAGTTATTTAAAAATATCATGGTCAGAATCTGTATTTTCTATTAATAAATGTCCTTGGTTGTTCTTAATTTTTGAACAAGTTCTTTTCATACTGTATAACAATTCGGATACAACTTACGCTTCATTGTTGTGCAGCATATGAAAAATAAGTTTAACGCACAATTAGGCAATACAGTAAGAACAATACAGTTAAAAATATTTTACTTTTTATAATAAGTACTGAACAAAAGTAAATAGTCGGGAACTTCCATTTAATTTTAATTCTAATTCATCTATTAATTAGTCAACATGGTCCACAAGGATACATCCAAGTGTAAACTCAAATAAATATCTCTCTACACCTTGTTTGTAATTATTTATTTTCATTTTCAATATTTGTCGTCACTATATTAAGAATTTTGTCAATCTACAGACAGATCTCATTAAATGATTCATTTTGATATAGGAATACGAACCCTTACGGGGTCTAGTTGTTGAGATATAGAGCGTTGCCGCTCGAATATAGAAACACCCTGTAAAATCAGTTTCGAATTTTTTGAAGCTGAATGAATTTGCATGAAAATTTTTTGTTTTAGGCTCAATATCAAAAGTGACATAAATTCGATTGACGCTTTTTATTTTTTAGGAATGAAAACTACCCCTAAGTGAAAAAAATTTAAAAAATTGAGTTTTGATTATTTTACAGGTAAAAATCTTGTTCTAGCACATACGCAATTTCATGTTCATGTTTCTTTAAACCCTTAAAAACAACCCCTATGCAAAAAATAATGACAATACATTAGTTTTTGAAAATTTTATATAATTAAATCGTGGTATTATTTAAAATAAAAGCGATTTTTAAGGTAATAAAAGAACTTTTTCCTTTTAACCCCTAAAAAGATTTGAGCATTAAGGCTGTAGTATCCTATAAGAAAACATTGAAGGAAATTTCAAGAGCTATAAGCTCATGAAAAATCTTTTAAATCCTTCATTTTTTAAAAGAAAAGGATTGAAGTGCTCGAGACAGGTCATTTTTCCATTAAAGTGGATACTTTAACCCACAATATCTCCTTTATTTTCTAAGTTACAGAAATAAAAAAAAAACCATAATATTCGTTGAGAAAAGCTAGATTTTTGTATTGTTTAATTTTGTACGTATCTTTCATGGTTTCAGAGTTATTATAAAATTATGGCAATTTTTTTTTATACATGAAAAATACGTTTTCAACTTTAACCGTACATTTTTCAAAAAATACGTATTCTAAACCGGGCTAACTAAAGGATCGTATAAAAATATTAAAATAAAACCAAAATTGTAGACGGTCTACGTTTAATTTTGATTCTGGTGGATATTATACAGCTGTAACTGCTAATTTTTCTTTAAAAAATATGAGCGACCAATTTATTTTTGACTATAACTTTTTCAATTTTGGTCCAATTTACTTTTGCATATACTGATTTTAAAGGTCTTTTTGAGTACTACAAAAAACTTCGTAAGCATCATGCTCTTAAAATTAACCTCCTTTCCGTTATTCGAAGTTGAACCCATCAATTCGAGTATTCTCCTCAAAAAAACTTTCACTAATCATATATTGCTTTGTATTGGACGCAGAACATTTTATAAAAAATTATTTTCTTTGTTTTCCCATAATCTATAATTTTGTTTATCACACTTTTTTCATAAAATGCGTAGTTTATTCGCGAAAAATACTTTAAAAAGCTGGTTTTTTTCACTCAAAATTCCAAGTTTTCCATCGTGAATAACTAAAAAACTATTGATTTCTCGGAAAAATTCTTCGAATATTTTTTATTCTAAATTTGATTCTCTATCAATTTCCAGAGTTATTTTTCATATCCGAGAAAGAGTGTCAATCCCCAAACGGAGTGGAAACGCCAATCGGCGCTGTCACTAATGATTATTGACCTTTTCTCAAACTATGTGCCAAATTTCGAGTAAATCGGTTCTGTTTCAAAAAATTCGGAAAGTTTCAACTGACTACACTAAATATAAAGCGTATTATGATAACTTAAGAAAGTTAGGTTAGAATTGGAATTAGCTGGAATCTAATGTAGCTCTCAACCTAGAAACCGTCGACTTGACACAATTCAAAGAAGAATTTATGTTATTAGTGACGACAGAGTAATTTATAACAAAAACTGAGCAGCTGTTCAACTACGAGTCTAACTTTGTATGAATATCGAAGATAACCAGCAATCTTCAATATTTAGGTATCAAATGAATTAAGAGTAGAAATTTAGCAAAATATTCAGTGCCTACTGAAAAGATTGTGATTGTTGTAACTGTCAGTTGTTGTTGTCTCACAAATTATGCAAGTAATTTTAAAAATTATCTTCCACATTCGTTTAAATGCTAAAATTTCCTGATGACGTACCTTCGCAATGGTTAATGAGATGGTTATCGGTAGGCAACGTTCTTGGAAATCTACTAGAGACATTTGACCAGTTTCCACTGTGGAAAGGGATATCCTGGCCTCAACTTGATAAACCATTTATTAACCAGATGGCAATTTCAAGTCCAGAAGCAATAAGATGTCCAAAGAACAAAATGAACCCCGAGAATAAAAACAATGAATACATTGTGGTTTCTTCGAGACTTCTAAGATGTCCTCTTATGTATCTCTGGAACATATTGCATGGAATAGGAAATCTCGCGTCTGATTTGGTACAAAATGTATTAAACTTTCTTCAAACAGAAATATTCACTGAATTAGAACGTCTAGAGACAATGTTTGATAACCTTGCTGATGTTTTAGTGAAAAGAGATGTTTCCTGCAAGACTAATTTCGAAAAGTGGTGATATCACTTGGCCCCCACGTAACCCTGACTTGACGCCTCTTGATTTTTGTGTGGGGACACCTCAAACATAAAGTCTACATGAACAATCCGAGGGATATCAGTCAGCTAAAGGAAAATATCCGCCAGGAAATGACAGCAATCACCCCAGATTTATTGACAAGAGTTTTTACATATCACAAATTCATTTAATTACCTAATCATCTTTTATTTCAACAATACCTTTTGTATTCATTCAAAAATTGAAGGTTTAAAAGAGAGATATAGAGATTTGTGAAATGAAGTAATAATTTTACTCAGTACTTAATTGAGTTATCTCAATCCAATTTTCTTTTCTAATGAAATGTTGTTATTGCTACAATATACACAATTTGTTGCTTGATCCCTTTATTGTTTATTAAAAGTTTTACGAAATAAATTGTATACTTTGAATTTTGAACACTTCTGAACATAAATATAGCAGATTTACTGCCATTACTTTTATTTTATAGCGAGTGCTATAAAATATTATTTCTTATAAAAACTATGGTTTAGAAATTAATCGCTAGTTTGCTATACTGAACTGATGTTTATATTAGGTACAAATTTTACTGATTCTATTGTAAATATTCGTATATATCTGGAATCTACCCCAAATAAAAAAAATTTCGGTTTAATATATAGAAAGTTGCATTAAATTCTACTAAAGTCCAAATCATAAGAAAACGTTTCCTAATAGTATATAATACTTACTTACTAATGATATTTATTATCTAGCAACATTTGAGCAAACCTACTAACTTTGATATAGATATCATTTATTGACTCTAATTAATATTATTTTTTATTTCTACTGAAGGAATCCTAAACAAGTATTAGATTCAATTCAAACTTTGTTAGTTCCAAAATGTTTTTTTTTAGTTTTAATGAATTGAATTTTAATCATCAAATAAAAATCATTCCAAACATGACTTAGTAATAGTCCAATAATATTTTTCCTATTTAGAAAATATCAGACTGATGTTACACCGGAAATCTTTCAACTGTACCCAAATGCAACGGTACAAACACAAAAACTAGTCTAGTTGTTTATCGACAACCAACGTATAGCGTCAAAATACAAAATTAAAATTCAACAGTATTCGAAACAAACAATGAAATAAGACAAGTTTGTATATTAAGTCGACCGCTACACACAATCATCCTTGCTGAGGCTATAAAAAAAAAATAAAAACCAGTCTAAAAAGTTATCATGCAGAGCCCTGGACAAAGTAACACTAACATAAATATGCTATGGTGATGACATGATCTTATTTGCAGATGAAGAAGAAACTCTAAACCAAAATCTCGAATCATGTAACTAATCAATCAAAAACTACAAAAAGACATATAAACCAAAGACGATGACCATAAGCAGCAGAATTAACAAACGAAACAAATAAAAGATCTCAAATAACTTGGACAATGAAATATATTTCGAAACATGGACAACGACGGAAAGATAGAAACAATGGAAATGAGATTAGAGCACATCAAAAACGGAACATACAGTCAAATATCAAATACAAAACCTGCAGAGAAATACATAGAAGAAAATCAACTAAGATGGTTCAGGATGAGTGTGGAAAGGATCACAAGGAGAATACTAAAAGCCAAGCATTAAAAGCGATAAACAGAGGAAGACCTGGATGGACGAAATTAATAAAGCGTTTGGGAACAGAGAGAAGAAACTACATGAGGTACTACCACAAACACAAAACCGAAAGAATTTTGGTAGAAAGACTTTATGAAAAAAGAAATTCAATCCCACGTCTTACATCCGTGAGGGTAGATTGACATAGGATTCAGTAAGTAAGTAATGTATCCAGCTATAGACTTCATTCTTACTACTTCTCTCAAATAGATAACACACGTTCCAGCGTCAATGTTTATGAGAAACTCTTCTTAGAATAATACAATCCCCTTTTACCTCTAAATTGGTTTAAGGAATCATAAAATTTTTATTGAAAATCGGAATGAATTTTAAATGGATGATTATATTTCAAAGGGGATGAAATGGATTGAGAAAGTTAAATTTAACATGTACTCGAGTAACATTATTAGAATTTATATTTCTTCTTGATGGAATGTTGACATTTTTCATAGCTAATTGATAATTGAATTACATTTTTTAGAAATTCCTTATCAGTTACTTCATCCAGTATATAAGTAAAGATATTTGCCTATATAGTTATAAATAAAGTCATTTGCATGCTATTTTTGAGCTGAAGGTATTAATTTTGGTTCTCATGTATAGATTATAGGTACATATTTGTAAAAATATTTAGATCATAATAAATAGAATAAAAGTTAACTTAAACTAAATAAAATTGTATCAACATAAATAACATTACTTAGACTTAGAAAAATACTCTTGAAAGAAAACAATCAACTTAGAAAAAAAAAATACATGAATAACAGGGCTCACCGAAACACATTTTTTATTAATTCATTGATTAGAGTGCAAGTTACTTTCATTTAAATGACATCAAAATATTCAAAATTGTGCTCAAAAGTTTACATCAAGTACAATAAACATTCAAGTAATTTGTTATAAACATATAACTAAGCACAACAATCCGTGGTAGGAAGTAGTTCATTTAAATGAATTTTATTATAATGAACTTACTGTTTACACTACCTGTACACCAACACTCACAATTACACACTGCCGCGCATTTCGATTACCAACTTATCGTCATCATAAACTGAAGGTAAACGCTTCCGATAACCAAGTTATCATCTTCGAAGACTGAAGGTAAACGCGCTTCGGACAGTGTAATTATGAGTGTTGGTGTAAACAGTGCGTTCAGTATGAATATCACCGATGGTTCCAAAAATTCCAACTCATTTTATTAAATAGATATTTTGAAAATTTTTTCTAACTTGACTCTTTTCATTGAAATGTAATCTTATAAGTAAACCCCAACAAAAAAGCAATTGTAACAAGACGAACTGCAATGAAGTGTTTTTATATTTTCGTTCTATTTAGTCATACTTTGATCTGCCCCTAACTTCATTTCAGTAGGTACATATTACGATCGATATATAATTAGATCCCATACTTTCTTTTGTAACACATAATAATGTTTTAAATGTAAGAATTATTATGAAATGTTTAAATTTTTTGGTATCAAAATATTGACAACACTGCGTTACTTTTTTCCAAGTTATCAAATGAAGAAACAGTTAACCTCAAATAGACAACCAACGATAGTCATATTCACGACATTTTGACGTATTATGTGCTAGATAACCAGTCAGTAATGGTTCAAAACGTTAACTGTAATAAAAAGTCAAATCGAACAGAAATAATTTGAAATTTAAATATTTCAAACACTATTAGAAACGTATTTTAAAGTATAGATACCTATTATAAAACTCGTACATGAATGCAAACGTCGTTGAATATATAGTTTTTGTGTGCAATATCAACGGCTTAATTATTTGGCTACAAACGAAGCAGTATCCGCAAAATTTATTTGTAAACCAACACTCCTAAGTCCTAAATCTTTGAGTGATTTGGCTCCCCAACTTTGGAATTTAGTTAGTCAATGGAAATTAAAATCAGTGTACCTCGGTCAACTAAACACTACCTTTTTGTTAGTGTGAGTTTATTTACATTATAAATAATGGCTGGACTGTGAATGTTGTGGTTTGATAAAGCTGAAGATGGAGCAAGTGATATAGACATAATTCTAGAAGATGAAAATTTGAAATCAAAACATAACACTGAAATCTTAGAAAACGAGGAAGAGGATACTGCTAGTGAAAATAGGGTCTAGAAAAATGTTGGAAAGCAAAATGTGGAATGTCAGGGTGTCAGAAACAGGCTTCGTTCTTCATCTCGTACTAGGGAAAATTTCGAATGTCAAAGGTGAAGCATCTTGGCGAAGAAGCCACGCCGATTTCCGTTTAAAATTTGTTATTTTATAGGAAGAGTATTCCATCGAGTAAACCATAAGCTCTCTCAAATGAGCCTCGGGTATGAAAAAGGATTCTAATAATTTTAGTGCTATTTATTTTAAGAAAGTAATGTGATCTAATTGAAATAAATGCAATTTCTCTTAATGGCACAAATACCTCAACATAAAAGTAATGTTTGACGAAATTGTATTTTTCTTCGACAAAACTAAATAAAGATTTAAATGTGTTTCGTTTGTACAATGTTGATAAATTCAGCGGTACGAATGTGCGCATATTTTCAACATATTGTGCATTCATTTTGATAAAAAACATTAAAATTGTATGAACTCTTTTGACATAATTAGTTCAAAAAGTTTATAGACCTCCCATTATATAATTTAGCAAAAAGCTAATCAATTTTCCAGTTATGGAAAACGTCAAAATAACAGAAGCTAAACAATAATTTTATTAACGATTCAGTAACAATTTCATCTCTTAATTTTTAAGACAGTATCAAGAAAATTGTCTAATCTAGATTTTTGAAAAGACCCGATTTATCTGGCTTGAATTAGATGAATCTACACCTAGCTCCTAATCTTGAAATATTATAGATTGTTTTCACCAATGCAGATCTACTCACCCAGAAAAACTCGGTCAATGTTAAGAAATTTGGCATTTACAAGTTATGTCAGCGTGACTTCCCTGTCCTGAATATTTGGTTCAAATATTGTTTTTAAATAATTGTCTATTTTTCTTTTTTTTTGTGATAATTTTAGATTTGAAATATCAAGATGACAAAAGTTGATTGGTTTTCAACCACCTCAAATTGAAGTAGTATATAAATCAACTTTTCATAATTTTGTTTGCTTTGCAAAAATACTATAAGTTTAGACAGATCTATGATTGTTAACTTCTTCTTTGTTGGCCTTTGTCAAACGACGTACAGCCAAATATGATTGTTGAAACTTCAGTTTTATATGATGAAATAAAAAAGAAGAAAACTGTTAAAGGTTCTAGAGTGTACTACAGCTGTTAATTTTTAATTTATGTAATGAACTGTTTTCGTAATAAATAAGGAAACAATCATGAGAATTTAGAACGTGTTATTTTACCAAAAAAAAAGACAAAATGCTTGAGTTATCTAAAATTGATAACTTAATTTTAGATTGGAATTATTAGCTGTTTACTTTCAATACTCTTCATCAGTTATATCTAACATTCCTCCAATTTATCTGCCTTTTTGTTATAAAGTACAATTATAGTACAATGGAATACCAGCATAAGATCATCAATAAATAAAAAAGTTTAGAAAGCGCTAACTAATTAACATTAGCTTTAATATGAAATTAAAATTCGCGAATAGAAATTGTGGAGTGAAAAAAAACATGCAGTGACGTCAAAAACTTCAAAATACTAAACGTTTTCGTGTAAATAGAGAACTACTATATTAGTTGATGATCATCGGTTTCCATATTAAAATATAGTTAAGATTTTTCAAATTTAATGCTTCCATAAATCTTCGAATAATATATGTAAAATTAGGACGCCACCAGCCAGTATTGGCTGGTCTTCCTCAAAATCGAGGCAATCGGCTTTCATTCACAGTGAACGGTGACAGATGCGAAAGAGGTTAGGCTTCAATTATTTGATTACTGTTGTAACATTCACTTTAAAGTGGTTTATGCAGCTAAAATTAGAAATTACCATTAAATTAACAAATTAAATTACTAGCTGAAACACACTGAAATGCTACTTTTTGTTCGAACAGAAAATGGTAGCTGCACTGGAACTGTACCAGTGCAGGCCAGTTCATGAGTGTAAAGAGTTAGTTCAATCGGATACAAAGAACGATATAGTGCAGAGAGCAATAGAGCATTTGTTGATTGTTGTATTTGAGGTTATTTGATGTGACTCAGGCCTTGCGGTATAAACAATAATGGAAAACGATTTACTTTTTTATATTTTACATTCGTTCTATGAAGATGTAGTGCCACCGTTTCCATATTACACTTATTGCACTCCACTGGCTGAACTGACTATAGAACCAGTGCAAGCAGTACTGTGAACTTGGTGAACTAGTTCTCTTGCACTGCACAACGCTTTAGTGTACAATTCCTGAACTAGTTCTGCAGCTACCAAGAACAAACCTTCGGTCAGTCTGTATCAGTGGTATTGTTTTGCTTACAGCATTCTTGGTCCTTGGTTATGGAAATATTATTCGCGTTATTGCGCCAATTTTCTCAGTGGTGTTTTATTTTTAAAACTGATATAAAAAAAATAGGAAAGCATTGTATGAAAGTCAGCAATATCATTTAGATGAATACTGAAGAAGAGCTTTCCACATTTGTATAACAAAAAGGACACATAAATGGAAGTTCTATTGGTTTACCAGTAATTTATAATTATCCTTAATTTACTGCATAAACTGAGAAATTACCACCACGAATGTTTAGTTTAAATTTAATTTTGACTGCATAAACCAAACTTTTACTTTCGTATATTAAAATTAATATATATTTAATTTTGGGTAAAATGCAAAATCATCATTAACTTAACCCCCAGAACTCGTAATATATATTATTTGTATGTTTCAAAAAAATAATTGTTAATATTACAACTGGAAATACATTGTTTGATAAATATTTGGTAACAGTCAAACTTTTCCAATTGTGAATTTTCCTAAAAATTTTGTAATTTGGAGAAGAAAATATTTTTAATGGAAAGAGGTTTTATGTAGTCCAAAGTTGTCGCGAAATTATAAAACATCGCCAACACGCCTTTGGCTTTTACAGACTACAAATCCTAGAAGTTTGAAAGTGATATTGTTTATAGTCTGTATAATATCCAGGCACCTGTAATAATATTGTTCCAATGTTTCTAAAATACTTTGTACAACAATAATTTGGTTATAATCATACTAAATGAATAAAAATGATTTCCTACTTCAGTCATGTAATAAACCTAATTCCAATAAGTAAATAAAATTATTCTTTCGCTTCTGTATATTGAACATTTTCACTTACAATCTAATAATTCTTCAACTGATGTCACATAACAAAAAGAACACATTTTCAACATCTCACTCAACTTTTAGTACAATTCTACGGCTACCCCACTATATCCACCCTTCAATAAAATTATACTAGATTTATCAAAAGCTGGAGATTATGAGGTGATCGAGAAAAGGGGGACATTGTGTATCAGATCGGATAGATCCTTCAAACTAACTTCAAAATAATTTCTTCACTTATAAATACTTACTTTTGTTGATTGAAAAAAAAATATTTCAGTTTGTCATACTAAAAAAATGATTAAAAAATTCAAACTTCATGAGTAAGCAAATAACTGAAAAAGCAATACTATACATCTATGTTTTATAGATTTTGAAAAAGCATTCAACAGAGTGGGGGGGACATGAAGGTATAGAAGAAAAACGAATAAAAGAAGTAGAGGCTTTATTTGAACAGACGAAAAACTATGTCAGAGTTAGGCAAGAGGTATCAAATAGGTTCAAAACACCAAATGGACTAATCTCATTATTATTTACCATAGTGTTAGATAAAAGAACGAAAAGACATTAAAATATAGGATATTCATAAAGAAACAGATAATGAATATGAAAATAACCGAACAAAATAAAGTCGATGATTATAATGCGGTTAAGTTTTTAGCCAATTAGGAAATATCAAATCAAATAAAAACAAATACGAAATGTGAAAAGTAGCTACACTCATATTGACATACGGTTCAGATACATGGACATTTACAAAGAAACAAAAAAGGCAGAAATAAGATTTCTAAGAAAAATAAATCAAGATAAGACAAAATAAGGAATAACTATAAGAGAAAATTCCAATCTACAATCAAATCGAAGGAAGATAATTAAAATGATTTTTCATGTTATGAAAATGGAAAAAGAACAATTAATTCAGTAGATATATGAAGAACGAACAAAAAAAAGACTGAGGAGAAACTAGTCAGAAGAAATTAAGATGGAAGGGAAAAACGAAGAATAATATTGCAGGAAATAAAAGAAAGAACACAGGATAGGAAACTGCTGATGACAAGGGAGATTCACACCTGAAAAGGTAGAAAAGCCTCAGGATTAAATAAGTATATGGGTAATAGACCGAGGATAATTTACAATAAATAAACCAGTACAATTTTTTTCTTTCAAAAGGAAGGAATTAAAAATTGACTATATATCAAATAAGTGCATGCAGTATCTTATTCTCAGTTATATAATTTATCCTCTGAAATGTTTTCAAATCTTAAACATAGTGGTCAAAAAACATATTATAAAGCTTATCAATAACATTAGTTTTTGCAATATAAAGGATAATAATCAACAGTTACTATTAATTTCGTTTGTATTTTCTACTCTAACTATATCCAGTATAAATAAAATGTTTCTTTGTTAACTGACTTGTTACTTTCAAGGAGTGATATTTTTTTTAGTTTATATATATATATCTGATACACAATGTCCCAGAAATAAAAATATATGTGTGTATATATATTGGGTGTATCACCTTGTCAATGTGAGAGGAGGAATAATATTACAAAATGTGGTTTAGTAGAGGCCGCAGTTGCGCAGGTTATTCGCGATGATAACGTCGGTAACTGCGTCAAAGACGAATTGAATGTTATGCGTATCGGTGGCGCATGTCATATGGCAGTAGATTTCTTTGGTAGTCGATTTGTTTTTCGCTTCGAATTGTGCTTGAATGTATGCGGCAGCTTCACCGTATTCTTGCGCACCTAAAAAAAAAACAATTACACTGATCACAAGTCCAATTCAAAATTCTTATCAAACGATATGCCCACTAGATATAACAAAATTTTATTCAAATATTCTATCACATACTAGTTGAATGATCCTAAAAGGATTTTTGGCGTCTCGCAAGGAATGGGGATGCAAAAAATGTTTTCTAACCTAACCTACCCTAACCATTTTAAGATACTCACAAAACTGAGTGTTTCAGTTTACTTGAATATAAATGGAAAGCAAATAATGATCAATTTTATTTGAAATTTAGTTTCGCAATGGATATAATTTATTTACGTTAGGAGCGAGACTTCACAAAACTTTTAATTACAATCATCCAGTGTGTGATAGAGTATATGGTAAAAATTTGAATCCCGTTGTCGAAGTTCCAACCAAAGCTTTTTTTATACCTAAACCTAGTTTATTGAACATATACCTAGAAATAAGCATACTAATTTGGGGGTGTTCCATTATTAAGTAGAAATATTGTATCTGTTGAATTCTGAATACAAAATATTTAGATTTGACCTGAATTATTTTGATTAAATGTAACTCGTTACAGAGACACCGAGTGGTTTATAATAGTTAAGTGAAAGAAAAATAATTCAATTAACTGGATAATCTATCTAACTTCTTTTCAATATATTTAGCTCAAGATTGTACAGTTAAAACCTTCCTAATAATAAATGTAGCACCCTGTAAACGTGTGAGGTAGTTTTTTTGTTAATATTATTATAGAATTGACTCAAGTTTTACCTGCATATTCAGGAAAGCATATTGTTAAAGGCGATTTCCTAATTTTTTCTTCAAAAAGATCTTTTTTGTTGAGGAAGAGGATAATGGAGGTATCTGTGAACCATTTATTGTTACAGATAGAGTCAAATAGTTTTAAGCTTTCTTGCATACGGTTCTGAAAGAGAAAAGAAATTAATAAATTATTACATATTTTCAATCACAAGTAAAAAAACTACAGAAAACAAATTGTTGCATTGGCGGAGAACAACAAGTAAAAGAAACATGAGAAAAAAATAGAATATAGAAGAAAATATACTAGCAGGAAGAAAAATATAGTAATAAACGCTCAAACGCAGCAATGTCAATGTTTTTGTGGATGTGTTTTCTCGATTTAACTTTCACAATAGTAATAAAACGTGTAGTGCAAAATGAACAGAAGATATAACCTCAAACTTAGCTCAAATATTCTAATCTAACCAAAGGATAACCCAAGCTCTTTCCCCCGATATACAGTCAGCATTTTGGAAAAGATGATTATAATCAA